>NW_006399987.1:2797825-2844268 GCF_000299155.1 Elephantulus edwardii
GGAATCCAGAATTAAGGTTGCATAGAGAAGTGTACTAGGGGGTGGGGGTGGGGGGAAGGGACGTGGGAATTGTATACTAATGAAGGAATTTTTTTTCCTCCGGAGGGGGAAGCGAGCTGGTGGGGAAGGGTGGGGAGGGAGAAAATTGCGGCAATGAATGAATGGAAATCCAAAACCTCTGTAAAAAAAAAAAGACAGGGCTGAGTTCCACCACCGACAGCGCAGGGCAAGCAGGTGGAGGGCCCCAGACAGCACACCTGTCGCCCAAGAGAGCAATGCCCGAGAGAACTCTTCCCCTCTCTCTCTCTCTCTCTCTCTCTCTCTGCCTCTGTCTCTCTGTCTCTCACACGCACAGAGAAAAAGAGAGGGGCTGGCTCTCAGCAGGCTGTGACCGTTGGTCTGTAGGCTTGGGGCTTTGTCTCTGGATGACTCAAGGAGAGGAGGGATTAGGTGGGATTGTTCAGGAGTAGAGTTTTAGCTATTCATTTGTGGCGGGAGTGGCGGGGGTGGGTATAAAGCCCATACATATACTGCAGGTTTTCGTGTTCAGTTGAACTTGGCTTGCACTTGGGAGAGCAGCACACTCACATCTCTGGATGTGAATATCCGTGGTATTTCCCTTCCCCCACCCCTGCCTGGAGCAGCAAGTGCTGACAGCACAGGGTGACATAGAATTATCACACAGAACTGTCCCTATGCTAGTATGAAAGAGTAAATCCACATTGCAGTAGAACGAGGTCGACATGAGGCACCAGGAACGCTGACAGCCGTGGCCACTGTGACTAGTCTTTGCCACGCACAATTTATCTTGGTGGACGCCCTCTGAGATTGAGGCTTTTCCTTCATCATTTGCTCTCTGGGAAGCTGGGGAGCAAGGAGGTGGCCCGAGGCCAGCAGCCCACCTCCTTCGTCCTGTCACAGGCTGACATGTGGACTCTTACAGGCCTGCGGACCATTGGGGTGATCACCAAGCTCGACCTGATGGACGAAGGCACCGACGCCAGGGACGTCCTGGAGAACAAGCTCCTCCCCCTGAGAAGAGGTGAGTCTGGGCCTGGGGGCGGGGTCCTGGAGCGCTCGCTTTTCACAGACATTTGTGTCCTTTTGTCCTCATTCCTGAGACCGTGACAGAGTTTCAGAATACATGCATGGACACACGTACTCGCCGGCCCTGACGGCTGTGCATTGGGCTGTGAGTCCTGGCACGCTGTGTGTATGCCCACGGGCCTCTTTCTGCTGGTTTGCACACATCACTCTTGAGTTACCACTAACAGCCACTGGCTTGTGCAACACGAACGTGTGTACAGGGGGGAGAAAAGTCCAATCACCCGCCCGAGAGCCCCTCGTTAGGGCTTTGGGGCTCACCTTCCAAAGAGCTTCTATGAGGATTCTAAACCTGTGCTGGTTTGTGTGTACTTGTGTTTTGAAAATGTTTAGAAGAGAAGCATTTGCTGCATCCCCGGGGGCTCACTACCCCGCCTCAGCGGTTAGCAGCACACAACTAGTCTTGAACCCCAACCTGGACTCTCTTCAGTTTTTCATTCTCTTCCTGTGGGATTTCAGCACAGATTTCAGGCTATGGATTGTTTACACACCAGCACCTAAGCTTTTCTAACAGCTCCCCCACCCGTCCCCTTTGTTTTTCTTGTGACGTATTATTTGTGGAAGATGCCAGATTGTAGTTTCTGTGAATGTCCTGCATTGGGAATTTGCCCAGTTACTGTGAGTTCCCTGGAAGCTGCTGCTGATCCCTGGACAGGCCTGGTTAGGTTGTCATCCAGGCCTCCAAAAGGAATTGTCTGTTGCCCCTGAAAACGAGGATAAGCCAGCATTTACTGAGGGTCTGCAGCAGACCCTCTCCTAAGCTCTAGATATGCGGGTCTCATTTAATCCTCGCAACAGCTCAGTGTCATCCCCATTTTACAGATAAAGAAAACTGAGGCCCAGAGAAGCTGCATCCTTGGCCCCAGCTCACAGAGCCAGCAAGTGGCAGAGCTGGTTTTCTTCTGGCTCCAGGCTGCTCTGTGACCTGCTTCCCTGCTTCGCTTGGCAGGTTGTTAGAACGTTTACCTGTGCTGGGTAGATGCTCTCTGGGCTCCCAGAGGTCCCGCTGCATTCCTCACAGAGTGCTCAGGCTATTACTGTTCGGTCTCACTTGTTGGCCTCTCACGTGCTTCCTGTTTGCCCCTGTGCTGTGCTGATGCCTAGTCACCTAGTGTGATTCCTTCCCCCCTTTTTTTCTGTGAATTCTCCATCTCTCCCCTTTCTCCTGTGCCCTCAGCTGTGGGCACCTCTCTGTCTTTGATTTGACTCCATGCCTGGGAACTGAGCCCCAGGATAGGCCTGGAGAAACGTCACTGCGTTCTGCCAGCAACACAGCTGAGACGTGGCATGACAGGGTGAACCCAGAGCAGGAGGGAGCTTGGCCGGGGGCACAACCCCAAAACCCTTCTGGCTTCAGGGATCAGGGGCTGAATTGCAAACCTGTGGCTGACAAGTTTAGGAAGGAATTGTCAGTGGTGGAGAGAAACACAGATAGCCCCCATTGTGCCAGCACCCTCCTCCCAGCCCACCTGTGGACACCCGTCTCCCCTCGCACAGCCCCTCCTCCCTGCCCACCAGTCCGCACCGTCTCCCCTCGCACAGCCCCTCCTCCCTGCCCACCAGTCCTCACCGTCTCCCCTCTCACAGTCCCTCCTCCCAGCCCACCAGTGGACACCTGTCTCCCCTCTCACAGCCCCTCCTCCCAGGCCACCAGTCCGCACCGTCTCCCCTTGCACAGTCCCTCCTCCCAGCCCACCAGTCCGCACCGTCTCCCCTCTCACAGCCCCTCCTCCCAGCCCACCAGTCCGCACCGTCTCCCCTCGCACAGCTCTGCACTTCTTGCTCACTTGAAAGCCCAGGATCCCAGTCTTGGCTCAGTTTAGCACCCCAGCCCCACCACCTGAGTGGCAGAGATGATGCCCTCAGCTTCCTTCCTCCAGGACACACTCTGGTCCACACCCCTCCTTCCTCTTCCTCTCCCCCCTTGTCTACTTGCTGTGGGATCTGCTGGTACAGTAATCAATTGTTTGCCCACTCACTGAAATGTCAGTAATCTGTGACCTTATTTCATTCAGCATTCTATGCTTCAGATCCATGTTATGTAGTGTTACGCAAATTCTTGTGTGATTTTTAAAGTGTTGCATACTGTCCCTTTGTGTGTATGTGCGTGCTGTAGTTTATCCATTCATCTTTTGATGAACACTCGGATTGTTTACATCCCTGAGGTTGGCGGTTCGAACCTCCCAGCTGCTCTGTATGTAGGAGACAGATGTGGCAGTCTGCTCCCGCAGATTCACTACCTGAGAAACCCATCACACAGATCTCATCTGAACTTAGAGTCCCTGTGGGTCGGAGTCGGCTTGACAGCAGTGGGCTCGGTTCTGGGATGTTCTTGTTTCAGCCTTTTGTTTCCTGAGGTGACCGAGTCTGTGGTGGCTTGTGGGGCAGGACCCACTTCCCTCAAACCTCACCCACCCCGGGCTGGTGGGTGCCTGAGCACCCGGATCTGTTTGGCACTGTCCCCACCTGACCCTGTCCCCTCACAGGCTACATCGGCGTGGTGAACCGCAGCCAGAAAGACATTGAGGGCAAGAAGGACATCCGTGCGGCCATGGCGGCTGAGCGAAAGTTCTTCCTGTCCCACCCGGCCTACCGGCACATGGCCGACCGCATGGGCACCCCGCACCTGCAGAAGACCCTGAACCAGGTACGGCAGGGCTCGGGGTCCACATGCAGCAGGGCCGGGGGGGCAGACAGAGGCCCAACAGCCTCAGTGCCTCGTCCCAGGCCTGCCTGCTTTCCACAGCGTGAGATTGGCCCATGGCGCTGACTCACATGGTGATGGCGTCTGAGTCAGGGCCCAGCAAAGGAGGGGCGTTCAGTTGTCACTGTGACTGCTCTCACCACCACAGTCACCAGGGCTCGTGCTTCCTGGCCGCTGGAGTTACTGTCCACACGCCCAGCAGTTGGTGTGCAGTTCCTAGTAGAGAGACCTGACTTAAGAACATTTAACACCCTCGCCCCACATGAAAGGAGGCTACATGGGCCAAACCCAAGTCGAGTGCTGTCAGCACTGGGCAGGTAGCTAGGGGTTCCACAGCCCGGCCTGGCCCTGGAGTGCTGGCCTCACAGTCACGTAGTCACAGGGTTTAGACACATAAGACGTATTTGGGGTGGCCTGCGCCATCCTGAACCTGTAAGTGCCCCCGTCCCTGCCCTGAACTTGGTCCCCAGCCCTGAACCTGGTCTCTGGCCCTGAGCTCAGTTCCCAGCCCTGACCTCGGTCCTGGCTTGAAATCACTGGAAGCACAGCCCTTGGTTTCTGTAAGTGCAGGCAGGAGAGCGCTTTGGCATGTCTCCACGGCTGCTGAGATGGTTCCTGTTTGGCAATAGGCTGCTGTCATTCAAGATGATGTCATTCTGCACGTGTGTGACTTCCTCTGTAGGATCAGGTCCCTGATACGGGATTATGTTGTGAATCTATTACTGGCTGCCCCTGTCACCCATGCTGGGGTCCCTCTGGCAGGAGTAGAGGTGAAACCCATGTTCCCCTCATTGTATCCTGAAGGGTGGCAGAGCCCCGGGGTGGCCATCGGGGACTCTTGGGTTCATGTGTACATGTGAGAGAAGGGCTTTATGTGTTTCCAGTGGGGAGATGAGTGCAAAACAGCCCTCTCACCCCACCAGATAAAGGCCCCTCCAGGGCGGGGAGTGCTGGGGGCCCAAGGAGAGAAGTAGTGCCGGAGTTCCCCAGAAGACAGCTCTGGAGCAAAGGGGAAGTCAGTGCCCCCTGGGTCAGCCAGGGTCCATCTGGGCCGGGAGGAGGGAGGGAAGTGAAACTCATTCACAGGTGGTGGGGGTCCCAGCCCAGTGGACTGCAGGAACCTAACGGTGCTCAGCTCACGCAGCCAGAGCTAGTTCAAATCCCACTGCTTCTGGGAGCAGGGGCCCGGGGGTTACATGGGGGAGTGATGCCACTCTGCGGCGTGGCTGGAGACCAGTGCATACTGCATAGACCCTGAAGTTCCTTCCCGAGGGGCTGGGCTGCTGCTGGATCCAATTCAGAGTGTGGGTAGAGGGGAGCCCGTTCTCCAGCCGTGGGTAGAGGGGAGCCCATTCTCTGGCTCCGTGCCCCTTTAGCCAACCTTCCCTCCATTCACCAGGAGAACCTCCTGGAAACAAGATTCTGGTTTTCTCATTCTTCTCTCTCTCTGTAACACTAAAATGAAATTATCATCATTATCCAGCCCAAATACAGTGAACTGCCAAGTCCCTCCTTCCCGTGACAGCCAGTTCCTTTCCCGGCGGCAAGCCGTGTCCCTGCGCCCTGCCTTTCCTTGGCCTCGCAGGCCCTGGGGGGTGCAGGCATGACAGGTGTGTGTACAGGCAGCCCCTGCGGATGACACGTCCCAGTTACCACGAGCATCACTTGCCACCACCCATTTGGGGGTTTTGTGTGTTTTTTTCCTTTCTGGCACATCATATTGTTAGTAATACATACAGCAAATAATGTTTCAACATCTCACCTACTGATGACATATTCCTCCTACCCCTCAAAGACAAATGAAGATCATATTTATAAACGGAGTGATAGCAAAAGACAATAATAACTTTTTTTTTAAAAAATCGAGGATTCATTAAAATTAATAAGAAAAAATAGAGGAGTATTTAGTGTCTGAAATGCCTTAGTAAGGCGTTACAGTGGAACTGTGTCTTAAGCCAGGGACTCCCTGTATGATAAGAGACCCGGACTCGATTCGCAGCCAGCGCCCTGGCGTGCAGCCACGTGGGTGGAAGCTTGCATGTTGTGATGCTGAACACGTTTCCACAGAGGGCTCAGACTAAGGGAGACCAGGAAGCAGGGCCTGGCGATCACTAATGGAAGTCAGCCAGAGAAACCCATATGGTCCCCCCACAGCTGAGAGATCTTCAGGAGACCACAGGGTTGGAACAGGACCGGACACTAGTTCACATGGTTTTGCTGGGGGTCACCGTGGGTGGACGGCAGCTAACAGCCACTCCAGCCTCCTTTAACGTGGAGAAGGAGTAAATCCCTAAAGGGTTCAGAACAGCACGGAACGGGTCCATGGATGGTCTTAGGCTGCCCACCCGCTTCCTCCTCCCCTTTTCTTCCTGCCTTGTTCCTCTGACTGCCGTGTCTATGCAGATACAGCCTGTGAGTACGTGGGCTTCTTGCTCTCTTGTCTTGTCCATCATAGGCTCCCCGGGGGCCTCTTCAGGGGGTGAGCGTTCTCAGCTTGTGGGGAGCATCCCAGTGCTTCTCCCCAGCACGCTGAGTGGTGTCCGCTGGAGGTCGTGGGTCCACCCTGGGTCTCTCCGACTGCCTGGCTGTGGACGCCACTGTTGGCTTGCCAAGCTCTGTAACAAGAACCCGTTTCAGCTCTGAACAGCTCTGGGCCCTGTCCTTACCCCTTGTGTGAGAGGGGGTGTGGCCAGGGTGTTTCTGGGGTGTTCCCTCTTGGCCGTGGGTGTGTTGTGCCCGAGGTGGCCTGGGGCTCCCTCTGACCTCTGCTCTCTGGCCTCTCCTGCAGCAACTGACCAACCACATCCGGGAGTCACTGCCCACCCTGCGCAGCAAGCTGCAGAGCCAGCTGTTGTCGCTGGAGAAGGAGGTGGAGGAGTACAAGAACTTCCGGCCTGACGACCCCACACGCAAAACTAAAGCCTTGCTACAGTATGTGTCCTGCCCCCGCCCCCAGCCTGGCTTGTCCTCCCCAGCACCAGACTCCAGCCCCAGGGCACCAGTCTCTGCTCAGTCACTTGTTCGTTCAGCAAACATTTGGCGATCACCTTATGTGTGCCAAAGCCCTTTGTTGGACGCTGACTGGAGAAGGCCGACACCCATGTCTGACCTGGGGCCTCAGATGAGGAGATGGGACAGAAAATACCAGCAAATTGGGAGTGTGTGTAAAAGCAATAAGGAGGTACAGTGGGGAGAAAATCACAGAAGGAAATCAGTTACATTACTAGGAGGGTGCAGCTGTCTGTGGGGCTGTGGCTACATGAGGTGACATGATCAGAGAAAATACACACAAAAAAATGAGTGTCTATAAATTTTTTTTCTATATGTCAGCATAAACTTTTATTTTTTTAGAAAAATATCCCTATAGTTACTTATAGTAATAAAAACATTTTTTATTTAAAAAAAAAATGGGAGTGTGTTAAACAGTCAACCACTTACACAGGGAGAGGCTAGAGAGGGCCAGGGGGTAGGCGTGCAGTTTGATTGTGGTGGGCCCAGTGGTGAAAATGCCATCAGGCAGAATGAGAGAAGGGACCTCGAAGTCCCAAAGGAAGAGGCAAGCCCATCGGTGCAGAGGTCCTGGGTGAGGACCAAGCCTGTGTGGGTAAGGGGACCCTGCGTGGATAGAGGGACCCCGTGGCCCTTCTCTGATGGACAGTGACGGGAGGGAGCTGGCTGGCTCCGGTGTGTGCTGGCGCCCTCTGGCTGCTGTTCTCGGGTCACACAGTACAACATTCCGGATGGATGAAGGGCTGGTTGTGGACACTCCCTGTCCGGATCTCATACTGTCGTTCACATCCGTGTGTCTTATGAAATTAATCACCACTGATCTGTGCCCACCATTAATTACTCCGTCTTTTCAAATCCCCACTGGATCTTTTCTAATTCCTTCACCACCACCTCTACCCAGCAAATTCTGCCGCCTCATGATTTCTCCTCCTCCTCCCCCTCAGCCCCTTTCTTCTTTGGACATTTTCACACCTCTTACTGGCTGTCCTTCTGTTTGTACAATAATGATCGTAGGCAGCATTTGTCCTAAGGAGCCCGAGTTAGTTCACTCGGCGTAGAGCTCTCCAGTCTCTCCCATGTTATGTATTGTTTTTTGAAATTGTTGCTTCTGCCATTTCCCATCTTTACACTGTTTCTGGTGTTACCAGTCCCATTGCACTGTAGGGGCCTGTGGTTGCTGAGGGTATTGCAGTGTGACCACGCAGCGTGGTGTGACTCCCACAGGTAACAGTCAGGTGTCCTTTGTGTCGTTGGAATCAGTGCTGGTGGCCGTGTGCGGATTCCTCTGGGATAGGTTCTTAGAAGAGGGACCACCACGTCCTAGTGTGTGAGCGTTTGCATAGGGGCAGGTACCGTGACCTCCAGAGGGGCAACATCGCTGCCCATGACCAGCCCCCCATGTGGTGTTTGGGTGCGTTCCTGGAGTCACATGTGTGCCTACCTCCCAGGAAGCCAGGGCCCTTAAAGCTGTTTGTGATTTTATCAGCATCATTACATTGGTTGTTCTGTGTCGGCGCTGCTCTGCCCAGCACAGCCTAGTCGGCTATCCATGTAGGGGTGGCATTGACCACAGCCTGCCGCATCTCAGAGCCCCGCAGGTTCTTCTCCCACAGAGTGACGGGACATTTTTCTGACCAGCGCTCCTCCCCGCACTTCGTGCCTACACAGTCTCTGTTCCTGGACCTGGTGACAGAGACACACAGCCCTAAGAATGTGAGCGTGGCATCTGTCAGCGTGCCGCCTCTCGGCTCTGAGGGCCACTGGTTATTTGTGGTTACTGCACTTGAACCTCTCCGTGAGCACAGCCTGAGCTGACCCTGAGTCGACTTTGGCTCCAGGCTGCATGTCTGCTCCCTTCCGCAGTCGGCAGCAGGAGCCGCCATCCACAACCTGACCCTGAAACAGCCCTGCCTTGCCCTGTGCTGCCCTGGTGATGCGCTCTCTCAGCCTGGCCTTGATCTGGCCCATTCCGTGGGGCAGCGTTCACACCGGCCTGTGTGTCTCTGAAAATCTATTATGCAAGTCTTCTCTCTGTGGCCCGTGAGCTCCCCAGACTCCAGGCTGCCTGTGTGGCCCCTGGGCCCGAGGAGGT
The DNA here is from genome assembly GCF_000299155.1 of Elephantulus edwardii. Classification (NCBI taxonomy): domain Eukaryota; kingdom Metazoa; phylum Chordata; class Mammalia; order Macroscelidea; family Macroscelididae; genus Elephantulus; species Elephantulus edwardii. The sequence goes on from NW_006399987.1 coordinate 2,806,735, forward strand.
CCTCCTGGGGTGGCGTCTGGCCACCCTGGCAGCACACTGGCATCAGCTGTGTTTGCTGAACAGCCGGACTTCTCTTTGCTAAAGAACTGTGGGCTCAGTGCCCTGGCCCCAGCTGGGAGATGGTCCCAATTGGAGCAGCTAAACTCTGCAGAATACTCGAGTAGATGAGGATTTGAGGGAGTAGAGGTGAGGAAATCAGCAAGCACCTTCTGGCCTCGAACAGGTTGCCACTTGTGGGCTCTGGTCTTGCTTTTCTGTAACTGTACAGATTAAGGGTGCATTTCATCATCTGTGACTTGTTGAGTTGGTGAAACCCAGAAGCTCCTTGGAGCGTCACAAAGGCCTCCTGGGTGGTGCCTGTTCCCGGCAGCCCACTTTGCAGACTAGGAAGCTGAGGCACAGAGGAGCAAAGCACTGGCTCAGGGCCTCACGGCCCATCGGTGGTGGAGTCAAGAGCCATAGACGAGTCAGTGCTAAGCTTGGAATTTTCAGCATTTTAAGCCCCTCTCCCTGTCTGCCCAGTGACACAAGCCGACCCACTGGGTCACATTTGTGACAGCCTACAGGGGGAGGGAATGGGAGGGGTACAATGGAGCAAGCTGGTCAGAGTGACTGTGGGTGACGGTGGGTGTCATCCTTGAGGAGGGGCCTCTAGGCAGAGGAGGAGGATGGGCTTGGAGACCTGCAGATGAGATAGACACTGGGAGGGTTCACAGCCAACTGCAGCCTATATGGTGACTGAGAGGCAGGCCTTGGGGTGGTTACTAGCTATGCAAAAAGGAAAGCACTCCCTCACCAGGAAGGCCAGGTGGGCAGGCAAGGAGCAGCACTGCCACCTGGAGGCACAGCTGGCCAGTGGCTGCTGAGAGAGAGGGAGTGGGAGTGTGTGCGTCCATTGTCCAGCTAACAGTTAAGCGGGAAGAATAAGCCGCAGGCTGACTCAGGACCCACTTCTGGAGCAGTGCCCAGGCCACTTTGATGACAGCCCTCCTTCTCTTCACAGGATGGTCCAGCAGTTTGGGGTAGACTTTGAGAAGAGGATCGAAGGCTCAGGTGACCAAGTGGACACGCTGGAGCTCTCCGGGGGCGCCCGCATCAACCGCATCTTCCACGAGCGGTTTCCCTTCGAGTTAGTGAAGGTAGAGCTGCCACGACCCGGCCCTCCTCGTGTCTCCGCCCAGCACACCCTCTCGGATCCTCTGTCAGCCATGAGGTGTTCAGGCCCAAGCCCACTGTCAGGAGCCCTCGGCCTTGGAGGAAGCGTCCCTGCCGTGGGCATCCTTCCCAGTGTAGGGGGCCGAGAAGTGTCTGCTGAGCTAAAGGACAGTCCCGTTTTCCCTCTCCCAGAAAAGAATCTGCATTTACTGTGAGCTTGAACACTGTGGGGAGACGTCCCCGGCTATCGGGGATCCAGCCTAGATATGTCGGGAGAATTCCGCCAAAAGGAGGCACCAGGTTGAAATGAAGATGCGGAGAGGCTAAATGCTGATGACAAATAGCAAGTTTAATATTCTGGCAAGGACGGACACCCCCCCCCCACACACACACACACACACCCACGTGTGTGTCTTAGGAACATGCCTGCAGGGGTGATTGCATTATCTCTTGTCTGTCAGAGATGTTGACTGGTAGATCAAACATTCCCAGACCTCAACACAAAACGAAGACATCTTCCAGTGATATCCTATGATATCTATTGGAAAACAAGGAGGTATCTCATTCCTAGAATTCTGAGGCCTTTGGTCCCTCCTTATTCATTAGCATACTGCTTCCTGGAGTTGTTTACTGGAGAAAGGATGGTCAAGCCAAGATGAGTGGGCCTGCTGTTTTTACTGTGCATCGCTGATCCTGCAGGTTAGCCAGGCCCTGACACCCGGCGGGGTGGTGAGTGGAGGTGAAGGGAGGAAGCACAGATTACAGAGCCGCTCATCCCACCTGGATGAATAGCCTCACACAGGATCACGTGCCAGTGGCACACCTGAAATCACGTGTGTGTGGTTTTAAGGACCGATGTAAGGCCTGTCACAAATGTGTCATCAGCCCTAGGTGCAGGGATTGAGGAGGAAAGCATGGACACGCCTGACCACCCAGACGCTGGCTGTGTGTCCTGTCTGGATTGTTTCCATGCTGGGGAAGCACGCTTACATTCACAACACATGCACAGTAGCACTCACGTACACAGCAGCGCATCAACTCCTCCTCTCTGCTGTGTCCGTAGATATTTCCTGAGGTAGCGGTACCTTGGTGGCAGGATTCTGGCCCTCCCTCCTGGAGCCCTGGATGTGGTTTCCCACCAGTGCACCGCACACCCAGCCAGCACCCTTCTGTCCATGGTGGACTGCGTAGTGCTGCGAGGCTGAGCAGGTTTCAGTGGTGCTTCCAGGCTAAGACTAGGAAGAAAGGCCTGGCCGTCTGCGTCTGGAAAATCGGGCTGCAGAAGCCTGTGGAGCACCGTGGTCTGATCCACCTCCGAACGTGGCACTGGGGCGGGGCTGGTGCATTTTGTTCCATCCCACGTCGGGTCACCGCGAGCCGTGGCCTGGCAGGATTACAGCTAACGATAGCAACGGCATATATGTTTCAAATTTAAAAACAGGTTGTCATTGGCGCCCTCCTGTTTGATGTGGTTGTCCCCTCTAGATCCTGGCTTGTTGCGGGTACGGTACCTGCTGTCCTTGGTTGACAGCATAGTTTCTGAGAATGCCACTGTGTTTGTTTTTACCTGTTGTATACAGTACACGGCACTCATTTGTGCTTCATCACTATATACAGTGTCGCACTGTGTAATTAGCAGATGTTACATTCTTTCTTAGATGTTATGTCCTGGCCCCTAGAGAGAGCAGATTGACAATGATAATTTAAAAAAAAAACAAAACAAACAACAATAGGAAAAATGAAAACAGGAAACAGGTATTTAACTTACCTTGAAACTGACTCGTGGTGGAGCAGTTGTCAGATGGGAGCCCTGCCGTAAGTTGGGGTTCCTGTTTTGTAGATCTCCTGTTATGCAGCCTCGTGTTGTCTGTTGTTTAGATTGTATTCATATTTTTCAGCGATTGTGAATTTGATTGTGGTTGTAGCTGAGTTTTTGTTTTCATTTTGACCCATGAAAATAATGCTGCTTTGTAAAAGCAGCGGCACGAAGCAGCTGCAGTTAGGTAACTCCAAGTACACTCTGCCTCTGGGCGACCTTCAGTATGGTGGGCGAGGCCTGCCTGGCCTGTGCCGCCCTCACCGTCTCTGGGCCTGAGATCCGCCCCAGTCAAAGGCATCACGTTGGCCCATCTTCCTCAAGGTCTGCCTCTTTCCTTTCCCCTGAACCTCTACCAAGCATGATGCCCTTCCCAGGGACTGGTCCCTTCTGCCGACGTGTCCAGGAACATCAGACAGGCCCCTTCCTCGCTTCTTAGGGGCATTCAGGCTGCCCTTCTTCTCAAACAGACTAGTTCATTCTCCTGGCAGTCGGTCGTCACTGTCACTGTGAGGTGCTGTTGCATCGAGTACGACTCACAGTGACACTTTGAACAACCGCTCTGAACTCCATCCTATCCCGTGTCATCCTCCCAGTCTCTGACACTGGAGCCCTTTGCTGAAGTCACTGCGTCAGTCTGATGTTCCTCTCCTCCACAATCCCCCCACCCTTCCAAGCAACATGCCCAAAATAATGCGAGGTGAAGCTTCGCCGTCCTTGTTTCTGAGGGTCAGTCTGGCTTCACTGTCTCCAAGATCTCTCTGTTATTTTGACAGTCCCGGGGATATTCAGTGCTCTGCTCCATTTGATACGTTTCCAGCACCCTCACTTACAGGCACTGGTTCCCGTCTGGCCTTTCCTCCTTACTGTCCACCTTTGCGTTCTTGTGAAGGCATTGAAAAGTCATGACTTGGGTCGGAAACGTGCACCCTAGTCCTCGAGATGGGATCTTTGGAGTTTGGACACTCTGACCGGGTCCTTTGCAGCACACTTGCCTAGCGTGATGCGTCACGTAACTCGCAGGACCTACCGTTCCGTAACTGCGATCTACAGGTGGCTCCTTGCATATGATTTGTCTGTCTGTCTGTCCTCAGATGGAGTTCGATGAGAAGGACTTACGACGAGAGATCAGCTACGCCATTAAGAACATCCATGGAGTCAGGCAAGTTCTTTGGGGAGAGTCACCATCTTGTCTTCAGCTCTGCAGGGTCAACCCTCCAGCCAGTCAGGCCCTCTAATCTCTGGGCACCTCGATTTTGAGACCATGAGGGGGTCCTTGAGTAGCTTGCAGTAGCTGTGAGGCCCTCTTGTGTACCTCCAGGGTGGGGCGTTTGAGTCCCTGTGTGAGCTACAGTCCCTGAGCTGGCCTTTGGCCTCGGGTTCAGTGTGCCTGGGTTCCTCCCCAGTGCTCGGCATAAACCCTGGTCACCATGGTAGAGAAAAGCTATGCAGACTTGGCCTGGGGAGGGCAGGGCGCATAGCAGAACTGCACTTAACCAGAACTGAGTGTCAGCCCCCGTCTTGGGTTCCCCTGCTGGGTCTCCATCTGCCATCCAGCGAAGGGAATCCCCTCTCTCCAACTGTGTAGGGCCCTGGGGTCCCCTAGGGGTTTCTAGGCAGCGGACACAGACGACAACCTCCCTTGGGCCCAGCCCATGCTGTGGGATGCTGACCCTGTTCTGTTTCTCTCTGACTCGTCTCCCTGCCCGGGCTCGGCTGTTATAGGACTGGGCTCTTCACCCCGGACTTGGCATTTGAGGCCATTGTGAAAAAGCAGGTCGTGAAGCTGAAAGAGCCCTGTCTGAAATGTGTCGACCTGGTTATCCAGGAGCTAATCAATACAGTTAGGCAGTGTACCAGTAAGGTATTGGACCCTCCACAGGGTGATTCCTGGCCTGGAGACGGGCACGGGGGTTTGGTATCAGGCTCCCCACGCTGCAGCGGCCTCCCCCCAGCTGGCACCTGTGCCCCACGTCGCCTCGGCTTCCCAGATGGTAGCCTCGACCCAGAGGCTCGGGCGGGAGCATTTCAGCCTGGGCCCAACCACCTGGTGCTGAGCCCCCAGACTGAAAAGTCTGATGGACAGGCCTCCCTGGGACCCTGATACCAAGCCTAGCATGTGACTGATAGAATTGGGGGTTTCATCTGAGCTGTTGTTGCTTTGCTGCCTTCTGGGAAGCAGAGAGGGTGCCCACGTCAGCTGCTGGAGGTCCAGCTCTCCAGGCCTCTCCAATGGTCACCCCTCCTTGACAGAATGCCTGCGCTTTCGACCTCCCCTGGGGCTGGGCACTGCTCCTGTGTCCTTGGGGCTGAGGAAGCCCTGCATGCCAACAGCGCGGTGACGCCGGCATCGCTGGCACCCCAAAACCAGGTTGGCTTGTAACCGGCCACAGGTGTCTCACCCAGCCCTCACAGCCACTCGGTCACGAGCCTCCTGTGCCTGTGGTCCCGGGCAGCCACCTCCACCAGCCAGATGCCCTTATGCCCCCACGAGGGGCCTGTTTCCCAGGGCAGCACGCTTTGGCCATGCCGCTGAAATGCTTTCCGGTGGGCGGTTTGTGCTGTGCGCCCACCCGTGGCCAGCAGAGCTGTGGGTTGGCACTCCCAGGCAGGGGCTCTGGGCTCAAACTCCCCTGTTATCAGTCTGGAAAAGCCATGTTTGCTTCTTAACCTTCGATTGGAAAAGGGAGGGAGAGCATAAAACCTCATTTGTATTGGAGCTGATGACAAATTTGAAAACACGGCTTCTGTCCAGCACTTGGCTGTGTCTGGGATGAGGAGGAGCAGCGGTACCTTCACAGCTAAGCCCCGCCTGAGCCAGCTCCCACCTGAGCCAGCCCCCACCTGAGCCAGCCCCCACCTGAGCCAGCCCCCACCTGAGCCAGCCCCCACCTGAGCCAGCCCCCACCCAGGAGGCCTCTCTGATCAGAAGCAGCTTCTGGGGCAGATACGGGCACAGAGGCTCCCCGCGCACGTTACTAATCAGCTGACTCTCGTTTCTTCTCTCTCTCTCTCTCTCTCTCTCTCTGTGTCCCGTCCCGTGTGTGTGTGTGTGTGTGTGTGTGTGTGTGTGGCCTGCACTGTCCTTGGGTGTCCTTCTACCTCGTCCCTCCCTCCGCATGACCCAGGACGGGGCTCTTCACCCCTGACATGGCCTTTGAAGCCATTGTGAAAAAACAGCTTGTAAAGCTCAAAGAGCCGGCCCTGAAGTGTGTTGACCTCGTGGTCTCAGAACTGGCCACGGTCATTAAAAAGTGTGCTGAGAAGGTAACAGGTTTCATTGTTAGCACTCATGCCTTCGCCTTCCGTCTTCTCCCTCCCATTGCCGGCCTCAGCCTGGGCGTCCGGGGAGTTCTGCCTCGGCCGGAGCCCCCCTCCTGTGACCCTAGCGGCCTCACGGCCTCACATTGGCAGATCCAATTCGAGGGTGTTTCATTGAACCCACATTCCACCTTTGCCTTCGTAGCTCCCAGTGGGGTTGCAGGTCTTCAGTGCTGCCCCATGCCCCATGTTGACTTAACCGGCAGAGACCCCAGCCCACCCTGCAACCCAGGGCCAGTCAGTGCGTGCACAAGACGATGGGCTTCCTTCCACCCATTGCCACCACAGTGGGCCTTGTCACCCGTGTGCCAGCCTGCGAGGTGTGGTCAGGGACACTTGGACGGTGGTCCCTGAGCCTTTATCCATCTGCTTGGTTGTCCTGCCTTTGACTGTAACCTGACAGTCACTGTGACCGCCGCTCTGGCTCCGACACTGCCCGGCCTTGTGGGCCCAGGAGGCGTGGCTCTGGAGGTGGAGTGTCGAGAAGGTGTTGTCTTCAGTGGGGTCCCGCCGAGGTAGATGGCCCTGGCCCAGGTGTCACCACACCATCTGTAAGGAGGTGTTGTGCACTCATGCACGCACCCCATCCACCCAGGCCTTAACGCACCCTCAGGGTCCCCGTCACCCGGGCTGGGCTGGACGTGGATGCCGCCTGCTCTCTCTGCCCCTGTCTTCTGACTTACTGACTGGGAAAGCCCTTCCGCTCTTGCACGGCACCCTCTTTCACCCCCTGCCCAGACCCATCGGCACCCCAGGCCCCAGTTTTGTCCCCCACTGAAGTAGCTGGGGTGACAGGAGTGGCCTGGAGTCTCGGAGGGCCTCCCCATTTCTCTCTCACACTTCCCCTCCCTTGGATTTTTGATGCATTTCCTCCTGGGTGTGAGGCCTCGCCCTCGCCCATGCGACCACTCTGCTTCTCTCCCCAGCTCAACTCCTACCCCCGGTTACGAGAGGAAACGGAGCGAATCGTCACCACGCACATCCGGGAACGTGAAGGGAAAACCAAGGACCAGGTATGGCTTTTCCATCTCTTGGTTTGTTCGTGTGTGATTTTCCTCGGGGGAGGTTGTCCTTTATTACTGTGTAGCTCTGAGGTGATGAATGAATGCCTGTTGAGATGTTCAGGACAAAGCAGATCCATCTCCTTAGAGTCTCAGCCCTGGCTTTGGCCTCCATCCACAGAGTTTTGCCTTTTCCAGAAAGTCATGTGACCTTTTCGGTTAGAAAAGGCTGGGTGGCTCCCAGCAGAATTGGAGATGGATCCGCGCACAGTCCGACTTGACGTCTCTCAGCCTGTGTCTGGTTCATCAGCGCTGCGGGGAGGGTGTGCAGTGTGGACTTCTGAGTTGTTCTCATTGGTCCAGATGGTCACGCATTCACTGCTGGAGGACTTAGGTGCCGTCAAATCGAGTGCAATTCATTGCTACCCTACAGACAACAGCTCTGACCCCTGTCTGTCCTGCACTGTCCTTGTCCTCCCTGACACACTTGAGCCCATTGCTGCAGTCACTGTGTCTGTCCATCTCATCGAGGGTCTTCCTCTCTTTGGCTGACCCTCCACCTTTCCGAGAATGATGTCTCTCTGCAAGAAACAGCCTCTCCTTTACAACATGCCCAGAGCCTGTGAGGTGGAGTTTGCCCACCTTGGCCTCCAAGGAGCATGCTGGCTGCGTCATCTCTCAGGCAGTCCGTGGGTTATTCTGCAACACCGCAGCTCGAAGGCCTCGATTCTTCTCCAGTCATCCTTAGTCATTGTCCAGTTCTGAGATTCCTAGCAGTGATTTTTCAGACCCTGCCTGCCGTGATTGCATCATGCTCCCTGAGAACAGACTTTGCCATTGCAACATGTCTTTTGAGTTTTTGATGGCTCGTGTCAAGAGTGTTGATTGTAGATCCAAGAAGATGACATCGTTGCCAGTTTTAATCTTGTCTCCATCTATCGTGTTGCCTCTCGGACCAGTGGTGAGGACTTGTGTTCTTGATGTTGAGATGTAATCTATATTTAAGGCTGTAGTTTTTTATCTCCAGGAAGCATTTCAGGTCCTCCTCAGAGGACGTTTGGGGGTGCTCTTTTGTTTCTTCATTTTCTTGGGAAGACAAAGCTAGAGTCGACCAGCGCACTCCTGTGACCCTTCCCGGTTTGGGGACCGTCTCGTTTTGGGTCCCGCCTGTCAGTCCTCTTCTCTCTTACCTTTACCTGCCTGGTGGATGTGGAACCAACTCCAGACGTGCTTCTGCTTCTCTGCAATGTTTGAGTCACCGCTGCTCACCGCACAGGAGTCATTTTCTTGCTCGCAGTCTTCACGTCACCCAGCAGCACCTGGTCCCTACGTCGTGTCCTCTCAGTGGTTCTCTGTCATTTGTTTGCAGTTGTTTGTTCAAACCAGAACCCAAATGAAGTGAGTCTGCACTTTTTTTAGTGGCTCCATCTCTTTGCCGATAATGGCCCCTATCGCTTGCCGTCGGTGCCACAGTCTACATTTGGCCATTCGCTCCCTTCGAGGAGTTGTCAGCGCATGCCTTTCCCTCCTCACGTGGGGAGCCTGGAAGTTGTTTGGAAAACTTGAGAGGCTCCAGTTTGGTTTTTGTTCGCTTTGTTTTGTTTTTTCCCCAAAGCATGATACTGCCCTTCCAAATGCACCCCAGCTCCGGGGACTTCCCTGTCAGCCTGGCCAGGCCTGACCCCAGGTCTTTACCAACAATCCAGTGCCCTGGGTCCCCCGGGCCGAGCTCCTGGCATTTTCCCAGAAACACTTGGAGAGCCAAATGCTCTGACCATTTGTTCTTCCTGGGGACACTGAGCCACAGAGAGACAGACTGGCCCAGGGCCAGTGGGTGCACAGCACAGCGCACCTGAGTTCCTCCTCCCAGGCTGCCTGGCCCATTCCTAACTGGAACCAACCCATCAAGGCATGAGGGCCATTGAACACAGCGGCTGGTGTCGTCCCAAGGGAATGGCAGAAGGAGGGGCGTTTAGCAGTCGTCTGTTGTTTGACAGCTGTTCCTGTCTGAGATACTAACTGTTGTTATTGTTACGTGCTATCAAGTCACCAGCGACTCATAGTGGCTCTTTGTACAGTAGATCTGAAGCCTGCCTTGTCCTGAGCCAGTCTCACTCATCCTGACACACCAACTCTCATTGCCCCAGTTACTGTATCAGCCCATCTCATCTGGGGTCTTCCTCTCCTGCACTGTCCCTCCACCCTTCCAAGCATGATGTCCTTCTCCAAGGGTTGTTCCCTCCTGGCCACGTGCCCAAAGTATGTGAAACGGAGCTTCAGAATCCTAGCCTCCAACGAGAAATTTGGTTTCACTCTCTCCAAGACAGACCTGTTTGTCTTCTTGGCGGTCCGTGGTATGTTCAGGACTCTTCTCCAGCACTGTAACTTGAAGGCATCGAATCTTCTTCTGTCATCCTTAGTAACTGTCCAGCTCTCTGATGCATAGCAAGGAATTGCAGAGACCATGGGCTGGATCAGGCACACCTAACTGGTAGTCTGGATTTTTGTGTTAATGAGTGTGTGTGTGTGTGTGTGTGTGTGTGTGTGTGTGGGACACTGGTGGGGAGGGGTGTGTGCGCGTGCACACAGTGTCTTTACTTGACCAGATCGAATTGGAACCCTCCAGAATCTCCATGGTGTTCGCATTTTTAGTATGTCACTTGCAATATGATGATATATCTAATGGCTCTTAGTGTTAAGGAGTTGCACTGCCAGCCCAAAGGCATGTGACTCGAATCAGTGGTAGAAAGATGGGCGGTCTCCTCCCGTGCAGTTTACTCCCTCTGAAACCGCCCCCCACCCCACCCCCACCCCCGGGTGGTCAACTATGAGTCACTTCTGACTCCACGAATCAACATCACCTTCACATGCAGTGTGTCCAGCATTCGCCTGGAGGCTCCCTCCCGTTCCGTAACCCTTTGAGGCAGGGCCTCTTGTGGCCCTTTTCCACAGCTCTGGGCCATGACTCCGGCCAGGTGGCCATCCCCTGCCTTGCTCTGCTCTGTTGCCTCAGTCTTACTAGTCGGGGGGCACCGAGATCTGAAGCACCCATGCCCACGTCACCTTGTAGGTCTCCCAGAAGGGGTGTGGTGGAAGGTCAGCTGGGCTCCTGCCTGGGAAGCAGCATGGGCTCTGTGCGCCCTCTGCTGGCAGGTTGGGGAGTGTTCAGGCCTGGACTCCTCCCTTCCCCCAGGTTCTTCTCCTGATCGACATTGAACAGTCTTACATCAACACGAACCACGAGGACTTCATCGGATTTGCCAAGTATGTACTTCTCACGCAGCAGCTGGAGGGGTGGCACGGTGCCTTCCAGGGCCCTGGGGGAGGTGGTCGTGCTGGGTTCCCTCCCGGGCTAGGTCCTGGGCTGAAGCGCAGTGGTGTCATTTGAGCGTTCCACTGCTGGCTCAGGACCAGGAAGTTTTCCCGGCTCTTCGAGTTCCCGATGTCCCCCGAGCGCCTTCTGTAGGGCGTCCTAGTGGCCAGGTGAAGAGATGGTGCTGGAGTGAAGGGGGTTGGGAAGTGTGTGGTCAGCAGTGTTTGTTCTTTTCTGTGAGACCCCCTCAGCGTCCATGGCCTGAGACACGGCCTCTCCTCAGTGGCCTCTGCGCAGGCCTCTCAGAGGCTCAGGCCTCTCAGGGTCAAACCAGAACCTTCCGTTGAACCAGTGTGAGGCCCACATGGAGATGTCCATGCTGGTGGATTCCGGGGTCCCCCAGCCAGTTGGTCCTTCACTATGCCTGGGGGTCATGTGGATCATTGTAGAGGCTCTGACAGCTCCCTCCCCACCTGAGGCTGACAGGAGGCGAGCCTGTCAGTAGCTTCTTGATACATTTGGCAAATACTGTTGGCACGCCCTCTGTGCCATGACGAGGGCCAGGCAGGAGATGAGGCCGTCAGTGGGTGTCGGGTACTGATGAGGTGAGAGCCAAGAGGCCTTGAGGAGGTAGCACAACAGAACCCTCACTACCCCCTCCTCGGGTACTTGATGACAGGGCCACCTCCTGCCCTCAGAGAAAAGTCCCCTGTCCAGGCCTGTGTGCGCAGGGCAGTTAAGATGCACTGTGGCGAGTGGTGGGTGAGGCGCCCTGTGTCCTCCGTGAGGAGAGGCCTGTGGAGCCCAGTGCTGGGCTGAGGCACTCTGGAACACGTGTTGATGTGCTCACCGTGGCCGACGTGTAGTAGGTGAATGGAGTGAATGAACAAGCAGACAGGTGGCCAGTGGGTGTGATCAAAGCTTCTCCCAAATCCAGATAGTCCCGGGCCCTGGCTGGACTCCAGCCGCCTCAGGCAAGTAGTCAGAACCTGCAGCCTGGACACACTGGTCCCCTCTTGGTTTGCTGCTGTTTTCCTCACCTTAATGTCTCTGCTTCTCACACTTCATCCACAGTTCCTTCTCACAATCTCTCCTGTTTTTCCTTTGACCACTCCACTCTTTCCTCTGGACTCCTGGGCCTTCCCAATTACCCCAGCTGTTACTATACTGAGCAGCTGGTGACCGGGTGGGTATTGCCTGCTGTGTGCCTTCCTCCTGGTGTGTGGGTGGGGACGCTCGGGCTGGGTGTGGGGTGCCCGCCTATGTCCAGCCCAGCCACAAGGCCTACTGGTTAGGTATCGAGACAGCTATAGTGTGAGACTGTAGTACTGGGTAGTGGCTAAGCCAGGTGTGGCCTCTCCAGAAGGCCAGGGGAGCCGGACTTGCTGAGCAGATTGTCAGGAGGATGAGAACTGGAATGAAGGGCCGCTGAAGGGCTGTGGGAGAGGGGGGCAAAGGACGTGACCAGGGAAGACTTTACCAAGGAGTGTCATTCACGCCACGTGGCAAAAGCCAGGTGACAGGTGGGCGAGTCTTGGGAGAAGGAAGGAAGGAAAGGGGAAGCAGGAGCCACGTGGGGGTCACTGCTGACCGAGGTGGTGGGGTGGAGGGGAGAGAGGCGGCTGCTAATGGCAGAGGCAGTTAATTCCATGGGAAATGATTGCCCATCTTTCTCCCACGGAGCAGCTGATGGGTTCGAACCGTGTGCTTCTGGGTTAGCAGTGCAGCTCCTTACCACTGAGCCACCAGAGCACCCTTGTCCCTCCCTGGAGCAGTGGAATTTGATTGTTGAGCCCAGGTGGGAGAGAGAGAGAGACTGTCCTCAGGCTGCCGTTTGTGGGAGCTGGCAAGAATGAGGACAGCAGGATTTGAGAAAGTAGCGCTGGGCCTTTGCTGTGGCTGCCAGCTGAGGTCTGTTTGCTTCCTTCACTCACTGGGGATCAAACTCTTCCTCTGCTTTATTTTTTGAGCTTCTTGCTGCCCTGTAAACATTGTGGATACGGTTGGGCCCAGAGAAAAAGCCTGTCTATGAAGAAAACCCTTGGACAAAGTTCACATCTACTCTTATGTTCAAATCTTTAGTAATCTAGGGTGAGGAACCTATCCTAACACGTGTACATGTGCCTGTGTGCTCCTCTCCCTAAAACCAGCAGCCAGTGTGAAGGTGAAGGTGAAACACCAGAGGTGGTCAGTACATGAGGGAAATGATCGGCTGTTTCACCCAGTTTAAGTTTTAGCCAAAGCAATATGATAAGAAAAGAAGAGGCCTGAGTAACAAGAGAGAGACAGAGTTTGTGCGAGATAAGACTGCCTACCAGCAAGCACCGAAAAACACCTTAGAACCTGTAAGGGAATTGAGTGGGTGTTCCCATGTAAAATGCAGTCTACCAGCAGAGAAATACATGGCGGTGAAAAGGAGACTGACTTAGACAAGGCCAGGACCTTGTGGAAGCATGTCCTGTTGATCTTGACCGTCCTCTGCTTTTGGTCTGGAGCTGTCCAGGTTGGGTCGTATTTTTATGACTGTCACCTTGAGCTGATGGCCCCTAATTGGGGAGTCGTGACTCCACAGTCCAGTGGTCACAGCTGCCTCAGCCTTGGACTGGGTCGGGGTGGGCGGAGATGGCAGCAGGAAGCCTCTGTGCCCCGCCAGCTCGCTTTGGTCAGGTTCCCCGGCTGCTTTCGAGCCACCTGGGAGTCCAGCTTCCTTCTCAACCTAAGGCTTCTGTGGCTTCTGGATTTGGCCGGTGCTTCTTGGAGTAGTTAAGACTGAGGCCACAGAGCCTCAGCTTAACCAGATAATATTTTCTAACTTAGCGTTTCTGAGACACCCCCCACCCCCAACCTTCCCTCTGGCAGCCCTCTGTGTACTGGGGGCTCCTCTTAGCCTCTGCCTGTAGCTAGCTCATCAGGTGGTCTATGCAGGAGAAAGCCACCTCCCCCTAGGCCATGAAGTCGCCTCTTGCCCTCCTGGGTTTGTTCACATGAGCCATCTCTCTGCTTTGGTTCCAGCGCCCAGCAGAGGAACACGCAGCTGAACAAGAAGAGAGCCATCCCCAACCAGGTAGCCCACCCTACAGCCGCCTCTCCACGCTGGGGCGGGGCGGGAGGTGCTGGGGACACCCAGGAAGCCCCTCCCGAAGCCGACTCTGTAGTTCCAGGTGGTCCCACACTCTCTCCACCTCTGGAATCGGCTCTGGCGGGGCCTTGGGGGCAGCTCCAGTGCCCTCCGGAGGCCCTGGGTGACATCCAGGGTCCAGGCTAGACTCTCTCAATGGAGGGGCAGTGTGACCTAAGGTGTTTGCCAGCTCGCTGGGTTGCCCAGCCCACGTGCGTGGATCGCAGCCGGGAGCAAGCTTACCTCTCATCAGAGGAGGCTGGGGTGACTCGAAGCCCCTATCTGAATGAACCCCACTGGAGAGGTTTCCCACCTCCGTGTCCTGCCCCAGTAGGAGGCCTGTGAGCTAGGAACAACTTTTTAAAGGCCAGAGTCAGGTTCTTATTCTCCCTCCCTCTTCAAGAAAATGCATCATCTTTACAAAATCTCTGCAACAATCTCCCCCTTTCCATGGCGGGGGAGGGTGGGGACTCTGCTTTTTTTTTTATCTTGCACAATTATATGGCCCATTGGAAAAAAGAAAAATGTAACCACTGCATGATTTTTTTTAATTTAATATAATTTATTTTTTAATTTATTTTGCGCTTGCCATAGGTAATAATGTCGTTGCTTTTTTGGTTTCAGGAGATGATAATTAATTAAATATTAACACCATGAATATAATTAATAGCATGTAATTTTTTTTTTCTTTTGCTGTTTTTCCCTCTGCTCTTCTCCTCTGTTGTTGTGCTTCTCCCGCCCCTCCTCTGTCCCCTCGTGTCCCTTACATATTGTTTCCTCGGCCTGCTCCTCCTTGAATTCCCCACGCCCCTAACCTTGTGTTTTCAAAGGGGGAGATCTTGGTAAGTACCCACTTAGCGTGGTAGCAAACATTAGAGAATGCTGTAGTGCTGGAGTCCCCGCCCACCTCCTGCCGACCCCCTCCCCTCGAAATAACAAATAACTAAACACCCAGCTAACTCAGACCGCACCCCGCAGCCAGGCCTGGACGTGGCGCTGACTTACGCCGGCACTAACCTGACCACCGCCCTGCGGGCCCCACACCTTGGCTGGTTCCCGGCAGGTGCCCAGTCAGGCAGGGCTTGATGGCAGATACAGGACTCACACGCCACTCTCCCAGCCCTCGTCCCAGCCCACGGGAGATTCGTTTAAGCCCTGTGGACCGCTGGCGCCTCCCCTGTATCCAGGACAGGCATTGTTCAGTGACCTAGAGCACGCTTCTCCGGAGGCGGGATCCTCTGTCCTGTGCCCCGGGCAGACAGCGCTCACTGACCCAGCACGCTTTCCCATGTGGCCCAGCCATGTGCAAGTGGTAGACATCAGCAGTCAATCCTGGCTGGCCTCCCCAGATAAGCCCCCGGTCCTCATCCTGCGGCAGAGGTGGCCCAGTATGCACAGTACTGTCCACCCCGTGGCCTCACTGCACCCTCATCAGACACGACTCACGGATCAGGGCACACGTTCCTGGGTGCTGCTCCTCTCCTCCTGCCTCTGGCAGCCCAGTTGGTGAAGGTGTTCTGTTCTGCTGCCCCCTTTCTCTCCACCTTTGCCCATGGCATACATCGCTAAACGATCCCAGCCTCTAGTTCTGCTGAGCCCAGAATTCCCACCACAGTGCTTGCTGCCAGCTACTACCAGTCAGTCAGCGTGGCCACACAGATGAGATGTATTTGCCATCCCTGCTGTAGGTAACACCTCCTCCCCATGTGCGGAGCCCTCTGCTAGGCCCGGAGTGGGACGTGGAGGGTGTGTGGTGTGACGTGGCCCGTGAGGAATGACGCTGCACACGCTGGGGCTGAGCACACTTCAGGGTACTTGCTTCTGGGCAGTCAGCCTGTCTCCCCTCAAAGGACACAGCCTGGGCCAAGCCCTTCGGGGACCAGCTTCCCCAGTCGTCTTCCTCCAGCAGCCTCTGGTGTGATGGGAAGACCCCACCTCTGCCCTCTTACTAGATCTCACAGTGGTCTCGGGGCCTGGCCAGGAGCCACGCTGGTTCTGTGTGCGGGCCTGGCCGCCCGGGCCCCTGGGAGGTTGAGGCTGGCCGGTCAGCCTTGGGGCACTCTGCCCCAGCACACAGCTTCTCTCCTGTGGTCCCCACGGCTGTGTTCCTACCCCGTTCTGAGGCTGCCAAGTCAGGCCCTTCCAGGGCTACGGTGATGGCTTTGAAGGTTCCCAGGAGTGGTTTCCACCCCTGCTCAGGTCGTCCAAAGCAAGACAGTCTTCCAAGGAGAGCCCAGCCAGCCTCCTGGGGGCCACTTCCTGCCCCACCCTCCTGCCCAGCCGGCGCCGTGTGTCCCCTGGATGCATGGGCCCTGCCTGCAGTCCTTGCCCCAGCCCCACTCCCTCTAAGCTGAATGGCCTCTACCTGTTCCTAGGCTTGGTCCTGTGTCCACCACCCTCAGCTAGTGCCCACCAGGGGGTCATGCCTCACCCCACTTGGCCTCCCATGTGAGCAGCTCTCGGGGTGGCTTGAGCAAGAGGACGCCCAGGGCTCTGCTAAGCCTGACCGGCAGCCTTCAGTTTCCATCACGTCCTGCCCTGACATTGGGGTGTGCCGTTCCTGGCAAGAGTGGATAGTGCAGCCACCTGCCCCCCAGCACGGTCAGGCACCCCAAAGGGCTCAGGCACATCAGCCCCTTTAGAAGCCAGCAACCCTTGCTGTGTATGGGTTTTCCTTTGAGGGGAGCACTGATGACCTGTCCCCCATTGTCCCTCACCTGTGGTCAGTCAGGCTGAGCTGAAGTTTGTGTAGACCCATTCTGAACTTGGCCCTGGACGACAACCCGGAGCCACTGTGAACATGGCGACCACAGCTCCCAGCCTGGGGTGAGGGGGGCTTCTTGCCCTGGCCCCTGTACCCTGCACCCAGCCCAGAGCAGGTGGTGGCCCCAGCTCTGCCCAGAGCTTCCAGACTTCACCCCTAGCTTGGGGAAGACGTGAGTCTTTCTGTGGTAAAGCTAACACTGTCCCGGGCACACTGGACTCGTCACCCCATGCCAGTGAAGAAGCCCTAGCCTTGTTGGGGCTGATGGCCTCTGTTCCTGTCCACTGAGGCAGGGTCGGTGGACATCGGTTCCCTGTTGTGATCACAACCTGCTCCCTGACACCAGGAGTCCACAGCGGACTTAGTCCACAGCCATGCCCGGCGTCCAGTGCCCTAGGAGAGTACTCTTGGGTTCTCAGCCTTCATGGGGCACCACCACTGGCAGCCATGTCCCCAGCCTGGGCAGGGACTTCCAGGGGGCACTCTGTGGCCACCTCAGCCTTCATGGCCTTCTGGGGCTCAGTCCACACTCAGCCACCGGGACTCCTATCACTGGGTCCAGCCCCCAACCACATGAATTTAGGTGAGTATAGGCCTGAGTCCTGCCCACTCAGATGACAGCTCTGGCCATGTGAACCCCATCCTGTCAGATGAGTGTGGCTGCCAGGTTGAAGCCATTGAGATGTTTTCCCCACCCCTCATGTTCCCTCCAGGGCCCCTGGGGAGGGCGTCAGAGTGCATACCTTTATCCCCAGCCCTGTGAGTCAAGGAACCCCTCCATCCCGATGCTCTGAGAATGGAGCTAGGGCTCAGGGCATGCCTCAGTTAGTAAGGACCCCCCTCCACCATATACCTTCGTGCCGTGACTGGCCGAGGTCAGCTGAATGGACAGCGGAGTCAAGGCCTGCCTGGTGAGCAGCTGCTGGTTCCACTGAGCACATCTGAGCTTGGCCCAGAGAGGAAGTTGAGCTGTGTAGCTTGGGCGATTCTTTCAGACCTTATCCGCAGCTACCAGGCTTGAGGGACAGGGCCTAAGAGTGTCCCTGAGAAACACCCCACCAAACCACGTCTGACTCCCCACGATCGCCCTCCCTGTGAGCAGGCCCCGGCTCAGCCAGGCTCTCCTCTGGATGCACACTGCCGTTGGGGCTGCTTCTCTGCCCCCTGGAGCGGAGGGTGCCGTGTGATCTGAGGGGTTTAAGGGCTTAGCTCTGGGAGCCCCACTTCCCAGCAGGAAATGTTTTGGGGCTGCAGTGTCTCTGCCCATCAGTCCCCTGCTTCCCACCTCACTCGCTGCAGGAGACCAGTGTGCACTGGATGGTGGGTGTGGGTGGCCGGGACCCCTCCTGCGCTGAGCCCCCTCCTCCCCTGCAGGTGATCCGGAAAGGCTGGCTGACCATCAACAACATCAGCCTGATGAAGGGCGGCTCCAAGGAGTACTGGTTCGTGCTGACCGCCGAGTCATTGTCCTGGTACAAGGACGAGGAGGTGAGTGACTAGCGAGGTAGCTCCTCCAATTCAGGATGAGGGGCGTGCATGCCCCCCCCACACACACACACGTTGCCTACGCGGGCTGCTCGCTTCAGAAATGTCCCTTGAGCACCGCCGTGCCCATGTGTTCAGGCCTCCAGTAGGGTCATGGAGGCCAGTGACAGTGACCAGGCACTTTGCATCATGTTCCAGCTCACGCTGGCCCGTGGAGGTTGGGCTGATGTAGGGAGCCACCAGCAGCCTGAAGGGCTGGAGAATGGTCTCAGCCTTCACGGCCACGCCAAGAGCCTCGTTGCCGCTGGAGAGCCCAGGCCCGGAACAGATTCTGCAGCCAGGCCCCTGCCTCTCCAGGCCTCAGTTTCCCTCCCCCGCCCCCGCTCTAATGCTGCATGGTAGAACGGCCCCCACCACTGGGAGTTGCTTCCCTGCAGTGTTCGCCTTGGAAAGACTTTGCACGTTTTCTTGTTGATCGGACGGCATCCTGGGTGACGCAGGCAAGTCCATGATAGCTGCTCACCGTGTGGTCGGGGCTGGGGTCCACCCAGAGGTGACCAGGAAGAAAAGCCTGGTGATCAGAGGAGTGTCTGCACCTCTTGTGCTGGGGGCCCTCGGGGCCACGTGCTGCTGTTCAGGCCCACTGCTGTGGCCTGTCACTGTCCTGACAGGGGCCATGTCAGCAGCCCAGGGGAGGCCCTGGGCTCCACTAAGTGGGACTGGTAAGAGTTCTGTGACAAGCACTTACAGAGGGAGGTTTCGTGCTTGGCCCTCACGTGTGTAGATTGGGGCCCCTGAGTGGAGTGGACTCTGCCCTGAGAGGTACCCCAACATCTGTGGGTGAGTGTCTCTGACCTGGGCCTCACATGGGGGCACACTGTATGGCCGCGGCTGAGGGGGGGGGGTCATCTTATTTCGGATGAGCTGCTGAGAGACTGACTGAACTGCTTCTTCTGAACATTCTGGGGTCCCTGTGGTGCAGGGAGGCCCGCCCTGGCCTTCCAGAGTCGGGATGGGCGGCACGCTGGGACCAGCTGTGGTCAGGCCACAGCCACTCCTGGAAATGGCCGGGTATGGAGTGGTGAGGGTGACGCCTGCGTACACCTCCTCTCTCTGCCCTGCAGTCTGGAACCAGACTGCTCTGGGGTACGTCAGCTGTCAGGAGGAACTGGGGTGGGGGCATTATGGGGGGCCCAGGGTGGGGGTTGAGGTACTAGCACTGCAGACCCATTTTCAGGAGCTTCTTGGGGGTGATGAGAGGCTTGGGGTCCGTCCTCGGGGCTCAGTCAGGCCCGGCAGCCCAGACAGGAGGCAGGGCGTGTGGGGAGGAGGTAATGAGAAGCAGCAGCCCCTTGGAAGGGGACGTGTGTGGCCCAGACACAAAGCAGGCTCCAGGCCCAGCCCGCTGCCCACGCTGCTGTCCCCAGCAGGGGCCTCCGGGTCACACATGCCGCCGCCACCCGGGTCGGACCCCTCTCCTTAGAGAAGCCTCAGAGAGAGCAGGCCGTCAGGAGGTCTTTATTCAAAAAATAAACGCGAGGCAGCGGGTACAGCATGAAGGCGGCTGGGATGGCCCCCCTCACCCCAGAGCTCCCTTGTGCCCCTCTGGGGCCACTCCCCCACCCTTGTCTTCACTATCCCTTGGAATCTCTACCCTGGTGGGAAGTGGGGTGCTGGGTGATGACACTCACCTCTGGGTCGACTTTGTTGTCAGAATTTGGGGGTGGCAGGGGCCCTACCGAGGCGCTGCTTGCCCGAGCCCAGCCTAACCAATGTGCAGACTACTGTACACATTCAGAACCCCTGAACAGGTAGTCTGAACACTGGGCTGGCTGGGCCGGCTCTCTGCCTGGGGGCCCCGGCCCCCCAGACCCAGGGCCGTGGTTGCACTAGGCCCTGCTCCTCTCCCGCCGGCTGCGCCGTCTCTTCTGACGTGGCGTGTCTGGGGCCGCCCGCATCTGGAGAAAGTTAGGGTTTTCAGGAAATCCTAGGGAGGGGGTGGGAGGTGGCTGGGTATGGGTGGGATGGAGCATTGGGGTCCGCGGCCTCTGTGTGCAGGGGAGGACTCTTGGGGCGGGGGGCGGGAAGCATGCACTCGTATGTAAGAGAGAGAGAGAGTGTGTGTGTGTGTGTGAGAGAGAGAGAGAGAGAGAGACTACATCAGGAAGATAGTGTCAGCCGAGCTGCGGGCGGAATTGTAATATAAACACTTCCAGATGTGGTGTCTCGCTCGGGACCAGAACGGACTGTGAGTCAGTTACTTGGCCCCCAACAGCCATCTGGTAGCTTCCTGCCTCAAAACACAAGAGCAGAGCAGTGACAGCGCTTCCAGAAACTTCCATGCAGGGGCTCAGGGCCTTGCTTTCCTCAAGCCTTTCTTCATTGCCTTCCCACCATGTCAGGGCCACACAGCCTGAATGGCTGGGCATGGGAGCCCCTTGTGTCCAAGGCCCCCGGCCCCTCTGCGCTGTTTCCTCCTTGCCCAGACCTGCCAGGTGGCCCCAGAGCCACAAGGGAGGAAGGGAAGGCCTGGCGGTGCGTGAACATTGACTGGGGCGGACACGGGCTCCACCTCCCCGCCATGTCCACCTCCACCTGGCACGAGGTTGGTGGCTCCAAGCTTTTCTCCTCGAGCCCTCTGAGCTCGTGGTGCTGCAGTGTCGTGGGGACCTCGTGGGGGTCCCCCAGCCAGGAACACAAGAGGAGCTCATTGGTGGGTGTGAGGCTCTGGAGCCAATGGGCACCCACTCCTGGTCAGGGCAGCCCTCTGAGCCCACTGCCCAGCAGCACCTGGGGCTCAGGCCCAGCACAGAGTAGGTGCCCCGCTGTCAGGAAGGGGCACTTCTGAGGTGACTGAGGGAACTCTGTGTCCAATAAGGAGAGGAGGGAGGTTGGATTCTGGGTGCAGATAGGCAGAGCTGAGCAATTTTGAGCATTGTGTGTCAGCACCAAACTAAAGAGTCCTTGACCTTGAGATGTTGTTGAGTCGGTCATGTAGACGGGTGGGGCTGGGGGAATCCTCGCAGGCCTTGCCAGTGTCATTCTGTGTATGGGGGCACACGGACCGAAGGGGGCAAGGAGAACTGTGGGGGGAGACACACGGACAATAAGGGGGCGAGGGGAGCTGGGGGGGGGGATGCACATGAACCTGAAGGGGGTGAGGAGAGCTGAAGGGGACGAGAGGAGCCACGGTGTGGGAAGGGCTCTCAGACCCGAAGGAGGCAAGGACAGCCGTATGTGAGGACACACAGACCCAAGAGGGTAAAGGGAGCCACTGGCGGCACACACAGACCTGATGTTGGTGAGGGGAGCCATTGGGGGGGGGGCACAGGAACCTGAAGGGGATAAGGGGAGCCATTGGGTAGACACACAGACCTGAAGGGAGCGAGGGGAGCCATTGAGGGGGCACAGGAACCTGAAGGGGGCAAGGGAAGTTTTTGTGGAGAGCACAGGGATGTGAGTCGTTAAGGGTGGGCCCACGTGGACCTGAAGGGGCTGAGGATGAGCTGTGGGGAAGTTCTGGTAGAGGCCCCAGCTGTGCACAGGTCTTGGGGTGTCTGGTGCATCGAGGCCGGGAGGTTGGGGTTGGCAGAGGTAAACTGATCTAGCGGAAGCATCAGGTGGTCCCTGCGGGGTGTGTAGTTTGGGTCCAGGGTCACTCCTCTCCCTTTCACCCTCAGGAGAAGGAGAAGAAATACATGCTGCCCCTGGACAACCTCAAAATCCGGGACGTGGAGAAGGGCTTCATGTCCACCAAGCACATCTTCGCCATCTTCAATACCGAGCAGAGGTGAGCGGCCCGGACACGTTCTAGATGAGGCAGGGGAAAGCCGAGTTCTGCTGCGGTCAGAGACCAGGATGTAGTGAGCGGGCACCACGGAGGACTGTGGTCAGGGCCGACGAGCCTGCACACCACGGTTCACAAGCCCCCTGGCCACTGGTGGCGCCCGGGCGCTGTTCCAGGCGAATGACCAAGGCCTGAGTGACCAGGGTGGGGCCGAGAACATGGGAGGGTACAGGGTGGACTCTGGGTGGTCTGACCAGACTCCTGGTGGATGTCGGTGTGACAAGGAAAGGATTGGGGCCCGAGCCCCTTGTGGGACCCACTGACGCCAGCATAGGCGGAGAGGGTGGAGGCAGGGTGGGCTTGGGGGTGCCTGTGGAGAGAGGGAGCAGGGGTGTGA
The DNA here is from genome assembly GCF_000299155.1 of Elephantulus edwardii. NCBI lineage: Eukaryota > Metazoa > Chordata > Mammalia > Macroscelidea > Macroscelididae > Elephantulus > Elephantulus edwardii. Next base: position 2,828,892 of record NW_006399987.1, read on the forward strand.
ATGTGTGTGGTCACTGTGTGAGGGTGATGGCAGGTTCTGAGAGTGGGGAGATCATTGGGGTCGTGTCTTTGCCGCTGAGTTGGAACCGACTCTGCTGACTTCCAGCGGGTTTTCAGAGGCTCCTGATATCCCCCGGGAGATTGCCCACCTTTCACCCACAGAGCAGGTGGTGGGGTCACACCGCCCAGTCAGTCCTGCCTTTAGGTCCACAGCATAACTCCTTATGGTCTCCGCCACCAGAGCTCCCTGTGGGGAGTGGACGTGGAGACAGAGAGAGGCCACGAGCCTGTCCACCATGGAGAACAGGGACCTCCCTCAGCTTGGGAGAGCCTGTCGATAGGAGGGAAGAGCTAGTGCAGATTCCAGACGTCCACTTCCCAGGCCCATGCAGGCCCGGATCAGGAGCCAGGCTACCTGCCTCAGGGAGCCTGTCAGAAAAGGCCTGTGTCCCCCCCATCGCCAGTTGGCAAGGAGGGGCAGCCTTCCCACTGCCCTTAGAGTCCGTCTGTTCCTGCAGAGCCTCTTTCCCCTCCGGGCTGCGTGAGGACATCTGTGTCCTGCTTTGTACTCGGTTGGCCTACAGCTCAGGGCCAGTGTAGGAGGCTGCTGGCTCAGAAAACCTCTTCAGGGTTTGGCCCCACCAAGAGGCAGTGGACAAGTGGGACATCTGGCTCTCTGAGGATTAGGCTGGTTACTGGGCCTTATTCCTGTCCCCGAGGCTGGGACTCCCTGGGCTGTGGGGGAACGAGACAAGCCATCACAAATCTTGTGAAGCCTGGACTTGACCTCGAACCACATTTGGACCCCTACATTCCTGTTCTTCCACCTTCCTCAGCACACACAGCTTCTGCTTCCTTGTCCGGGATGCCTGCCCACACTCCTGCCACCATGATGGCCCTCTGGACCCTCCCATTCCAGCTTCTTTCAGAAGTGCCACTCACTGATGACCTAGTTCATGGGCCAGTCACAGGCCATGCCTAGCTCAGAGCAGGGCCTCACGGGCAGGTTCTGTGGTAGTCTCCTGGCCACACTACCCCAGAGGAGAAATTGTGTGGTGTGTGGACAGTCCACGAACATTAGTGCACGGCCATCCTGCTCGTCTTCCCGACTTGTGCCTCTGAACTTGTTCTCGCTCACAGTCCAGCACTTTCCAAACATTTCCGTCTCTCCCCAAGTCTGGGTCCAGCCTGGCCACACTCTGTCCCCACCTGCTGCTGGGAGGAGGGCACGTTCTAGCGCTACGCGTCCGGTGCAGTAGCCACAGGAAACATGTGACTATTTAAATATAAATTGCTTGACCATCACTAAAGAAAAAAATGCACCACCTTGGTCACATTGCTCGGCCATTGGTCACCTGTGGCCACCACATTGAAGAGCACAGAAGGGGATGCTTCTGCCGTTGTAGAAAGTTCTGTGCTGATGACTCCTGGTGGACATTTTCCAGCCAAAGGAGGGTTTTGTAGGACACTCACTCCTGGGGTTGCTGGCAGTACCATTACAGAGGCGTACAGAGCAGGGGGTGAGCTGTTCCCAGAGGCAGGAGAGCATGGCCGAGCGAACAGAACTCTCAGTCACCAGATGCTATAAAGCATGGGCGCCCCTTCACTTGCTCTCGTCCCAGGGGAGCGCTGCACACATGCACACACACATCACGCACAGTGCCGTTTGTCTGCTGAGACGCAGGCGGTTCGTGCCATCCTCGTGTCCCAGACGAGACAGCTTCTGAAGACTTAGATCAGGCTTTCCTTCCAAATCCAGATGACCCCAGATCAGCACCACGCAGGGCCCGTTAGTCCCACAGGCAGAGTCAGCTCTGTGTCCCTCCTGTCCACCGCAGGAATGTCTACAAGGACCTGCGACAGATTGAGCTGGCCTGTGACTCCCAGGAGGATGTGGACAGCTGGAAGGCCTCATTCCTCCGAGCTGGAGTCTACCCCGAAAAGGACCAGGTGAGGAGCTGGCTGCCAGGCCCATGCACCTTGGGCAGAGCTCACCCCTCCCAGGAGAGCTGGTTCCAGCCCCATGTTGGCCAGCCCTCTGTGGTTGTGGGGGACCCTGAGTAGAATTTCACTCACACCAGTGACACCAAAGGGGCGTTTGTGACCAGTGCCCAGGGTGGGGACACAGAAAGGCCTGGGAACCTGTTGTCATTTTACCATCATTGAAGTGAAGTAAACTATTACCCTCTTTAGCCCACAGTGAGCTTGCGGCTCTAATCTCCGGCTGAAAGGGCCCAGCCCAGTTCTGGCCCGAGGCTCAGTGGTGGGCCATCGCCATCGCCATCAAGGGCCAGTCCCGGAGGGTCAGCGGCTGTGGAGCAGGGAGAGCAGTTCCAGAGGAAGGGGCTGCACCACGCTCGCCTCAGGCCAGAGTCACCCTCACCCGCTCCCCTTCCCTCCTTGTAGGCAGAAAACGAGGACGGGGCCCAGGAGAACACCTTCTCTTCCATGGACCCTCAGCTGGAGCGCCAGGTGGAGACCATCCGCAACCTGGTGGACTCCTACGTGGCCATCATCAACAAGTCCATCCGCGATCTCATGCCAAAGACCATCATGCACCTCATGATCAACAACGTGAGTCCCTGTCACCCTCCCCGCCGGTCACAAGTGGTGGCCAGCAGGCAGCCCAGAGCCAAACTTGGCCAGGACACACGTGACATGAAATCGAAAACGAGAACTCGGCACCACTGCTCCTGAGTCAGCCGGGATGCTTCGCCTGTGTAGGGAAATTGAGGTGGGAGTCACATGACTGTGCCCCCGTGGGAGCACGTGCCCTGTGCTATGTGCTTGTATGTTCTTGTTGTTAGTCAGTTGTGACCCCGCCTGTGCAGAGCTGACCTGCTCCCCTGGGTTTTGCAAGGCTGGGGCTCTTTGGAAGCACGTTGCCAGGCCTGTCTTCTGACGCACCTCTGCGTAGGTTCAGTTAGGGGTGACCTTGACAGCAGATTTGCCCAGTGCCCAGTGCAGTGTATCTTGATTCCTTCACTGCTGTTACCATGGGTGTTGACGGTAGATCCAAGCACAATGCAATTATAGAAAACTTCAATCTTTTCTTCATCGCTCACAATATTGCCTCTTGTTCCAGTGCTGAGGATTTTGCTTTGATGTTGAGACGTAATCCGTATCAAAGGTTGTAGTCTTTGGTCTTCCGCAGTAGGTGTTTCAAGTCTTCTTCCCTTTCTTCAGGCCAAGTTATGTCTGTCATCTGCATAATGCAGGCTGCTGCCGAGTCTTCCTCCAGTCCTGACTGCATGTTCTTCTCCATATGGTTGACAGCTTCGCAAATGATTTGTTCAGTTTACAGATTCAGAAGGTCTGGAAAAAGGGTCCAGCTCTGACACACGCCTTTCTGATTGTAATCCATGCTGTGTTCCTTTCTTCTGTTTGACTAACATTTTGGTCTATGAATAGTGGTTTTGGGTTGTTGGTGTTTTTTTTTCTCCTTTAATGTCATTACTTTATTACAAAAGGGAGACATGGATTCTTTACATGATGGAAGATTTCAGAACTTCAATGGAATGGGCAGCTTCAAGTGGTGCCATTTCAAAAGGGCTTTTTTTCAGTCTATATACTTGACAAGAATGTCACCATCTCTGAATAAGAAAGAATCCTTGTCATCTGTAACTACTTTAGTGCCTCCATAATCTGGGAGAAGAACTTTCACACTAGCTGGTGTAATCTCTCCACCTTTTCCTTTGTATCTGTATCCAACAGCTGCTACGAGTACTGCTTGCAATACTTTTCCTTAAGATTTTTCTGCCTCTCTCAGACCCTCGCTTCCAACATGACAAAGAAAAGGAGAAACACGGTCGTGCCAAAAAGGGACATGGCCACGTGCAGCCTATTCACACGAACTGTGCTCGGTGCGTGCAAAGACAAGGCAATTAAGAAGTTGGTAATTCTAAATATAGCAGAGGGCTCCTTTCCGACTGTGGCCTCCGTGTGCCAACAAGCCTCTCGCAAAGGATCTCCTTCATCCCTCCCCAGAAGAGGAGTAGAGGAAACACAAGAAGAAGCGCCTGGTGCAGAGCCCGAATTCCTATTTCATGGATACGAAATGTCCAGGATGCTATAAAATCACCACGATCTTCAGCCATGCCAAACAGTAGTTTTGTGTGTTGGCTGCTCCACTCTTCTCTGTCAGCCTACAGGAGGAAAAGCAAGGCTTACAGAAGGATGCTCTTTCAGACGGAAGCAGAATTAAGGGGGGAAAAAATCAAGATGAATGGAAATTATCTCAATAAACAGAATTTTGGATTAAAAATAAAAAGCTGCCGTCAGGGATATTTCCTAAGCGAGTGTCTTCGACGCATGCGTGCTTCCAAAGCTCTGTGTGAAACTACACTCTGTGGGAGCCGTGCCATTCCCAGCAAGGCTGTGAGGAACCGTTCTTGGGAAGCCCAGAAGGACCGGACACCTCCACCCAGATTTAGACCTGCAGGTGTGCTGCCCCACAACCACCACCAAAGCCCATGGAAGGATTTGAATCCTTAAAGGATGAAGAAAAAAACTCATCTGAAAATAAAATGGAAATTACACTTTTTAAATTTTTTTTCTGGAAGTGTAATGCCTTCTATGGTTACAGTTTCAGCTGCACTGCTTTCCACCAATGCTCAGTCAACAAGGGGAAGAAACTTTCTAAAGACCTGTTCTGCTATGACTGGCCGTCGCAGCTTGCACCCCACTCCTGCCACGCCCCACAGGGAGAGACTTGCTATCTGGCCCTATGTCAGGGTTTGCCACAATCTCTTCTGATCAGGTCCAGCTTTCTGGCAGTTCACTGTTGACGTACTGGTCTGGCCGTTTTTGAATAATCTTCAGCAAGGTTTCAGTTGCATATGTTAATGATATTGTTGATCATTTCTACATACTGTTGGATGTCCTTTATTTTGAAAGAAGAACAAACAGGCTTTCATCCAACCAGTTGACCACGTAGCTGTCTTCTGAATTTCATGGCACAGCCATGTCCAAGGCTGCATCTGTTTGCTGGAACATATCAGGAGGTGTTCCATCAATTCCTAGGGCCTTATTTTTTTGCCAATGCCTTCAGTGCAGCTTGAACTTCTTCCTTCATTAGTGTTGCTTCTTGACCATATAATCCTGAAATGTAATCCTGAAATGGTTCCATGTTTACTAATTCTTTTTGGTACAGTGACTCTGTGTATTCTTTCCATGTTCTTTTCATGTTTGCTGCATTGTTTAAGATATTGCCCATAAAATCCTGGAACTTAAGGTTTCAATTTTTGTTCAGTTCTTACAATTGGAGAACTGCCAAACATGTTCTTCCCTTTTGGTTTCCTGACTCGGCTCTTTGCACCTTTCATTAATACTTTGTTTTGTCTTCTTAAGCTGCCCTTAGACATTTTCTGTTCACTTCTGTTTTGCCTTCTTTTTGGTCCAGTGCAGATTTCAGGGTTTCTTCTGACAACCGTTTTTTATGTTTTCTTACCCTTTACCTTTGTATCCACATTCTACTGGATCACTTTTCCTTTTTTTTTTTAATGTTACTATTTTTTGTGTGTACCGTCAAATCAGATCTGACTGGTACGGGAGGAGATTGCCCCTCCTTCTCCAGCAGAGCATCCGGTGGATTGACTCTGTGGATCATAATAAACTGTGGCTGACTCTGAGAAGAATGGGAACCCCAGAACACTTGATCGTTCTAATGCGAAACCTATACTTGGACCAAGAGGTAATTGTCAGAACAGAGCAGGGCAACACTGCATGGTTCAAAATTGGGAAGGGCGTACACCAGGGATGCATCCTGTCTCCATACCTTTTCAACCTGTATGCAGAGCAGATTATCCGAGAGGCTGGGCTCTATGAGGAGAAGTGTGGCATCAGGATTGGTGGAAGATCTATCAACAATCTGCATTATGCACATGACACAACCCTGCTTGCTGAAACTGAGGAGGACCTCAAGCACTTACTGCAAAGGGTCAAGGACTGCAGCCTTCAGTATGGACTGAGGCTCAATGTCAAGAAGACAAAGATTCTCACCACTGGACCAATTGGCAGCATCAGGATGGATGGTGAAGAGATTGAGATTATTAACAGCTTTAGTTTGCTTGGCTCCACGGTCAACACTCTTGGCACCAGCAGCCAGGAAATCAAAAAAATGTATTACGATGGGAAAGTCGGCTGTTAGGGACCTCTCCAGGGTACTGAAGAGCAGTGATGTCACTCTGCAGACTAAGGTGCATCTGATACAGGCTATGGTCTTTGCTGTCACTTGTTATGCATCAGAGAGTTGGACAGTAACTAAGGAGGATAGAAGGAGAATTGATGCCTTTGAGCTGTGGTGCTGGAGAAGACTATTGAGGGTACCATGGACTGCTAGGAAAACAAACAGATTCAGCCTGGAGAGGGTTAAAACAGGCTGCTCCTTGGAGGCAAGGATTTTGGGGCTTCGTCTGATATACTTTGGACATGTTATAAGGAGGGAGAGGTCCTTGGAGAGGAACATCATGCTTGGGAGGGTGGAGGGACGGCACAAGAGGAGAAGACCCTCCATGAGGTGGATTGATTCAGTGACTGGGGTAATCGGGATGGGTGTGTCAGGCAGTGAGACTGGCACAGGATAGAGCAGGGTTTAGGGCTGTTTTCCATAGGGTCGCTGTGAGTCGCAAGCGACTCGATGGCACATAACAACCACCACCACCACCTCTGGGATTACAGTGCAGCTTCTTGCCACTAGACCACCAGAGCTCCTTTGGATCACCTTTCTTGAGAATGGCAACAAATACGGACCTCTTCCAGTCTGTTGGCCAGACAGCTATCCTCTAAATTTCCTGGCATAAACTGGTGAGAGCATCCAGGGCTGCAGTGATCCAATAGAATGTGGAAACTATCAAACAATGTCATTAATATCCCATGCAAGCAAAATACTGTTGACGATCATTCAAAGACAGCTAGAACACTAGCACACAGATAGGGAACTGCCAAAAGTTCAAGTGGGATTTAGAAGAGGCCATGGCACCAGGGATGTCATTGCTGATATCAGATGGAGCCTGGCTGAAAGTAAAGCAAGGCAGAAGAATGTCTTCTTACGCTTAATTGACTATGCAAAGGCATTTGACTGTGTGGATTGTAACAAGTTATGTCTAACATTGAGAAAAAATGGGAATCTGAGAGCACTTAGTTGTGCGTATATGAAACCTATACCTAGACCAGAAAGCTGTTGTGCAAACAGAGCAGGGGAACACTGCATTGTTCCTTAAGAATGGGGTGCGTCAGGATTGATTTCTCTCTCCATACCTAGTCAGTCTCTATGCTGAGCAAATTATTCGAGAAATTGGACTCTATGAAGTCCTCTGTGATGTTCATTCACAACATGGTGCTTCTGGATAGTTCAAAATCATGTTGTTAGTTGTTGTTGTTATGTGCCGTCGAGTCGCCTGCGACTCATAGCGACCCTATGTACAACATCCCTAAACTCCGCTCTGTCCTCTGCCAGTCGCACTGTCTCTGACACTCCCATCCCAATTATCCCAGTCACTGAATCAATCCACCTCATAGAAGGCCTTCCTCTCCTGCGCTGTCCCTCCACCCTCCCAAGCATGATGTCCTTCTCCAAGGACCGGTCTCTCCTCACAACATGTCCAAAGTATGTTAGACGGAGCCTCAGAAACCTTGCCTCCAAGGAGGCGCCCGGTTTAACCCTTTCCAGGACAAATCTGTTTGTACAATGTCAAAATCATACAGAGAATTAATCCTGTTTGCAGAAGATGAGTTTCTGTACCTGGACCCGACAAGAAAAGTAACTAAAAAAAGCAGTGAGAAAATATGAGACAAAAAGATAGCAAGGAAAGAGATAAGATGTTAGTGGTGGTGGTGGTGGTGGTGGTGACGACGGTGACGGAGACGGACCATCAAGTGGAAACTGGCCCACAGCTGACCCGCCAGGGGCTCCCAGAGGCAGTGAATGACACAGGAGGAGACCGCCACTCTTTCTCCTGTGAGCAGCTAGTGGATTTGAATCGCGTGCCTTCAGGTTGGCAGTTCTTACTTAGCACAAGGCCACCAGAGCTCCATGAGATGCAAGCAGTAGGTTTCGAAGGCATCTTCTGAGATCCTTGGGAAAGAGCACTTGAAATCTTCTGCTCCTAGGGCACTCTTAAGATAAGGGGGCTGAGAGGACCCCTAAACACGGGACATCAAATCCACTGCCATTGAGTCTTAACTCACAGTGACCCTCAAGGACAATAGAGAGGTTCCCCGTGGGGCAGCCCAGTCCGTAAGTCTGTCAGGACGCCAGCAGTCTCCTCTGTCTTTAGCCGAGTGGCTGCGAGGTTCAGGCCACTGACCCGGAGGTTCGCTTTAACCAGTGCACCAGCAGGGCTCCTCCACATTATAAAGCATAACAAAGAAAGCCCTCCTAGGTGTGGTGGCCACTTTCCCAGCCAGTCAAAGGAGCCAGCTGGCAGGCACGGCAGGTGTGGCCCTGCATGAGGCTGACCCGTCCTGCTCTTTTCCCCAGACAAAAGCCTTCATCCACCATGAGCTGTTGGCCTACCTGTACTCATCATCAACAGACCAGAACAGCCTTATGGAGGAGTCGGCGGACCAGGCCCAGCGGCGGGACGACATGCTGCGTATGTACCACGCGCTCAAGGAGGCACTAAGCATCATTGGAGACATAAGCACCAGCACTGTGTCCACACCCATGCCCCCACCTGTCGACGACACCTGGCTCCAGAACACCAGCAGTCACAGGTGCGAGAAGCCGGGCAGCCACTCTCCCCGGTGCCCTGCCCGGGCCTGGCAGAAAGTAGCAGGCACCAGCCGGGGGTGGGTAGGACCCATGGAACCCACAGTGAATGATGGGAGCACGACGCTTGCCACAGTGGGAGCAGCTGCCATCTGGGCCTGAAGGGACAGGGGCAGGAGTGGCTGAAGTGCCAGGTGTGAGCGGAACGAAGGGTTACCCAGCAGGGCCACAGGAGCTCTGTAGGAATGCCCTCAACAACCCCTCACCCCGGGTCCTCTGCCCTTCTCTCACCTTCCACATGGTTAAAGCCAAAGGTCAGTGGCCCCGCTGATGCTAACCAATGAGGTCAGCCTCCTGCCACAGGACCGAGAATGGGGATGGGAGAGAGCAGGACAAGGGAGGGTTTAACTACAACCCGCCACCCACCCCAGAACTGACGGGGAAGTGAGGTGTCGGCAGCAGACAGGGTTATAGTAAAACAGTACATTGACAGAGAACGGCCAAAAAGTCAGGCTGTGGCACCAGGGATATCACTGCTGATGTCAGATGGATCTTAGCCGAAAGCAGAGAATACCAGAAGGCTGTCTATGTTTTATTGGCTACGCAAAGGCATTTGACTGTCTAGATCCCAGCAATGCCTGACATTGAGGAAACTAGAGGTGGTGGAAGGCCAGGGAATTCCTGGATGGGACCAGCGCCACTAAGACCTCGGGGCTGGAGCAGAGCTGGGTGGGGATTGCAGTGGAGGTCTCGGGCCCAGGCTTCCGGCTCTGGCTGGGGGCAGAGGCTGAGGAGTTTGGACAGGACACATGTGATGCTGTCACCCAACGCTGCGTCCACACCAGCTTTTCCCAGTTGACAGCCGGGGCCAGCTTCCCGCTTCTCTGGGCTCCCCTCAACTCACCCCTCTTCTCCTTCCACAGCCCTACTCCACAGCGCCGACCCATATCCGCTGGGCACCCACCAGGCCGGCCTCCAGCAGTGCGGGGTCCTACTCCGGGTCCCCCCCTGATCCCCGTACCAGTGGGGCCAGCAGCCTCCTTCTCAGCTCCCCCCATCCCATCCCGGCCTGGCCCCCAGAGTGTGTTTGCCAACAATGACCCCTTCTCAGCCCCGCCTCAGATCCCGTCACGGCCGGCTCGGATCCCACCTGGCATCCCGCCTGGAGTGCCCAGGTAAGGCGTGCTCCACCCCACTTGCACCCCAATGTCTCGGCTCCAGTGTCACTTCGGCAGCTCACAACATAAGGGGGTTGGGATTAGGCTCATGAGGAAATGGAGGCTCAGAGACCAAGCTCTGTTCCCAGTACAGAGCTGGTACTGGGTGGTCAGGGCCGACTCTGGGGTTCCCAGGCCTGGTGGTCTGCCCTAGTCAGGGTTCCCACAGCTTGGACTTCACGTGGAACATCTGCTTTTTACCTTCTTCCCTTACTGATTACAGTGAGCATCAGCATCCCTGACTCTGCCCACTCGGTGGGCCAGGCTTTCCCTTCCCTACTTCTGCGAGGCACCTGGAGCCCCCAGAGTGTAGGGGGATTCTCTCAGATCCCAGCAAACTGGTGGGGGGTGGCCACCTGGGTCCGAGGGCCTCTGAAGCTGCCTCTGGAGTAGGGCCAGGCCCCAGGAGTTGGTGAGCCTCGTGCCATGAGCAAGCCAAGTGGGAGCCCGGTCCAGGGGAACGGGCCTGGGTCCTTGTATCCTGGCCTCACTGCCCTCTCCCCCTCCCCATCTGTCTCTATTCTCTTTGCAGCAGAAGACCCCCTGCTGCACCCAGCCGGCCCACCATAATCCGCCCAGCCGAGCCATCCCTGCTCGACTAGGCTGCGGGGGGCATGCTCTCGGGGGCCTCATGCACCCGCCATGCAGGAGCTTCGGTGGTCTGGGCCCCTCCGCTGCCCCGGTCCTCCCAGCCCTCTGCGGGACCAGCCCCTGTGGGCAGCCCATCCCTTCCCCAGCTCGCTCCAGATGGTGCTGGCCTGGCCCTGCTCCCGCTGGACACTGACCACTGAACGAGGGGCCCTGGGGCCCACTGGGGGAGGCGAGGCATTGCACTTTGGGGGGTGGGGTCTCAGGGTAGCGAAGGGATGTGCACCTTGGGTGCCACGTTGAGGGAGGGACCCAGGTTGGCGTGGGGGACCGTGCTGGGGTCTCTCGGGGGCCTTGTTCTTGCTTGGCCTCTTGGGGACTTGGGAAGTGTCTACTTCCTGTTGGGCCACGTCTCAAGATCCTCTGCCCCAGGGTCCGGTGCCCCCCACAGGCCCTAGCTGTACATATTTCTTCCTCGTCTGTATTAACCACACGACATGAGCCCGGCCCAGCCTCAGCTGCCATTGGTGCCTTTGCCAGCCTGGAACCCTCAGCCCTGCTGGCCCCGCTCAGCCCTTTTGGCCTCTCGAGGCACGTGGGCTCAGGCTGTGTGTGGCTAGGGAGGCTTTGAGGGCTCTCTGGGCTCCACCTAGTCTTGCCTCCTGGGGGGCGGGGCCTCAGGCAGCCCCTGAGCAAACCTGCCCACACCTTGCCCAGTTTGACCACTGTAAGTGCCTGCACTCTGTATCCTGTTCATAAACTAAATAAAGGGAAGACGCTGGAGGCTGCCGTGTGGGCCTGTTGTATGGACTTGGGGGAGTGCTCCCTGGAGCTGGACTGGGAGAGGACCTGGTGCTCCCTCCCACCACAGGCCTCCCCCGCCTCACTCCTCTGCTCTGTGGGCAGGGCTAGGGCTCCTTACTCCCAGAGACAAAGCTGCAGTGAACCAGGGGGCTTTGCCTCGCCCTAACTCCTCAGCAGTGGTGTGCATGCACACACACGTACACGTCATGAACTCACACGTTCACAAGTACATATACATCACACGTGTGCGCACAGCTGCTGCCCAGGATGCGCCCCAGGGCTGATGGGATCTAGGGCTGGGGACTGATGGCTGAGGGAGTGGTTGCCCTCCACTGCACACTCCACCCCTGTCCCACAGTCCCCAGACAGTCTGGGGGGCCCAGGCTTGTCAGCCCAGCCAGAGACCCAGTCAAACTTTGCTTTCTGGTTTCTTTTGTGCCAGGCGACCACCTCCATCGGCTCCCGCACGACCTTTCTTCTGAGCTTCGTGGGAGACCCCTCCCGCCTCCTGGTGGTCCCAGGCCCGGGTCCTTGGGGCCAGGTCTGTCCTGGCTGATGTCCCTGAGCCCCAGTCACCAGGCTGTGTGCTTTCTGACCATAATTTATTGACCCTGGCACACAGGCCAGAGCCTTTGTTCCTTGAGGCACCTGTGCTGGCTCTGGCCAGGCCACTCTCAGCATTGTGTGGGACCCCTACAGGGAAAAGGAGGGTGGAGGACCTCGAGGCCCTCCCTCTGAGACAGTTACTAGACCTCCCCTACCCCTGCTGGGCTGAGGGCTGGCCCCTTGCTGCCTAATAAAGTGACTGTCCTGGCAAGAATTCTGCGGCCTTGTCTCCTTCCGGCTCCTGGCAGGACCAGGCCTTGCCCTGCCCAGCTTCTGTCCCCATCAGCCTCTGATGGGGAGACAAGACCAGGCAGACAGGCAGGCATGGGGTTCCACAACAGTTGGGTCCCCTCATCTGGCCCAGTGGGGACAGGCAGGGAGATCCGCTTCCTTGGCCCTGCTGCTGGTACTGGAAGGCTCGGGCTAAGGCACATTTACAGGAATCAAGGCAGGAGCCTTGCAGAGCGCTGGACATGTGTCCCATGGTTAATAGAGAGCCCTCCAGCGCTGCAGAGCCCAGCAGGCCCGATTTCCAGGGAGCAGCCGGGGAGGGCCCAGGCCCGCAAGCCAGGAGTGTTCCCTGCCCAAGCCTGGAAGTGGCCTCCCTTCCAGTGGGAAACGAAGCTGAGGTAGGGACCCGCAGATCCACACTCCACATGCTCTCGTGTCCTGCCTTCCCCTGGACGTGGCTGAGGTGGTGGCTACGTGGGCAGCGGGCGCTTATCCTGGAAGAAGCGTTTGAGCGTGCACACCTGCAGCACGGCCACCAGCAGCAGCACAGCCCCGTTAACAGCTGACCAGAAGTTGACCTGCTCCAGGTTGCTCTCCTGCAGGTTGCGGTCCCGGGCCTCGAAGGCCCGCAGCAGGGTCAGGATCTGGATGCTGCGCTCCAGCCGAGTCCTCATGGATTCGATGGACTCCTGGGGACAGAAAGGGCAGCAGGGACTGAGGCAGCAGCCAGGGGATCCAAGGAGAGGGACTGGGGGGCAAGACGGAATCCTCACCGCACACCTGGCTGTGAGCAAGTCCCTTTACCTGGCAGGGCTCCAGTGGCCTCTCCACTTAAACTACCCTGAGAATTAAGTGCACATAAAGCAGATAGTATTGCTTAACAGGACAGTTGCTGGAGGCTGCCTGAATTCAAATCTCAGTTCTGCTGGTTGCCAGCAGCAAGCTCTGGTGGTGTGGCGGTTAAAGCGACTCGCTGCTAACCAGAAGTGTCACAGGACAAAGCCGCCAGTCAGCGTCCGTGGCGTGACAGCCTTGGGAAACTACAGGGCAGTTCTACTCTGTCCTAGGAGGTCATGAGGAGCTGGGACCACCCCCCACACACACACAGAGGTCTGGGTTTGGTTGCTCATTGCTGTGACTTTGTAAGTCCTCAGCCATCCCGAACCTCTGTGCCCTCCGTGAGCGTACTGAGATGTAATGATTCCTTTTCACCCCAGAAGTGTGGGCTCAGACAAAGGGGGGTCTCAGGAGGTGGCCATGGGCGCACCTTAATGTCCTCCATCTTGACATCCAGCATCTCCTCTGGCTCCACGGCATCAGCCCAGCCCATGGCCTCAGCCCAGCCCTCGACCTCCTCATCGTCCTGGAGACTGTCGAAGATGAGTTCGAAGAACACCAGCTTCTCAGAGATGGTGCTGAAGGCGTTGTCGAAGCACAGCCTATAATCCCCGGCTTCCGTGGGCTCCACCCTGCGCACAGGACACACAGCATGACCGGGGGCAGGCAGGGTGGTAACCCGAGGCCGCAGGGAGGGCAGGCTGTAACTGAACCCAGGGTGGCAGCCGGACTTGACTCACGTGTGCAAGCCCTCGGCCTTGCGGGACTCACTGACCAGCAGCACGCCCTGCGGGCTCTCCAGGGAGAAGTCCACGTCCAGCCCCGCACCACCGATTACCTGGGGGTCAGGTAAAATCAGGTAGGGAGTGGGGGGAGCCCTGACCTGGAGAGGCCAGGCTCGAGACCACCAGCACAAACCCAAATAGGGCCTCCCAGGACCAGACACCTTCTGGTCCCACTCCTTCCCCTGGCTCCACCCTCACTGATGATGAGCCTTGAGTGACGTGAATATGCTTTGCCGCTAATCAAAAGGTTGGTGGTTCTAGCCCACCCAAAGGTGCCAATACTTCTGTAGAAAAAGTATTGAAACCTTATAAGACAGTTTGACACTCAGGCGATCGCCCTGAGTTACAATGGACTGAAAGTATTTTCTTTCCCGTGGTCACGCCCCCAAGCCCATGACTGACGTTTTCTTGGGGAGTCAGTCCCTTACTGTCCACGTGTCCCCAGAAACTTTTGCCTTGGTCACGCCCACCCGTTCCTGTCATTGGCTCGGCCCTGGCCCCGCCTACTCTAGCCGTCACTCATTACTCCCCCCTCCGCCTCCACGTACGAGCCCTGCCCCCACGGGCTCCAGCTCCTCGCCCCGCCCACGGGCCCCTGAGAGCGGACTCCTCCCCCTTCCACACATGTCCAGCCTCCGCAGCTTGGCTTTATTCCCTCTACTTTATTCCGCTCGCTCAGCGGATCGCGACCGCGTACCTGGTACTCTGTTTCGAGGCTTGCATTAGCCGGCGCAGACTGATAGAAACACTGCTTTCTGCCCGCGGGCAACAGAAACGTGAACTCGCCGTCCTGGATCGGCGGGGGTCCTGCCCATGCATCTCCCACCGGCGGCAGTAGTAGCCACAGGGCCAGGGTTAGCCCCGCGCGGGTCGCCATCATCAGGGTCACCCTCCTGTCTGCTAACTAACGGGTCGCGTCTCCTTTAAGAGGTGGCCTCGCCCTGCTTCTCCTCAATGCAGCTGATTGGCCGCCTCTGCAGCGTTGTCTGAAAGCAGAGCAGAGCCCGGAGCCAAGGACCCCTGGCATTCCAGGTGCCCGGATGAGTGCCTGATGTGGCTGAAAACATTCAAATTCCTAGGGAATTTGTCCCTGGAAGAGAATAGATATAGGCTGAGTTGCTGTTGAAAAGAAATTGTAAAAAATAAATGGTGATCCAACCTTCTCAAGGCAAAGGTTTAGACAACTGAGGTGGAGGTGGCCTGGGTCCTTCGGATGTACTGCCCCATCATTTTCCCAGGTTGGGCGGGGTGGGACTTTTTAGGCTGCATGCAGTCGGCCGTTGTTCTCCAACAACTATGGGAGAAGCTGGACTCTATGAACAGAAATGTGGCATCAGGATTGGAGAGAGACTCTTCAGTAACCCGCATTATGCAGATGAAACAACCTTGCTGAAAGTGAGGAGGATTTTAAGTAGATGTTGCAGAAGATACCACTGGACGGGCAGGGAAAATCATGATGGATGGAGAGAAGATTGAAACTGTCAATAGCTGCATCTTACTTGGACTCATAATTAACACCCTTGGTACCGTTGTTGTTGTTATGTGCCGTCGAGTCGCTTGCGACTCATAGCGACCCTATGTACAACCAGCCCTAAACTCC
>NW_006399987.1:2845728-2856295 GCF_000299155.1 Elephantulus edwardii
ACCCCAGTCACTGAATCAATCCACCTCATAGAGGACCTTCTCCTCCTGCGCCCTCCCTGCACCCTCCCAAGCATGGTGTCCCTCTCCAAGGACCAGTCTCTCCTTACAACATGTCCAAAGTATGTCACACTGAACCTCAGAATCCTTGCCTCTCAGGAGTCGCCCGGTTTAACCCTCTCCAGGATGAATCTGTTTTCCTAGCAGTCCATGGTACCCTCAATAGTCTTCTCCAGCACCACAGCTCAAAGGCATCAATTCTCCTTCTATCCTCCTTAGTCATTGCCCAACTCTCTGATGCATAACAAGTGACAGCAAAGACCGTGCCTGTATCAGACGCACCTTAGTCTCCAGAGGGACACCATTGCTCTTCAGTACTTTGGAGAGGTCCCTAACAGCCGACTTTCCCTTGGCAATACGTCTTTTAATTTCCTGGCTACTGGTGTCGAGAGTGTTGACTGTGGAGACAAGCAAACTAAAGTTGTGGACAATCTCAAGCTCTTCACCATCCATCCTGATGCTGCCATCCTGATGCCTGGTCCAGTGGTAAGAATCTGTCTTCTTGACATTAAGCCTCAATCCATATTGGAGGCTGCAGTCCTTGACCCTCTGCAGCAAGCATTTCAGGTCCTCCTCAGTTTCAGCAAGCAGAGTTGTGTCATCTGCATAATGCAGATTGTTGATGAATCTTCCACCAATCCTGACACCACACTTCTCATAGAGCCCATCCTCCCAGACAATCTGTTCTGCATACAGGTTGAAAAGGTATGGAGACAGGACACATCCCTGTCGTACGCCTTTCCCAATTTTGAACCATGCAGTGTTTCCCTGCTCTATTCTGACGACTGCCTCCTGGTCCAAGTATAGGTTTCACATTAGCACAATCAAGTGTTCTGGTATTCTCATTTTTCTCAGAGTCAGCCAAAGTTTGTTATGATCCACACAGTCAAATGCCTTTGCATAATCAATGAAACACAGATATACATTCCTCTGGTATTCCCTGCTTTCAGCTAAGATCCATCTAACATTAGCATCCCATGGACAGTCAAAAAAACCAAACATGTCTTGGAGAGGGTGCAGCCAAAGTGCTTTTTGGAGGCAAGAATGACATATACCTCATATATACTTCAGGTGTGTTTTTAGGGTGTTCCTTAAGAGAGGGATGATGTTGGGAAGGGTGGAAGATCAGTGAAGGAAAGGAAGACTCTCAACCAGGTGGATTGACACAGTGACTCCTGCAGTGGGCTCGTGTGTGTCAGGAAGTGTGAGGATGGTGCAGGATAGAGCAGGGTTCAAATCTTTTGTTCATAGGGTCACTATGAGTCATACTTGACGGCACCTAACAACAACAACATGGCCTTTAACACTACGTGTCCTTGTTGTCAGGGGCCATCAAGTCTACTCATAGCAACCCTATGAAGAACAGAGGTGAACCTTGCCCTATCCTGTAATCCTCAGGACCCTGTGACAGTCACGACATCATCCATCTGTAACCTTTCCCAGGATGATGTCTGTCCCAAGCACTAGTTCCACCTGAAATATGCTCACCATCCTTACCTCCAAGGAGCACTCTGGTTGCACTTTCTTCGAAACAGACCCGTTTGTCTTGTTTTGGTTTTCCATGGGGTGTTCAGGACTCTCCCAAGCCTACCCTTCACACACATCACCTGCTCTTCTGTTCATCTTTCAGACACATAGGAAGCACTGGACAATCCTGTGGCCGGTGTCAGGCACACCTGACATCCTTGCTCTGCGGAATGTTTTCAAACAGAAGTCCTTAACATAAGATTGGCCCAATGCAACACGTCTCTTGATTTCTTGACCCCTGCTTCCATGGGCATTGATTGTAGGTCCAAGTGCAGGAAGTCTTTGGCAACGTCAATCTTTTCTCCACTTCTCGTGATACTCATCCACTGGTGAGGATTTTTGCTTTTCTTTTAATTTTTCACTTGTTGCTTTTTTTAATTATTAATTTTATTGAAAGTTTAGGGTTTCCAGTCATTCATTGTTGCCTTTTCTCCCTGCCCACCCCCTCCCCCCAATCAGTCCTCTCCTTGTTATGCAATCTCTTTCATTATTATGCAATCCCTTCCCCCAAGTTCACTCCACTGTGCAGCCTTCATTCTGGACTCCTGTCATGACAATAATACCCAATCATGTATCCCTTTTAAACAGTTCTCTCCCTCATCTGTTTCAGTGCAGTATACATCATTCCTCCCCTCCTTTTCTGTCTTCCCTCAACCCTGATGTCAGTCCTATTTTACAATAGTGGCCCTATGCAATATTTGTCCTTTTGTGACTGGGATATTTCACTCAGCAATGTCCTCCAAGGTCATCCATTTTGCATAATATTTCATGAGTTCCTTGTTTTTTAATGCTGCATCGTATTCCATTGTGTGAATATGCTAGAGCTTCTCTATCCATTTTTTTGTTGATGGACACTTGGGTTGTTTCCAGCTCTTTGCTGTTGCGAACAAAGCCACGGCAAACATGGGTGTACATATATCTGTTTGGGTGGCAGTTATGATTTCTTTACGGTGACTTTTGCTTTCTTGATGTTGGGATGTAATGAAGGCTCTAGTCTTTGATTTCTGAAGTAGGTGCGTCAAGTCGTCTTCACCTTCTGCAAGCAAGGCTTTGGCCTCAGCTTAAGTCTGGTTGTTTGGTTTTGTTTGTTTGTTTATTTTTATTATATTTATTTTTACGTGTACCGTCAAATCAGATCTGACTGGTAAAGGAGGAGATTGCAGAGCATCTGGTGGATTTGAACCGCGTACCTCTGGGATTGCAGTGCAGCATCTTGCCACTAGGCCACCAGAACTCCCTTAAGTCTGGTTGTTGATGATCCACAGTGCTCACCAGTAAGGAGATCCAGCTGAGCAAGGAAAGAGGTTCATGTGAACCGTTAACGGAAGTTTCTTGGTTTTGTTGCATGAATGTGATTCCAGACTTGACACCCAACACTTCTTTCCCTTTCTGCCTTAGAGTCTTAGTCCATTCTCTCTGATGTGACGGAGCTCTGCTGGCTCAGTGGTAAGGAGTCATATTGCCAAGACAAAGGCTTACGGTTTTAATCCACCAGCGGCTCTGCGTGAGAAAAGTAGGCAGTCTCCTCCTGTGCCATTTACTGCCTCTGAAAAGCCACTGGAGGGTCAGCCGTGGGTCGGTTCCGGCGTAGCCATGTGAGAGAATGCCAGTGAGAGTTGAATCAGTTGAGGCTTAGCCTCTGAGGAAGCTTCAGCTTTTCTCCATGAGTAGAGTGGGCACCATTCCACCCTCCATCCCAAGTGTTTCATACTCTAAGACCAGGCTGGTAAAAGGAGTTAATGAAAAGAAGATTTAAAAACAAACAAGGGGAGCTCTGGTGGCCTAGTGGCAAGGAGCTGCAACTACAATCCCAGAGGCGAACAGTTCGAATCCACCAGATGCTCTGCCGGGGAAGGAGGGACAATCTCCTTCTGTACCAGTCAGATCTGATTTGACGGTACACTCACACAAAAATAATAAAATTTTTTTAAAAAGAAAATATTTTTAAAAACAAGAGAAAAAAAAAACAAAAAAAAACCAAACCCACAACAGCCAAGGTCCTTAGATGCAACAAGAAGAGAGGTGAGAACATGGGTCTGGGTGCCAGGTGCTTGGGTTCAAATGTTTTGTCTTGAAACCCTTCAAGCCTCAGCCCCTTCCCTATAGTGAGGTCCTCACAGCTGTGAGTCTGGGGGTTAATACTGGAGAGAATGCCAGTGCTTGCCTTGGGCTTTGACCCACAGTAAACCCTCAGTAAATAATAAATGCTGTTGCATTCCTTATTTATCACTGGCTGGGGACAGCCTGTCACCCACTCAGGCCCTGTGCTCCTTCAGAACCCCTTCTGAGAAACAGACAGAAAGACAAAAAGTCAGGGGGGGGAATGGGCACTGCGTGTCACTTCTTTGTAAGAGAAAACGATTTAGAGGGACATCTTTCATCTTTGAAAGGAGGCCTGGGGGAGGTCGGCCAGTCATAACCATGATTACTCCTCAGAAGAAAGCTGTTGGCTCTTAGTTCTTGGCTGAGTGAGAAGAATGTGGGGAAACGATGTCACTTGGCATTCCTTTCCCCTCCCCAGTTTTCCTGTCATTCCTATTCAGGCTGGGACAGAACAGCGAGTGCTTGGTGCCTCATTGTCTCTATTATTATTGATGTGAAATTCACATAACATGGAATTAACCTGAGGTTCACAGGGAGTTCTCTGGAGGCTGGAATGCACCAGTCACTCCACAGGAGAGAGATGAGCTGTCTCCTGTGCCATTCACAGCCTCCTGGAAACCCGCTCCCTATGGTCAGCTGGGAGAGGTTCCGGCTGGGTGGCAATGACTTTGAGAAGGGGAGTGTCTCTCTTAAAAAAAAAAAAAGAAAGAAAGAAAAGAAAAAAATTGTGATGAAAAGATACAAACCAATGCTATGTACACATTCACAACTCAGTGGCACATTTTTTTGTGTTGTCACCACCCTCGCAGTCCTTTCCAGAATATTCCATGAATAGCAACACAGATTCAATTCCTTCCTTCCTTCCTTCCTTCCTTCCTTCCTTCCTTCCTTCCTTCCTTCCTCCCTTCCTTCCTCCCTCCCTCCCTCCCTTCCTTCCTTCCTTCCTCTCTCGTTCTCTCTTTCTCTCTCTCTCTCTCTCTCTCACACACACACACACACACACCTTTTCTCCTCCCTCTCACCCTTGGTTGTGGTGGTGTTGTTATGTGCCTTCAAGTTGCTAGCAACTCATAGTGACCCTGTGTACAACAGCCCTGAACCCTGCTCTATCCTGTGCCAACCTTTTGGTCTCTGACACACCTACCCCCTTGACACCAGTCACTGAATCAATCCGTCTCATTAAAGGTCTTCCTCTCTTGCACTGTCCCTCCCCACCCTCCCAAGGATTCTCATATGTTTCTCTTCAAGGACTGATCCCTCCTTGCAACATGCTCAAAGTATGTCAGATGAAGCACCAAAATCTGACCTTGAATCTATCCCAGCTGAATTTCAAAACAATCTCAGGAACAGGTTTGAAGCCTTGAACACCGATGAGTGAAGACCAGATGAGCTGTGGGAGGGAAATTAAAAAATATCATCCAGGAAGAATGCAAAAGTTCATTATAAAGACAGAGGAAGAAGAAAAGTCCAACCAAGATGGATGTCAGAAGAGACTGAATATTGCACTAGACCACTGAGAAGCCAATACAGAGGGAAGAAACTAGGGAGATGAACAGAAGATTTCAAAGGGCAATGCAGGAAGACAAGCTAAATTATTATAACGAAGTGTGTAAAGAGCTGGAGTCAGAAAATCAAAAGGTCGCATTTGCTTAGCATTCTTCTTTTAATTTTTATTTATTATTATTAATTTCAATGAACATCTACAGAGATTTTGGAATTCCATTCATTCATTGTTTGCTTAGCATTTTTTAAGCTGAAGGAATTGAACAACAAATTCAAGATTAGAGTTGCAATGCTTAACGACACTTTGGGCAGAATATTAAATGACCCAGGAAGCATTAAAAGAAGATGGAAAGAGTATACAGAGTCATTGGACCAGAAGGAATTAGCAGACACCCACAGCGTCCCTTTTCAGCAGGAAGTAGCTAAGAGAATACGCCGTCCCCTTTTCCTTATGACTCAGGGTGAAGTCTCTCTCAGGGAGGAGTGATAGGGAATGGCAAAGGATACACTGACAAAGAAGATTAATCAGAACTGGCTTTGACAAGCACTGTAGCATTTGGACAAGAACAAACTGGGAGGAGGGTGGAGAGAGTGGTGCAGCAATGAATGAGTGGAAGCCCAGAATCTCTGTAAATGTTTATGAAAATTAATAAAATATAATTATAGAAAAAAAATAATTTTATGAACCAACATATTGAGAAAGAGCCTGTCGTGAAGAAAGAAGAAGCTCAAGCTGCTCTGAAAGAATTGGCAAAAGCAAGGCCCCAGGAATTGACAGCGTACCAACTGACATATTTCAACAAACAGATGAGCCCCTGGAAGTGCTCGCTCTTGGTAACCACTAATAATTATCTTTGTTCTCTGTCTGTTATTTCATATAAGTTATACAGTAGGGAGCTCTTGTCTTTAGCTAAGCATGGATGCTGCCAACGCAAAAGCACTCGGTTCAGATCCACAATCCGCTCTGCAGAAGAAGTGGGCAATCTCCCTGATGCTCTGCATGGACTCTGCAAACCTGCCAGAGGCTCAGCTGAGAGTGGGCTCCGCCTCCAGGGAACATAACAGCAAGATGATACAGTGTTCGTCCTTTTCAGCTACACTCAAGTTTGCGTAACATAATTAACAGTTCTTAAAAGTGAGTGACTCGGGGAGCTCTGGTGGCCTAGTGGCAAGAAGCTGCACTGCAATCCCAGAGGCGCACAGTTCAAATCCACCAGATGCTCTGCCGGGGAAGGAGGGACAATCTCCTCCTGTACCTGTCAGATCTGATTTGACGGTACACACACACACACAAAAAAAAATAATAAAATAAAATAAAATAAAAGTGAGTGACTCAATGGCATTCACAATTCTGTACAACTATCACCCCTCTCCCGTTCCAACACGTGTTCATTATCCCAAGAGGAAAGCCTGTTATACAAGTTACTTTCTATTCCTTCCTCCCCAGCCGCCTGGCAACCTGAATGTATTACATGTATTCTGAGTATTTCTTCTAAATAGAGCCTTACAATATGTGATCCTTTTGTATTACATTTTCAAGGTTCACCCATGTTTTAGGTTTAAATTTAATTACAAACGGAGCTACTTTGTTATATACACCAAAACATTGTTACTATTTTATCATGTTAATTAACATTTTGCACCAAATGACACAACGTCTCAATTTAAAAGTGAGTGGCAACAAAGATACTTTTAAATGTATCCAGAATTATTTTTAGTGTGTTTTATGCAAATAAAGGTATACTGTAATACTATATACTCTATATTAAGATGACTATTTTACTACTGTTCCTACATAAATATAAATTGTATTAAAAGCCAAATTTATGAATGAAACTTATTTTCATATGGATGATAGTATTTATTAATGTGAGAAAGGTTACCTGTTTTTAAAAGCTCAAAATCCTTGCAAACATCAGAAACTCGGAAAAGTGACAAATTATTATTAGACATCTCCCCAATGCGTCTTTTTTCTTACATTTAATAAAATGTAAGGTTTTTTCTTACAGTTTTGTTTTCAAGGAAGCAAAAATCCTTGCCCCTGCACTGATAGGCAACTGATGGAGAAAAGGTTGAAACTGTCAAAGACTTCATCTTGCTTGGATCCACATCAGCATAGCTGGTATCAGCCGTCAGGAGACCAGGAGACGTAATGCACGAGGAAAGTCTGTCGTTAGGGACTTCTCCAGTTTATTGAAGAGCAATAATGTCAGTTTGAAGACTAAGGTGTACCTGATTCAGGCATGATCTTTCCAGCCACTTGCTATACTACTGAAGAGCTGGACAGTGAGTAATGATGACAGAATTGATAACTTTGAACTGTGGTGTTGAAGAAGAGTACTGAATACCCCATGGACTACAAAAACAAACAAACAAAAAAAAACCAAACCCATGTCTTGGAGAAAGTGCAGCCAGAGTGCTCCTCAGAGGCAAAGATGGTGAAGCTTCATTGCACTGACTTTGACATGTTGTTAGGAGAGGCTCCTTGGAGAGGGACTTCATGCTCAGGAAAGTAGAGGGTCGGTGAAAAACAGGAAGCCCCCCAACCAGGTGGATTGCACAGTAACTGCTGCAATAGGCTCAGGTGTGTCAGAGATTGTGAGGATGGCACGGGAGAGGGCAGGGTTCAGCTCTGTTGTTCATAAGATCGCTATGAGTCATACTTGACTCAATGGCACCTGACAACAAAAACTATAAAATGTAGGATTTTTCTTACATTTTTGGCTGCATCCGTTTTTCTTCCTGCCAAACTTATTCTTTTCCATTTTTTTATTATACCCATTCAAGCTAGTGGGCATGGATTTGCATTTCTCTGGCCTAGTGGCAAGAAGCTGTGTTGCAATCCTGAAGGCACACTGTTCAAGGCCACCACAGGAGAAGGATGGGCAGTCTCCTCCCATGTGATTAACTGCATCTGAAAACTTGCTGGAGGGTCAACTATAGGTTGATCCTGATTCTATGGTACACAACAACAATCTGTCAGTCTAGAGACTAAGATGCACCTGATCCAGGCCATGGTCTTCTCAATTACTTGCTATGCATCAAAGAGCTGGACAATGACTAGGGATGACAGAAGCAGGAATGATGCCTTTGAGTTGTGATGCTGGAGAAGAGTCTTGAACATACCGTGGTTGTGGTTGTTGTTACGTGCTGTTGAGTCGCCTGCAACTCATAGCGATCCTATGTACAGTAACCCTAAACCCTGCTCTATCCTGTGCCAATCTCTCTGTCTCTGACACATCTTACCCCCACTACTCCAGTCACTCAATCAATCCACTTCATAGAAGATCTTCCTCTCCTGCACTGTCCCTCTACATTCCCAAGCATGATGACTTCCTCCAAGGACTGGTCCCTCCTTGCAACATGTGCAAAGTATGTCAGACGAAGCTTCAGAATCCTTGCCTCCAAGGAGCAGCCTGGTTTAGCCCTCTCTAGGATGAACCTGTTTGTTTTCTTAGCAGTCCATAGTAGATTCAATACTCTTCCCCAACACCACAGCTCAAAGGCATCATCAATTCTCCTTCTATCCTCCCTAGTCATTGTCCAGCTCTTTGATGCATAACAAGTGATTGCAAAGACCATGGCCTGTATCAGACGCACCTTAGTCTCCAGAGTGACACCATTGAGCTTCAGAACTTTGAAGAGGTTCCAAACAGTAGACTTTCCCATTGTAATGCATTTTTTAGTTTCCTGGTACCAAGAGTTGACTGTGGAGCCAAGTAAACTAAAGATGTTAACAATCTCAACCTCTTCACCATCCATCCTGATGCTTGCCAATTGGCCCAGTGGTGAGAATTTTTGTTTTCTTGATATTGAACCTGAATCCATATTGAAGGCTACAGTCCTTGGCCTTCTGCATACCATGGACCTTCAAGAAAACAAGTCTGTCTTGGAGAGGGTGAAACCAAGTTGCTCCTTGTAGGCTCAGGTTTTGAAAGTCTGTCTTTCATACTTTGGGCAGGTGACCAGGAGGAACTAGTCCTTGCAGAGGACTTCATGCTTGGAAGGGTGGAGAGATAACACAAGAAAGGAAGTTCCTGGATGAGACGGATTGACCCAGTGACTAGGTCATGGGGGCAGGTGTGTCAGAAATGGTGTAGTTGGCTCAAGATAGGACAGGGTTCAAAACTGTTGTTCATAGGGTCTTTATGAGGCATGGTGAACAGTGCATAACAACATGGCTGGTGACTTTGAGCATATTTTCAGGTGCTTGTTGACCATTTGTGTATCTTCTTTGAAAAAATGTTGGTTGAGTCATGTGTCCAATTTTGTTGTCAGTCTTTTTATGGGCTGTAAGAGTTATTTACTCCAAAGATGTAGAGAGAGAGGGGAAAGCCCTTCTCCTCCTAGTCATTTTAGAAAGGCTTTCTAGTGGCCTAGTCCATGGGGTGTTGTGCTGCTAGCCAGAAGGTTAGTGGTTCAAATCCAGCAGTGGCTCTTTGGAAGGAAGATGGCCAGTTTCCTCCTGCTGAGATTTACAGACTAGGAAACCTGACAGAGGGATGTGATGAGTTGGAATCTCGTCCATAAATGTGAGCTTCAGTTTGAGTCTTGCAGGAGGAAGTCTATGGTGTTTGATAACTAAACTAAAATGATACCTGAAAGAAAAACAAATTTGATGGTATTGGTATACTGATTAAATACAAATTAACATATTTCAACAAATACACACTGCCCTGGGCATGCTCAACAGGTTGTGCCAAGAAATCTGGAGGACAACTACCTGGCCAACTGGAAGAGACCCATATTTATTCTCATTTAAAAAAAAAAAAAAAAAGATGACCTGACAAAGTGTGCAAATTATTGAACAATATCACTAGTATCACATGCAAACAAGCTTGATCCTGCTGAAGATCATCCAAAAACAACTGGAATTACTTAGAAATACAGTCAGGTTTAGAAGAGGCTGTGCCACTAGAGACATTATTGCCCATGTTAGATGGATCTCAGCTGAAAGCAGAGAGTACCGGAAGAATGTCTGTGTTTCATGGACTATGCAAAGGCATCTGACTGTGTAGATCACAAGAAATTGTGGCTAACCTTGAGAAGAATGGGAATCCCAGAACATTTGATTGTGCTCATGAGAATCATTCACTTGAAACAGGAAGCAGTCCTCGGAACAGAGCAAGGAAACACTGCACAGTTTAAAATCAGGAAAGGAGTGAGTTGCATCAGGATTGGAGGAAGTCTCATCAACAATCTGCACTATGCAAATGACACAACATTGCTTGATGAAACAGAGGAGGACCTGGAGCATTTACTGTAAAAGATAAGGACTATTCAGACAACTGTGAGTTATCACCTCACCCCAGTAAGAATAACAAAATTTAGCAGAACAGCGAACATCAAATGCTGGTGAGGTTGTAGAGAAACTGGA
>NW_006399987.1:2856850-2858995 GCF_000299155.1 Elephantulus edwardii
AGGGGAGGGGTAGACAGGGAGAAAAGTACAACAATGAATGAATGGAAACCCAAAGTTTCTGTAAACTTTCATTAAAATTAATTTTCAAAAAAGAAAAAAATGTGTAGAGAAAAAAAAAAAGACAAGAACTGTGGTCTTCAATCTGGATTAAAGCTCATCATCAAGAAAATAAAGATTCTCACCACTGAGCCAACTGGCAGCACCATGATAGACAGAGAAGAGATTGAGGTTGTTTGCTCAGCTCCACAGTCAACACTCTTGGCTCCAGCATCCAGGAAATCAAAAGATGAATTGTATTGAGGAAGTCAGCTGTCAGAGGCCTCTCCAGAGTGTGAAAGAGGAGTGATGTCAGTCTAGAGACTAAGGTGCACCTGATCCAGGCCATGGTCTTCATGATTACTTTCAGACCCATACCAAGGTCAAAGGAAGAGAATGAAGGATTCATGTCAACAAAGGGGGGGGGCATTGGACCACTTGCCTAAACCACAATGGCATGCACCTCCCTTCCCTCTCTAAAGACTCTTCCTATAAAAACCTGCCCAAACCACCTTAGGGCATGATTGATTTTTCCCCTGGTCTATCTCTCTCTCTCTCCAGACCAAGGAATCCCTCCCGGGAGCCCCCTTAATAAAGCTGCTTTTAGCTTTCTCTTTCTCTCTGGTCCCTTGAGCCCTTACATTCAGTGCGAAGACCTAACAGTTACTTGCTATACATCAGAGAACTGGACAATGACCAAGGATGATAGAAGCATAATCAATGCCTTTGAATTATGATGCTGGAGAAGAGTCTTGAACATACCATAGACCCCTAGGAGAATAAACAAATCTGTCTTGGAGAGAGTGAAACCAAGTTTCTCCCTGGAGGCTAGGATTTTGAAACTCCATCTCACATACCATGGGCACATGGCCAAGAGGGACCAGTCCTTGAGGAAGGACATCACGCTTTGAAGGGTGGAGGAGAGGAAGGCCCCAGAGGAGATGGAATGATACAGTAACTAGGGCAATGAGGGGTAGGTGCGTCAGAGACAGTGAGACTGGCTCAGGACAGGGCAAGCTTCAGAGCTGTTGTACATAGGGTCGCTATGAATCGCAGAGGACTCAAAGGCACATAACAACTGAAAGGTCAGAAGGGGCCCGGCAGTTGTCAGTCGTCATTCGGCTCCTGTGAGGCCTTCCAGCCGGAGCAGGTCCAGGAGTTTCTGTCTTAGGGCTCCTGTGGCGGAATCCATGGCGTGTTGCATGGCTGACCTGTCACATAGCTGACCTGTCCGCAGCCCTTCTGTGTCCTTCACGTTCCCCAGTGGGCGACAGCCTCTCTCCTTCTCAGGAACCAGTGGAAGGTCCACTGAGGGCAGGAAGTCAGACTTGGTTTTCAAGTACTTGATGGTTCACCACCACATTGGGCTGGGGGCCGGGACGCTCCCTTAAAGCCTCGCTCAGCCTTCACTTTCCCTCTGAGCCTTGGGATCAGTCAGTGCTGAAAGCTTGGGGACTTCTTTTAGGGGTTTATGGGCTTCCCCCACGCCCAGAACATGATTCCTGCCCTGGATGAACGTGTTGATCTGCTAATTCGCAAGAATACAAGGCACACTGAATCCCCTAATCGCCCAAAGATATTATTTTTTTTTAGCTCTGAAAAAGAAAATTTTATTGTACATACAGGGCGAAATGTGCACATTAAAAATTTTTTTTTCAACTGAGATAGACATTCTCTCCTTAGCTTTTGTTCCCACGCTTCGGTTTTAAGTCATCATTTGCCTCAGTGGTAATCTGTTGCCCCAAGTGGTTAAGGGCTTTGCCTCAATCCCTGAGGTAACCCCAGATAAGTGAGAATGAAAACTGTAGGGGCCTTGTGATAAGATGAATTGCCAACCCAGAGGCTAGCAGTTTGAATCCACCAGCTGCTCCAGGGAAGAATTCATAGCCTCTTAGGACCAGCTGGAGGGTCAGCTATGACTCAGCCCAGAGAGTTCCTTCCTCCAGAACCGGGCAGTGTCCTATGTCCCATGTCCCTCACCAGAGAAATGGACGCCTAGATAGAGATGAAGCTGTGAGGAGGGTGTGGCATCTTAAAACACACACACACACACACAGCTATAGGAAGTTGCTGTTTTCAATTCTTTTTTAAAAAATTATATTGATTTGC
>NW_006399987.1:2860350-2887568 GCF_000299155.1 Elephantulus edwardii
GAGTCCAGAATGAAAGCTGCCTAGTGAAGTGGACCTGGGAGGAGGAATTGCATAATAATGAAAGAGTTTTTCTTTCACTTTTCAAGAAGAGTGCATTGGGGGGGAAGGGTAGGCAGGAAGAAAAGTGCAACAATGAATGACTGGAAATCCTAAGTCTTTGTAAACTTTAATTAAAATGAATAAAAAATAAAAAGTATTGAATATCCCATTTACTGCCAAGAGAACAATCAAATACGTCTTGGAGAAAGTGCAGCCAAAGGTGCTCCTTGGAGATGAGGATGGCCTCACGTATTTTGGGTGTGATGGTCAAAGGTGCCAATCTTTGGAAAAAGACATCGTGCTTGAAAAGGTGAAGGGTTTGGAAAGAGGGGAAGTCTCTCAGTGAGACGGGACTGACACGTGACTGTAACAATGGACTCAAGCGCATCAGGGATGGGAGGATGGTCCAGGACAAGGCAAGGTTCACTCACATCCATTGTTCACAGGGTTCCTGAGAGTCTCAAGGGCACGTCATAGCTTGTTGTTTCCTGTGAGTGCACTACAATTCATAGTGACCATACATGAACCTTGCCAACCTCACTGTCTCTGACACTCCAGATCCCGTTTCCACAGCCCCTGTGTGACACCATCTTATCCAGGGTCTTTCTCTCCTCTACTAACCTTCCACCTTTCCAGGCATGATGTCCTTCTCCAATGACTGGTTCCTCCTAACAGCTTGCCCAAAGTATGTAAGACCGAGTTGCAAAACCCTAACCTCCAAAGAGCAGCCTGGTTTCACCCTCTCCAGGACAGACTTGTTTGTTCTCATGGTGGTCCCTGGTATGCTCAATACTCTTCTACAAAACCACAAGTCAAAAGCATCGATTCTCATTCTGTCATCTTTAGTCATTGTCTAGCTCTCAAACGCACAGCAAGCAAATGAGAGGACTATGGCCTAGATCAGGCACACCTTAGTATCTAGACTGACATCATTTCTCTGTAAGTCTTCTGCAGAGGTTCCTGATAGCAGATTTTTCTCAGTGCAACTTGCCTTTTGATTTGCTGACTCCTGGTGCCATGGGTGTTGGTTGTGGATCTGAGCAAGATGAAATCGTTAACGACTTCAGTCTTGATTCTGTCTATTGGCCCAGGGTTGAGGATTTTTGTTTTCTTGATGTTGAGATACAATCCATATAGAAGACTGCAGTCCTTGACCTTCTGCAGCAAATGCTTCAAGTGCTCCTCAATCTCGGTGAGCAAGTTTATTGATAAGTCTTCCCTCCAATCCTGATGCCACATACTTCTTCACAGTCCAGCCTCCTGAATGATATGTTCAGCATTTAAAATGAAAAAATGTGGAGAAAGGACACATCCCTGACACACTGCTTTCCTGATTTTTGAGCCATGTAGTGGTTCCAGGGGCCCATGCAGCCTCTGTGGCCTCAGACTTGCCTTTTTCATAAATCAGCCTTTTCCTGGTCCAGTTGTCTGTTTCCAGAGCTTGGATAAGGTTGATGCTGACAGTGTTTGTTTACATACAGAACAAACTGGCTTTCTGTTCAACAGCTTTGTTGTCGTATAAGGTCAATCTAGAACCCACCCGTAGCTGACCCTCCAGCGGGTTTTCAGAGATAGTTAACTGCAAGGGAGGAGATTGCCCATCCTTCTCCCACAGAACAGCTGATGGCCTTGAACGTACTTTCATAGCTTCTTGACATTAGTCCACCAGAGCTCTCAACAGCTCTAGTTTTATTTGCATGCAGTCCCAGCATGTCGCAGCACTCTCACCCTCCTCCCAGAGTTGTCTCTTTCCCCACTTTCTCTTCTAGCTCTTCCTCCTTCCTGCTTTCTGAGCGTCACCGGGGCAAGTGTTGCCTTGGGATCTCCTGTGGTTAGTGGTTCTCGGGAGAGCTGCGCCTCCTCCCTGGCTTTATCATTCTCCTTTTATCTATTATTCACCTTTAGCTTCTGACTGGCAGTAAGTTGGGTGAGTTGAGTTAGGTCTACCTCTCATTGCTTGGGGGGGCTTCGCACTGGATGTAAGGCCAAGGACTCGAGGAAGGAAGGAAGGAAGGAAAGAGAGAGAGAGAGTAAGAGTAGAGGAAAGGAAGGAAGGAAGGGAGGGAGGGAGGGAAAAAGCCAGCTAAAGCAGCTTTATTAAGGGAGCTCCCCGGGCAGGATTCCTTAGTCTAGAGACAGGCCAGGGGAAAACTCAACACTCTTGGCACCAGTAGCCAGGAAATTAAAAGGCGTATTGCCATGGGAAAGTCTGCTGTTAGGGACCTCTCCAAAGTACTGAAGAGCAATGGTGTCTGTCTGGAGACTAAGGTGCATTTGATACAGGCCGTGGTCTTCACAATCACTTGTTATGCATCAGAGAGTTGGACAATGACCAAGGAGGATAGAAGGAGAATTGATGCCTTTGAGCTGTGGTGCTGGAGAAGAGTATTGAGAATACCATGGACTGCTAGGAAAACAAACAGATTTATCCTGGAAAGGGTTAAACCGGGTGGTTCCTTGGAGGCAAGGACTCTGAGGCTCCGTCTAACATACTTTGGACATGTTGTGAGGAGAGACCGGTCCTTGGAGAGGGACATCATGCTTGGGAGGGTGAAGGGACGGCGCAGGAGGGGAAGACCCTCTATGAGGTGGATTGATTCAGTGACTGGGATAATTGGGATGGGAGTGTCAGAGACAGTGCGATTGGCACAGGACAGAGCGGAGTTTAGGGCTGTTGTACATAGGGTCGCTATGAGTCGCAAGCGACTTGATGGCACATAACAACAACAACAAGGTGTGTTTGGGCAGGTTTTTACAGTCAGGGTCTTTAGAGAGGGAAGGTTGAGACATTCTAAAATGGCCATTCACTCCCTTTGTTGACAAGTTGATATTCTCTGAATCCTTCATTCTCCTCTTTTGACCTTGGTCTGGGCCTGACACTTCTGTCCAGTTGGAACTGACTTACACCCTCCAGTGAGTTTTTGAGGCTGTAATTCGCCCAGGAGGAGATTCCCCATCTCTCTCCTCCGAGTCTGTGGTGTGAGTTCAAACCCCTAGAGAATTCTGGAGGCACAGTTGGTGGCCCAGTAATTAACACTGCTAACACCGCATGTGCATCTCCAGCAGTTCGAATCCACCAAGTGGCTCTTTGGGAGAAAGATGAGCAGTCTCCTCCCATGTGATTTACAGCCTCAAAAACCCCGTGGAGGATCAGCTCCCTGTCAGTTCCAACTCACCAGCGATTTATCTATTGTCTAGTTTTTTGTGTCTGTGGAGGAACATACTCAGAGCAGTGTCTCCTGTCATTTCTGCTAATGTCCGAGATCCAGATGAGTTGAGTCTTACACTATGATAAACAGAACCACTTCTCCTCCTCAATTATTCACAAATATTTACTGGGTGTTTGACATTGTGAATGAAACAAATGCTGACCACATTCTCAGGGAGATTGCTTGGCCCTAAGGGAGACAAAGCATCCATTTAAGTGGAGAAAGAAGATTCTGGGGCCATGAACCGTCTGTGCTGAGAAGGAAGTGGCAGCTGGTGGTGGGTGGCAGGGCAGCTCCCGTAGCCTGGGTGGAGTCCCAGAAGGCTTCCCTGAGGAAGTGGCATTTAAGCTGAAACTCCCTGCAGTTAGAAGGCACTGGGAGAGTTCATAGGCAGAAAGGGAGCAGGGTGGGTGGGGTGTGAAGCGATGAGTGCATGAGTGCGGTCACAAAGGGCCACAGTTTGCTGGGTCCTCTGCAGGAGAAGGATGGGCCATTTCCTGCCCTGTGATTTACTGTCTCTGAGAACCTGCTGGAGTGTCCACTATGAATTCGTTTGTACAGCACGACAGCATCCTGCCTTTGCAGTGTCTCTGTGCCTGGGGTCCTTAGAACTCCAGGGAACCTGAAGACAAGGTTCTCGAGAGCAGTCAGCCCTAGAAATTCTCACCAGAAGAATCCCTGCTCATCAGGCTTGGTTTGCCCCACAAAGCTGCCCTCCAGCCCTCTCTGCATTGCTCTGTGCCCCAAAAGGCTGGTCTCTGCTCACTCGGCTGGCCGGTCTGCCTTTGCCTCTTGATTTCTGGCTGGTTTCAGATCAGAGGACCTGAAGAGAAAGGAGTGTAGTTCTCAGTCCCCTGGGCCTTGCGTCACTGGGATGCAGGGTGAGGAAGTAGGGTGGAGGGCCAGAATTGCATCTCCGTGAAAACCTACATGACAGACAGCTCTTTCCAAATTCCAGAATCTTCCACAGTGACTTCACACAATGACTTCTGGCCTGGGTGGCAACAGATGACCCCAGGGAAAATCACCTCTCTTGGGGGTTGAATTGTGTCCCCCAGAAAGAGATGTTGCTGCACACTCATGTTGATTGTGGCTTTGTTCGCAATAGCAAAAAGCTGCTGGAAACAAGTGCCCATCAACAAACGAATGGATAGAGAAGCTGTGGTATATCTACACAATGGAATACTACACTGCATTGAAAAACAAGGAACTCATGGAATATTGTACAGAGTGGGTGACCCTGGAGGACATTATGCTGAGTGAAGTATCTCAGTCATAAAAGTACAAATACTACATAGTACCACTGCTGTAAAATGGGACTGACATTGGGGTTGGGGGAAGACAGAGAAGGAGGGAAAGAATGACATAGACTGCATTGAAACAGATGTGAGAGAGAACTGTTTAAAAGAGAAATACATGGTTAGGTATTATTGTCATGACAGGAGTCCAGAATGAAGGCTGCACAGTGGAGTGGACAGGGGGGTGGGAGGGGAGAGATTACATAACAATAAAAGAGCTTTTCTTTTACTTTTTAAGGAGAAGAGTGAACTGCGGGGTGGGGTGGGCAGGGAGAAAAGTACAATGAATGACTGGAAACCCTAAGTCTTTGTAAAGAAGGAAGGAAGGAGAGAGAAGGAAGGAAGGAAGGAGAGAGAAAGAAGGAAGGAAGGAAGGAAGGAAGAAAGAAAGAAAGAAAGAGGAAAGGAGGAAGGAAGGAAGGAAGGAAGGAAGGGAGGGAGGGAGGGAGGGAGGGAGGGAGGGATGTTGGAGTAAGTCCTAAGCTTTGGTGCCCAGACATGTGACCTGGCTTAGAAAAATGGCCTTTGAAGATGTTGTTACCATGTAACATGAAGCACTACTGGAGTCAGGTGGGTCCTGGTCCAGTCTGAGTGGCGTCCTTATGAAACTGAAGAAGAGATGCAGAGAATCGGTGAAGGATGGTCACGTGAAGACACATCCACAGACCAGAACCTGGGCGAGCCAAGACAGCGTCTCACCCTCAAGACCTCGGAGGGAGCGACCCCCGTGTCCATCAGTGGATGAACGGCTAAAGAAATGGGTGCATTCACACAGTGGAGTGTTATGTGTTAGTGCAAAATGATGAGGAATCCATGAAATAGTGCACAACGTGGATGAACCTAGAACAAATCATGCGGAGTGACACAAATCAGTCACAAAAAGACAATCAGAATATAAGACCACTATTATAAAAAAGGAGACATCAAGAAGAGAAAGATGCTCACCACCGGACCAGTCGGCAGCACCATGATGGATGGAGAAGAAATTGAGGTTGTTAATAATTACAATTTACTTGGCTTCACAATCAATGCTCTTGGCACCAACAGTCAGGACATCAAAAGACAAATTGCACTGGGAAAATCTGTTGTCAAGGGATCTCTCCAGAGTGCTAAGAAGCAACACTGTGTAGAGACCAAGATGTGCCTGATCCATGCTGTGCCATGGTCTTCTCAATTTTTATGCATCAGCGGCTAAGGATGACAGAAGAATTGATGCCTTTGAGTTGTGGTGTTGGAGAAGAGTCTTGAACATGCCATGGAGTGCCAAGAAAACAAATAGGTCTGTCTTGGAGAGGGTGAATGAAACCAAGTGTCTTCTTGGAGGTTAGGATTTTTAAACTCTGTCTCACATACTTTGGGCATGTGGCCAGGAGGGACCAGTCCTTGGAGAAGGAAATCATGCTTAGAAGGATGGAGGGACAGCGCAGGAGAGGAAGACCCTGGATGAGATGGATTGATACAGTAACTGGAGCAATGAGGTTGGTGTATCAGAGTCAGTGAGACTGGCTCAGGACAGGGTAAGGTTCAGAGCTGTTGTACATAGGGTCACAAGCGACTCAACAGCACATAACAACAACAAACAACAACTATAAAAAAAATTAAGAAAAGTCTTCTGGGCAGAATCAATCTTGGGGGGGGGTTAACTAGGGTGAGAAGGGAGGGAGAGAGGAGTAAAAATGAATAAATAGATAAGTTGGGTGATGGGAAAAGGCTTACACAACGAAGAGCTGATTCTCTTTCTCTCTCTCATCTTCTCATCCTCTCACTGCTGTCAGGTTCAAACCAACCCACAGCGGCCCTTCCAGAGGCTTCTCAAAGGCTACAAATAGCACAGGAGGCGATTGCTCACCTTTCTCCCATGGAGCAGATGGATTCGAACTGACTATCTTTGGATTGGCAGGGCAGCTCCTTAACCACTAGGCCACCAGATTTAGACATAATTTAGTCACATTAATCAATAGTAATTCATGTTATAAATCAAAATGTCTATGAATGATTGTATGAAAAACCCAACATGATTTGTAAACCTTTCACTTAAAATTGGAAAAAAGACAAAACTTCAGAGGTAGCCTGGCCTGGGCGGCTGTGGCTTACCAAAGCTGTAATATGTCATGTTCCTGGTCTGATAAGTCACCTCATTTCTGGGGTTTTGTCACAGCAGCTTTAGGAGACTTAAGACACCATCATTTGCTGTGAGGCCTCTCGTGGGGCCATCTGTAGGGGATCTGGGTGGATGCATGCTTTACTGGGCAGCCAGCCTAGTGAGTTCCAAAATTCAGCAGAAAACACCTCCCAGGATGCTGTCTTTAAAGCCCGAAAGGCCCCCCACATGCTGTCCCCTCAACGTGGCACGCCCTGCCCTACTCCCCTTCACAGGCTTTCCAAGTCAGATGTCTCCTCCTCGTCTCAGAAGCCTCCTCTGAACCTGTGCACTCCGGTGGCCTAGTGGAAAGAAATCACACTGGCAACACAAAGGTGCGCAGTGCCCATCCACCAGCTGCTCGGTGGAGAAAGATGGGCAGTGTCCTCCAGTGCAGTTTACTGCCTCCGAAAACCCGCTGGGGCGAGCTCTGGTGGCCTAGTGGGAAGAAGCTGCACTGCAATCCCAGAGGTGAGCGGTTCAAATCCACCAGATGCTGTCCTGGAGAAGGAGGGACAATCTCCTCCTGTATCAGTCAGATCTGATTTGATGGTATACACACACACAAAAATATTAAAATTAAAAAAAAACAACAAAATAGTTCGAATCCACCAGATACTATCCTGGAGAAGGAGGGGCAGTCTCTTCCTGTACCAGTCAGATATGATTTGATTGTACACACACACACACACACAAACAAAAACAAAAACAAAAAAAACCCCCAAACAACAACAAAACCACGAACACAAAAAACCCAAAAAAAAAAATCTGCTGGAAGGTCAGCTCTGGGTGATTCCATCTACAGTACACAATAACTACAACCTGGTCGACACACTTTGCCAGCTGGCCTTCCACTGAACTCCCGGTCATTTGAGGGCTGGGGCTTTTTTATTCCTCATAGTGACCCTATCAACCCAGCACAATGGGACCTGTGTGACACTCATTAAACAGTTGGTGGAGCAATTAAGCCAAGACAGTCTCTGAATTCTGTCTCCTGTCTACCAAGGGTGGAGTCACAGAAGTTGATGGAATAGTATCTTTTGGCTTTTGAGAACAGACACTATTCTGAGGAGGAAGAAATGGGATATCTTATGTGGTTAATGACCTCCATGAACAACTGCATCTTTTGCCATGAGACCAGAAGAATTGGATGGTGCCCGTCTGCCATTACTGACCATTTTAATAAAACATTCTGTAGAAGGATCATGATTAAAAGGGGAAAATGCAGAACAGAATATGAAATTTTTTTTTTCTTGTTATGTACCATCAAATTGGATCCACTGGTGCAGGAGGAGATTGTCCCTCCTTCTCCACTGAAGCATCTGGTGGATTCAAACCATGCTCCTTAGGGATTGTAGCACAGCTTCTTGCCACTAGGCCACCAGAGCTCTCTGAGGATATTATATTATTTTTAATTTTTTTTAAATTTTACTTAATGTGTGTGTGTGTGTGTGTGTGTGTGTGTGCGCGCGCCATCAAATTAGATCTAACTGGTATAGGAGGAGAATGTTCCTCCTTCTCCAGCAGAGCATCTGGTGGATTTGAACTGTGTACCTCTGGGATTGCAGTGCAGTTTCTTGCCACTAGACCACCAGAGCTCCCTGAGAATATGAAATTCTTATGGACTCTGGAACTTTCTGCAGCCACGGAGGCTGGATGAACTCCAGAACTATTGTTCTCATATAAACTTTATGTTTTCAACCAAAAGGATCCCCAGACATTTGCTTGAAATTGAACAGTTGTTTATCTTAACTACTAGACATGCCTGCTTGAACATTATTCTCTTTTCTGAACAATCTATTCAGATTAACAAGAGGAACTGGAAGGTTTAAGCGGGAACTTTATGTGAATGAAGAAGTCTATGAGCATGGTGGCAAAGCTGGAATGTAACAATGTCACTGCACTGGACACACAGAAATGGTTGGATTTATATGTGTTTTGTTGAGTATTTTCTAAACAACAAAACACTTTCTCAAAAAAAGTATTATTTTAAAAAAGAAGAAGAAGAAGAAGTGTTTCTGGTTTCTTGGGGTCAGCCCTGCGTCTAGAATACAGAACCCAAGCCTGGGCTCTCAGAGGAAGAAGAATGGTCTTTCTGGTTTGTTTTTTTTTTTAAATTATTAAGTAATTGTGAAGAATATTGGGAGAAGGACGGCCAGTCCCCTCTCACTGTGATTTACAGCCTCAGAAACCCACTGAAGTGGACCGAGAGGGTTTTTAACATAACGGGTGGATGCAGGGCAGTTCTGGGAAGCTTGCTGGCCTCGTCTGATATTTACGGAGCATCACACCAAACAGCTGGAGGGGACTCTGATTCCTGCTGCCTGCAGCGTCTTCACCAACCAGTACACAGAGAAGCAAACAAAAACCCCAGAGACTTAAACCTGCCATCGCAGAGTGGATTTCAACTCCCAGTGACTCTGCGTGGGTCCCGTAGGGGGCAGAGTCGAACTGCCCAGACAGTCCCCAAGCCTGTCAGTCTTCATGGGCACAGACCACCCCTCCTTCTCCCACGTGTGAACGGTGAATTTGCACTGATGACCTGGTGGTTGGTAATCAAGTGTTTTAACTGTTACATCACTCTTGAGTTTAGTGCTCTGGAGGTTGCCTGACAAGCATTTTAACCACTGTGCCATCCACATATGGCAACACATAAAAAAGTATCAGTATGTTTCAGGGAGCTCTGGTGGTCTAGTGGCAAGAAGCTGTACTGTAATCCTAGAGGTACGTGGTTCAAATCCATCAGACGCTCTGCTGGAGAAGGAGGGGCAATTTCCTCCTGTACCAGTCAGATCTGATTTGACGACACACACACACATTTTAAAAAGTATCAATATGTTTCTAAGGATGGACATCATGCTGTTGCTGTTGTTTGTTGGCTAAACTCAGTGAGTGTCCAGAGGTGGGAATCGCAGGGGAGGGCACTTGGGTTGTTTCCCTCTCTTTGCTATTGGGAATAACAGCAATAAACATTGTTGTTGTTGTTGTTGTTGTTATGTGCCATCGAGTCACCTGTGACTCATAGTGACCCTATGTACAACAGCCCTAAACTCTGCTCTGTCCTCTGCCAATCGCACTGTCTCTGACACTCCCATCCCAATTATCCCAGTCACTGAATCAATCCACCTCATAGAGGGCCTTCCTCTCCTGCGCTGTCCCTCCACCCTCCCAAGCATGATATCCCTCTCCAAGGACCGGTCCCTCCTCACAACATGTCCAAAGTAAGTTAGACGGAGCCTCAGAATCCTTGCCTCCAAGGAGCCACCTGGTTTAACCCTTTCCAGGACAAATCTGTTTGTTTTCCTAGCAGTCCATGGTAGTTTCAATACTCTTCTCCAGCACCACAGCTCAAAGGTATCAATTCTCCTTCTATCCTCCTTGGTCATTGTCCAACTCTCTGATGCATAACAAGTGATTGCGAAGTAGATGTGTATAAAAATAATTACCTTTTCAAATCACCAGTAACGAGCTGTGAGGACACAGGCGGTTCCGTGGCAGAATTCTCACCTGCTATGAGTGAGATCCGGCTCAGTTTCCAGCCTGTTCCCTTCAGGTGCATTTTTAGACAAAGAGAGACTAGCAAGAAAGGCCTGGTTATCTGCTTCTGAAAATTAGCCAGTGAAAACCCTGTGGATCACAAGGGCCTGATTCCATTGTGCAGGAAGTCACCGGGAGCACCAGATGGCAGCCAGGAACAAGAATACGGCCCAAATGTGCAGAAATTTAGCCACATGCCATCGATGCTTGAACAACTTCAGGGTTACTCCAGGAGGGGTGTCGTTCCCCATGAAGTGGAAAATCTGTATAGAGTTTACCCTTGTCCATTGAGCAGCACAAGTTTGAATGACTCAGGCCCAGTTATACTCAGATGTCCCCCCACCTCTTGCTATTTTGGTTCTTATTTTACTTGGATCCGCAATCAATAATCAAGAAATCAAAGGACGTGTTGCATCGAGTCAAGGACCTCTCCAGGGACCTAAAGAGTAAGGATGTCAGTTTAAAGACTAAGATGTGCCTTGGCCAAGTCAAATGCTTCCTGGGCACCTGGAAGTTGGACAATGCAGAAGGAAGACTAAAGAAGAATTGACACCTTTGAGCTGCGCTGTTGGCGAAGACTGTTGACTAGCCCAGGGGCTGCGAAACGAATACACACATCTCTCCTGGAGGAAGTGAAGCTCCTTAGAGGTTAAAAATGGTGCAACTTCATCTCACATACTCTGGGCATGTTTTCAGCAGAGGGCAGTCCTCAGGAAAAGACAGCTCGCTGGGCGAGGTGGAGGGTTAGAGAAAGAGAAGACCCTCAACAAGACAGATTGAGGCGGTGATTGCAGCAGTGGGCTTGAGCCTGTGCAGATGGTGAGGACTGATGAAACAGGCTAAGTCAAGGTTCTGATTTGTGGGTCACAGGGTCCCTATGACACCGTGGTGAGCTCCGGGATTGCAGCTGTTGGCTTCGAACTCAGCAGAGCTTGGCTCTGAAGCAGGTTGTCTATCCCTGCAGCTGTTCTCATCACTCCACGTTTATGAGGCTGCTCACAGCCCTTGAGCTCTCTGCAACAGGAGAATGATCCTGTGGCCCCCAGGTCTGAACTCAGGTTATTCAATGGCAAAGAGCACTTCTAAAGAATCTACAGCTGAGGGGGAGCTCTGGTGGCCTAGTGGCAAGAAACTGCACTGCAATCCCAGAAGCGCACAGTTCAAATCCACCAGATGCTCTGCCGGGGAAGGAGGGACAATCTCCTCCTGTACCACTCAGGTCAGATTTGATGGTACACACACACACACACACACACACACACACACACACACACAAATAATAATAAGAAGAATCAAAGAATCTACAGCTTAGAGGGGGAAAAATTACCAGGGAAATAAAATATTTCTACTTAATGAAGCAAAACCTATCAAAATGAGGGATGCAGGCAAAGCAGTGGCTAGAGGGACATTGTGATGGATAGAAATCAGCATCAAATAAAAATCTGTACTCTTTTTGCCTCTCTGGCACCAGTCAGTGGCAGCACGCAGCTAACAGCTCCTCCTCTGACCCTCGCCCTGTGACTGGGTCAGTGTTCATGAGAAAGAGTGTCGTCCTTCAAATCGCCAGGCAAACAGAAGCCAGCCATAAGTACGGGAATTCTCCCTGGGCCCCTCACTTCCGACTTGATGGGTACAAGTTTTGATAAGTTATTCTAACCCTTCAAGATTGTTATTGTGTCTTCAAATGGACTACGACTCACAGCGACCCTATGTGCCGTAGCTCTGAACCCCGCCCTGTCCTGAGCCAATCTCACCATCTCTGACACATCTGCCCTCATCACCCTAGTTACTGTGTGAATCCATCTCATCCAGGTCTTCCTCTCCTGTGCTATCCCTTGACCCTTCCAAGCATGATGTCCTTCAAAAACTAGTCCCTCCTGGCTATATTCCCAAAGTACATGAGAAGGAGTCTCACAATCCTTGCCTCCAAGGAGTAGATTGGTTTCACTCTCTCCAGGGCAGACCTGTTAGTTCTCTTAGAGGTCCACGGTATATACTCTTCTCCTGCATCACAACTCAGAGGCATTGATTCTTTTGTCATTGTTGGTCATTGTCAAGCCCTCTGATGCATAACAAATAATTGCAAAGACCATGCCTAAATCAGATGCACCTTAGTCTCTAAACTGACATCCTTGCTCTTAAGCACTCTGGAGATAGCAGATTTTCCTAATGCAATGCATCATCCTTTAATTTCCTGACTGCTGTTACCAAGAGTGTTGATTGTGGAACCAAGCCCGCTGAAATTGTTAACAATCTCAATCAATGATGCTGCCAATTGGCCCAGTGGTGAGAATCTTTGTTTTCTTGATATTCAGCTTCAATTTATATTGCAGACTACAGTCCTTGGTCTACTGCAGCAAGTGCTTCAGGTCCTCCTCAGTTTCAGCATGCAAGGTTGTGTCATCTGCATAACGCAGGTTGTTGATGAGTCTTCCTCCAGTCCTGATGCCACATTCCTTTTTGTAAAGCCCTGCTTCCCGAGTGATCTGTTCTGCATTCAGATTGAAAAGGTATACAGACAGGATGCATCCCTGGTGCACTCCCTTCCTGATTTTGAACCATGCAGTCTTTCCTTGCTCTTTTCTGACAACTGACTCCTGGTCCAAGTGTAGGTTTCACATGAGCGCAATCCTGTGTTCTGGGTCCCCCATTCTTTTCAGAGTTAGCTACAATTTGTTGTGATCCACGCAATCAAATGCCTTTGCACAGTCAATGAGATCAGTCTTAAATTCAAGGATTCCAAATTCTGTTCAGGAATGTTGTTCACTAACCCAGAAGCCCATGGTGCTTCAGTGTCCAGCATTTTCACCAAATGTCTTTCAGTGGAATATAAACCCTGGGTCTTCTCCTCTGAGGATGCCTCGTATCAGGAGGTGGTCTTTTAGGCCTGGTCAGCTCCCATTCTAGAGTCATTTTATACTCTCATCTAACCTGCAACCCATGTGGAAAAACCAGGTTCCAAGGTTCTGTTCTCAGAGTTAAAAGCAAAGACAAAATTGTTGTTATTTGATGATGATATTGTTCTTATGTGCCATCGAGTCACTTGCGACTCATAGAGATCCTATGTATAAGAGCCCTAAATGCTGCTGTATCTTGTGTCAACCTC
Source organism: Elephantulus edwardii (assembly GCF_000299155.1). NCBI lineage: Eukaryota > Metazoa > Chordata > Mammalia > Macroscelidea > Macroscelididae > Elephantulus > Elephantulus edwardii. The sequence continues at coordinate 2,873,680 of NW_006399987.1, forward strand.
GCCGTCTCAACTCAAACACATTCATTCCCACCACTCCAGTCACAGAATCGATTCATCTCATCGAAGGTCTTCCTCTCCTTCACCATCCCTCCACTCTCCCAAACATGATGTCCTTCTCCAAGGACCAGTCCCTCCTTGCAACATGCCCAAAGTATGTCAGACGAAGCTTTAGAATCCTTGACTCCAAGGAGCACTCCGGCTTTACCCTCTCCAGGACAAACATGCTTGTTCTCCTAGCAGTCCATGGTCTATTCAACACTCTTCTCCAGCACCACAGCTCAAAGGCATAAATTCTCTATCATCCCTATTCGCTGTCTAACTCTTCAATGCATAGAACGTAATTGAAAAGACTATAGCCTGGATCAGGTGTACCTTAGTCTCCAGCCTGACGTCGTTGCACTTCAGTACTCTTGAGAGGTCCGTCACAGCTGACTTTCCCAATGCAATTCATCTCCTGATTATTTCCTGGCTGCTGTTACCAAGAGTGTTGACTGTGGAGCCAAGAAAACTAAAAATGTTAACTATCTCAATCTTTTCACCATCCATGCTGATGCTGCCAATCGGCCCAGTGGTGAGAATCTTTGTTTTCTTGACGTTGAACCTCAATCCATATTGGAGGCTGCAGTCCTTGACCTTCTGCAGCAAGCGCTTCAGGTCCTCCTTAGCTTCATGCAGCAGGGTTGTGTCATCCGCATAAGGCAGGTTGTTGATAATATGTGCTGTCAAATCAACTACAACTCATAGAGACTCTACGAACAGAGCCACTGACCCCTGCCTTATCCTGCGCTAACCTCACCATCTCTGACCTATCTAACACCGTTGCCACAGTCAGTGTGTCCATCCAGCTCATCCAGGGTCTTCCTCTCCTGCGCTGTCCCTTGACCCTTCCAAGCATGGTGACCTTCTCCAACGGCTGGTCCCTCCTGACAACATGCCCAGAGTATGTGAGATGGTTTTCAAAATTCTTGCCTCTAAGGAACAACTTGGTTTCACCCTCTCTAGGACAGACCTGTTTGTTCTCTTGGCAATCCATAGTATGCTCAATGCTCTTCTCCAGTACAACTCAAAGGCATTGGTTCTTTTTCTGTCATCTTAAGTCATTGTCCAGCTCTCAGATGCACAGTTAAATTCTCTGTCACACAGAAAGGTATAGCTTTAAAATCCTTTAATTCAAAGATTAAAAAAAATGGTTAAAATCTCTGGTGACCTAGTGGCAAGAAGTTGCACTGCAGTCCCAGAAGTACGTGGTTCGAATCCACCAGATGCTCTGCTGGAGAAGGAGGAACAATCTCCTCCTGTACCAGTCAGATCTGATTTGGCGGTATACACACACACACACACACATACACACACTAAACTAAAAAAAAAAGTTTAAAATCATTTAGCTACTAAATTTCCACCTTAATGACAACAAGCAACTCATGCCATGGATTCAGAACCTGAGTTGGTTCAGCAGACCTTCCAGCAGGTTTTCAAAGACTGTAAATTAAGTCCCGTGGGAGGAGACGGCTCATCTCTATCCCTCAGGATTCGATCTCACTGTCTCTCAGTTCATGGAACAACTAGAACTCCCCAAATCCCTACCTTAAGCAGTTCTAAAACGAAGAGTAAAATTGTATGAAACACAATGCAAATGAAGGCTAGTGTGAAACAATGTGCACAAACTTTGTAAGCAAACCAATATAAAGTAAAAATTTAAACAAAAAAAATATTAAAAAGAAGAGTGAATGAAATACAAATAGAATACAAAGGGAATAAGGAGCAGAAAGCCATGACTAGGATACACTCTGTTGTTATTGTTGTTGTGTCTGCTGTTGTTAGGTGCGGTGAGTTCAGTGTGACTCGTAGTGACCCTATGAACCATCTGAATCCTGTGTCCTCATCGTCATCTCTGACGCACTTGAACCCATTGTTGCAGTCACCGTGTCCATCTATCTTATTGAAAATCATCTTTCTTTCCAGAAATACCAAGCCAAAACTTAGTTCTTTGGAAGAATGAGTAAAATTGATTAGCCTCTAGCAAGACTAATGTTGTTATGTGTTATGAGTTTGCGATTCATAGCGACCCTATGTACAACAGCCCTAAACCCTTCTTTATCCTGTGCCAATCACACCCATTCCGATTACCCCAGTCACTGAATCAATCCACCTCATAGAGGGCCTTACCCTTCTGCGCCATCCCTCCACCCTCCCAAGCACGATGTCCCTCTAATAAAGAAAAAAAAAAAGAGAACACCCAAATATTACTGTTAATAAGATGAGAGCAGAAGTGTCATTTCAGGTCCTATGGACACGAAAAAGATAAGAATGCAAATTTTATATCAATAAACTTGACAACCAAGATGAAATGGCTTAAAAATACAAACATGCTAATTACAATATGGAAGATCATAAGTCTAGGGCTACACAGAATTTTTTTCCAAAACCAAAAGAATCTAGACAGGTGTCCTGGAGTGTTAATAAAGCAGAGACCTGAGAGGGAGATTTGATGAGCTGGCAGTAGTGTATTCCTGATAGGTCGAGCAGCATGTGCAAAGGCCCTGGGGTCAGAATGAATTTTGTACATTACCGGGAAAACATCCACTGCAGTGATTCTTTCTGGCCCTCCATCCTTCTCAGGAGTGAATGTCTAGCTAGACCTGCTCTGTTTGAAAAGGATTATTTAGTGGGATCAAAGACAACCTATTCGCAGGACATGGCCTTGGGAATTTGGGGGCTATAACTAGGAGGGGACATGTCTTTTCTTTTTTTTTTACAGTTTTATAACTTTATTTGACAATCAGCTATTAGTTTTCATCCACATTGACGGTCTGTAGGTTTTTTAAAGTGGTGACAGGTCCATAGGTAACCAGTGTACACAGCTTGTTTGGGGAATCTTCATCCTCATTACGTTTTCTGGACAACCGTACACGGATGCGGTACGGGACATTCCTTATTCCTTTGGCCCAGACAGCTTTGTTAAGCCTGGTGTCAATGCAAACATCAGGTGTTCCCATCTCCTTCATGGCAAATTTCCAGATCTCCTTTAGTGCCCGAGGAGCGCGCTTCTTAAACCCCCTCTTTAGTCTTATTTAACTGCTGTCTAAGGATTCTAATTCACAGGACCGGCGTGTGCATAGTTAAACAGAGGGTTTTATAAAATGCATCGCAGTGAGGTCTATCCTGCAGCCCAGCGCTTAAGCATTTACACCACTCAGGGGCTTCTTAGCTTTTAATCCAGGTTTAATTTAAATACAAAGCAATGCATAGCAATGACCTTCATATTTGGAATCCACACTTTAAAACCCAGACTTTGACCAGCATCACAGTTGGAACATGTCTTATTGTTCTGCTTTGGAGCGAGTGGTCCCTTTTGCTGGCAAGGTGAAGCTTTTCTTCTGTGAGTCTTCCCACTGAGGGGTGTACTTATAACTCACTGGGTATCGAGTTACATCCCCTGAGTTCTCTGGGCCTGTCCTTACTACTGTTAACCTCATTCTACAGAGCAGAGAGCTGAGGCTTCAGAGGACCGAGGTCACAGAGGCCGAGCTCTAACCACTATGCCCGAGCGCCTTCGCTATAAATTTGTCTGTTTGGGTACCGATTAAGCTGCGGTTTGTGTTTTGGCAGTAGGTTCCCCAAAGAGCCTCGATTATCACTCTTCCTCATGTTCAAGGGTTCTCTTTGGGGGAGAAAAGTGTGATCCAATTTCCAATCAGTTTTCCCCTCCACTCTGCAAAACCACAGCCAAGGAGGTGCAGCGAGGCAGCAGGTTCTGATGTGCCTTCAAGAAAAGGGTGGGGAGAGGAGAGTCCCTCTCAGGCCCAGAGGGTGTGCAACTTCCTGCCAGTGAGGAAACACTGGGCTCCAGTAAGCCCTGCTTCTCCTTTCCCTCTCTGGCCTCACAGGAGGAGCTGGTGGGCAGCGGGGGGCCACTCTGGCCTCAGCTGGATCTCCAGCCGCGCGGGAGGAGAGATGCCCTGGTCTGTCCTGCTCTTTGCAGCTGGTGAGTCTGATGCCCTCACCGTCACTTCTGCCCCACCGCCCCTACCCAAGCCCACTGTACTTGCTGTGGGACCAGAGGCCAGTGCTGAGCTGCTCTGCCCTTCTCAGGTGAGAGGTGAGGCTGGCCTCCCCTCGTCTGCCCAAGAGCCAGAGAAGCACCCTAGGAAGTGCCTTCTCTTGCTGGGCTCCTTGTCACCCCAAAATCAAGAATGTCAGATATATCAGCCTGTTGGAGAGGAGCTGCCCACGCCCCATGACTCAGCCCCATTGGCTTCCCAAGGGGAAGAATCTGTTTGAGGTTCAGGGCAGGGGCTGGCAAGGTGTAGGGAAGCCAAACACCGGACGGCTTGTACAGACCTCACCTGAGCCAGACACAGCCAGGTGGGCAGCTGGGGCAGAGACTGGGCCCCAGGCAATTCCTGCCCGCATGTAGTCTTGCTCTAAAACACATATTCATCACCGCACCTGGAATCCAGCTCCTCTGCTCTGCCCCCAGCCCGGCCACCCTGACCCTCTCACTGCTTCCTTTCAACCCACCGGGCCTCTGCCTTTGCTCTTCACTCAGCCTTCCCTCTCAGAACTCAGCCCAAGCGTCACCTCTTCAGGGAAGCCCTCCAAGGCTGCTCCAGCTGAAGCCAACTTCCTAGTAGCCTGTCTGCTCATGTCCTGGACAAGAATGTCAAAGGCACTAGAGCTGGGTGTCTGTCTGTCTGTCTTGTTCATTGTTCTGTCCCAGCACCCAGGCTACTGGTTCAGTGCTACTGGAAATAATGAGAGTACTGTGGTGTTATGTGAATAATCTACATAGTCTATGCTTTTTGCCAACAGTGCAAACCACCCCCCATTTTACATGCATTTTATGTCTTTGTGTTAGTTATGTGGGTGTGTTATTTACATGGGCTTGTTATTTGTGAAGATCTAATATAATGAGTTATTCCACGATGACCGTCAAAGAGCCTGGTGGGATAGTGGTTAAGAACTTGGCAGGCGGACTGAGAGGTTGGTGGTTTGAAACCACCCAAGGGTAAAAAGAAGTGACAGATTGTGGGTAAAAAGAAGTGACAGATTGCTTTTGGAAAGATTACTCACAGCCCTGAAAACCCTGTGGGGTGGTTCTTCTCCAACCAAAGGGCAGCTATGAGCTGGATGAGGCATAATGAGAATGCATTTGGTTTTCGTTTTATAATAACCATCTCTGTGATTCTAAAAGGATATAAAATGATTCAAATACCCTGTCACTGTCACAGAGGCCCCTCAACCTAGCAGTATGGTGGTGGCTGTTGCTGTGCCCTGTTGAGTGTAACTGACTTGTAGCTGACCCTCCAATGGGTTTTCAGAGTCCGAAGAGAAGAGGTGGCCCCTTTTTTCTCCCACCAAGCATCTGGTGCATCCAAGCCATGTGCCTTGGGATTGGAAGCTCAAATCCTCAGCCCTGAAGCCACCAGGTGGCAGCCACAGCTGTAGGGGAGGGGTTACCATCCTCTGGATGGCCAAGGCCCAGAGACAGCCAGCTCAGAGAGCCCCACATGCAGCCCCTCCGCTGTCCACACCACCCTCACCCCAACCCAACACCAAGTCCACCTTTTCTGAACGGGTTGGACTTAGAGATCCGAGGCTGTACTCAATGGAGGAGACTGCTGTCATCTCTCCCCAGAGCTCCTGATGAGAACATCCCCCTTGTGTTAGCAGCTCAGTATGTTACACACCGGGCCCCTTACCCACCCTGGCGACCCTCCTTTATCTGCACTGCAGGCTCCTTGGCGATTCCAGCACCCACCATCCTGCTGGTGCCCCCGCACCCCCGCAGCCAAGAGGACCCCATCCATGTCAAGTGCACAGCCCCCAAGGGCTTCCCGGGCGCAAATTTCACGCTGTACCGTGAAGATCAGGTGGTCCAGTGCCTGCAGGCGCCCGCGGACCAGCTCGGGGTGATCTTCAACTTGAGTGGCGGTGGTAGCCAGCCTCCAGGGGGGACATTCCAATGCCAGTACTGCGTGATGGGGGAGCACAGCCTGACCCAGAAGTCGGACCTCAGCAAGCCCGTGCACGTTTCTTTCCCAGGTGAGAGATTTGGAGGGGAGCTATGTGGCCAGGCATGCCACTCTTCCACTGCCCCCAGGCCACCCCACGCACCGGCATCCCTGTGCCACCTCTGAGCCACCTGTGGCCACTCGCACACCTCCACATGCCACCCACCCCTGAGCTATCTCCATGGTGCTGAGGGATCCCTCTGCCTAGGACACCATCCTGGAAAAGCCAGGCAGACAGCGCAGTTGGCCTTCTTTAATCCTCACAGCCACCCAGTGAGGGGGCTATAGGCTTCTGCCCATTTTGCAGATAAAGAAACTGAGGCACAAAAGGCAAATGGACTTGTTCTTAAACCCCACAGCCAGCAGGTGGCAGAGCTGGGATTCCAGCAGTCTTTAGCCACCAGCTAAACGGCACGTTCCCTCTCAGTCATGGTGGCAAGGAGCTGCCCTGCAATCCCGAAGGCATGAGGTTCAAGGCCACCAGGTGCCCCATGGGAGAAGGATGGGCAATCTTCTCCCATGAGATTTACTGCTTCTGAAAACCTGCCAGAGGGTCAGGTATGGGTTGGTTCCGACTCTACCACGGTACACAACAATAAACAACAACAACTATGTTCCCAAGTGGTAGGAAACCACTTCCTGGTTTCAAATTAAGAAAAGTGTGGATCAGGGTTGTATCCTCTCTCCATACCTCTTCAGTCAGTACTCTGAGTACATATTTGAGAAACTGGCCTCTGTGAAAAAGAATGTGGCAGCAGGATTGGAGGAAGACTCAAGAACCTGCATTAGGCAGATGCCATGACCTTGCATGCTGAAAGTGAGGACTTGAAGCTCTTCCTCAGAAAATCAGTGACTACAGCCTTCAAGATGGATTGTATCTCAACATCAAGAAAAAAATTCCCACCACTGGACTGATGGACAGTATCACGACAGACGGAGAAAAGATTGAAATTGTCAACGACTTCATCTTCCTTGGCTCTACAAGGAATACACTTGGTACCAGCAGTCAGATCAGGGGATGTATTGCAGTCAGGGGTCTCTAAAATTATTGAGGAACAATGATGTCACTGTGAGGACTAAGGTGTGCCTCATTCAGATCACGGTCTCTTCAATCACTTGTTATGCATCTGAGAGCCGGACAGTGAATCAAGATGACAAAAGAAGACTTGATGCCTTTGAGCTGTGGTATTGGAGAATAGTACTGAACTTCCCAAGGAGGGCAAAAGAACAAACAGATCTGTCTGAGAGAAGTGAAGCCAGAGTGATCCTTGGAAGCAAAGATTATCAGCTTCACCATCTCATATGCTCCGGACATGTTGCTAGGAGGTGCTGTTCATTGGAGAGGGATATCATACTTGTCATTCTTGGGAAGGTGAGGGCCAGTGAAAGAGAGGAAGACCCTCAACCAGGTGGATCGATACAGTGACTGCAGTGATGGGCTCAGGTGTATCAGAGGATGGTATAGGTAGGACAGGGTTCAGCTCTGTCGTTCATAGGGTCACTGTGAGTTGTACTTGACCCGATGGTACCTGACAACAATAACAACAACAAAACCTGGCAGCAGTTAATGAAACAGTATCCCTGCCCTCCTGTCACTAATGTTTTGGGGAGAGACAGAAGATGCAAAAGTTGGGAACAGAGAAGATTCAATAGTTAGAAAACATGGACTCGGTGACAGAAATGAAGCTGGAGACAGAATGATTGAATTTTGCACAATGACTCATTCATTGCAAATACATTCTTTAAGAGACATAAACGCAGGTTATACACATGGATTTCACCTGATGGTATGCATAGGAATCAGATTGATTACATCTGTGGAAAGAACCACTGGAGAAGCTCAATATCAGCTGTGAAAACTAGGCTAGGAGCTGATTGTGGAACAGACCACCAATTACTCATATGCAAGTTCAAGCTGAAGCTGAGAAAAATTAAACCAAATCCACAGGAACCATAATATGACTTTGAGTCTATTCCACCTGAATTTCAGAACCATCTCAGGAACAGGTTTGAGGCCTTGAACACTAAAGAGAGAAGACCAGAGGAGCTGTGGGAGGATATCAAGGGTATCATCCAGGAAGAGTGCAAATGTTCATTACAAAGACAGGGGAGGAAGAAAAGACCAAAATGGATGTCAGAAGAGACTCTGAATATTGCTCTGGGGCGCAGAGAAGCCGAAGCAGAAGGAAGAATTCAAGATACTCAAGAGCTGAACAGACAGAGCGGGAAGACAAAGTAAAATATTACAATGATGAACAAGCAGGTGAGAAAAAGTCAGCAGGTGAGCAGAGGGAAATAAAGTGCAGGAGGAAATACAGTCTGACAAGGGTGTAATTTTAAACAGAATGTGGGTGGTCGTGGTGGGCCTCTGAGGAAGTGACCTTGGAAAAGGAGTCTGTAGGCATCTGGGGAACAGCTTGTGCAAAGGCCCTGAGGCAGGCACGTGCTTCCTCCTGAGCATGGAAGAGCCCACGGGGACTGGAACGGGGTGAGTACGGGAAGGGTGATGAACGAGAGGAGGACAGGGAGGGGACTATCAGACTACAGGACCTTCTGGGCTGAAGTGAGGACTTTGCTTTGCCTCTGAGATGGGGGTATGGGGAGGCGGATGTGTGTCCGAGAAAGAGAGTGGTGCTGACTCTGGATTCTGAACACAGAAAGGAGTGATGGAGTGATGCGCACCCCCACCCCCACCCCAGGTGCCTGTCTCCAGGTTAGACCCAGTCTTTCCATGAAGAACTTTCCCCTGTGAACTGGTCCTTGTTCCTGAAGAGCCCCAGGCGCCCATGGTGTAACAGAACCAGCTCAGTGTGCATTTCAGTAGGGAGCTCGCTGTCAAAGGCCCCCTTCTCTCACCTTGGCCTGTGGTCTCACTGCCCGGACGTGGCACCAGCCCTCATGCCCCAGATGTATGAATGAACAAGGGCTAACACTGTGTGTTTCTCCTTCCTCCTCCTGGACCTCCCAGAGGTCCACTCTCTCTCGCTTTGGCGAGGGGCAGCTCAGTCCTGTGCAGGGAAGAAAATGCTGGAGCTGGACTCCCATGCCTCTGCATTCGACCTCTCTGTGTGTCTCGGGATCTTCTGCTGCGTGGCTGGGAGTAGATGTTGTGCTGTGTGACCCTCTAGTTCACTGTCATTGCTACGTATCATTGGACTGGTTCTAACTTACAGTGCTCCGTGCAGGCCAGACGCCATCCAGGTCCCGCATTATCCTCACAGTCCTTCCTGTGCTGGAGCCACTGTCAGTCCGCCTCATTGAGGGACTTCCTCTTTTTTTTTTCTTTCTTTTCTTTTATTATTTTTTGTGCATGTGTACCGTCAAATCGGATCTGACTAGTAGAGGGTCTTCCTCTTTTTTCTGCTAATCTTCTCCTTTATTAAGCGTGATGTTCATCTCCAGTGATTAGGCCCTCCTGATAACACGCCCAATGGGTCTGAGACCTCTGGTTCCCACACAGGACTCCTGAGTTTCAAAGAACTGAAAACTTAACTCAAACTGCCTTAAGGAATTAACAAATTTTTGTTTCATAGAACTCAACAGCCCAGGATCATACTGGCTTTAGGTATGGTTGGATCCAGGTGCATAAAGAAGTCAAGAATTCTTTGCCACTTGCTTGTCCCACTTTCTCTTGGGAGGCTTCTCATCTCAGAACCTCCCTCTCTCTCTCCTACCCTCACCCTCCCAACCCCCATCATGGTACTGAATTGCATCCTGCAGTTCCAGACCCATATCCTACTTCGCTTTGCAATTCTAACCAGAGGAATAAACTTAGAGGTTGAACGAAAGTCTCAGAATTAGCTTTCATTGGCTTAACTTAGGCGACAGGCCCTCCCTGAACCAATCATAATGGCCAGAGGAATATGTTAATTGTCTAGACTCAGTATTTGCCTCTTCCCTAGGGTCCAGCTATGCAGCCAAGCCTCATGGGTGGGGAGCATTGTTGGGCAAACACCAGGTGTCCCATCCTCCTGCTGCCCCCACAGCACCATGACCTGCCCTCTCCTCTGTTTCCATTCCCCCCCAGTGCCCACCTGGATCCTGGCGCTTTCCCTGAGCCTGGCTGGAGCACTCATCTTCCTTGCTGTGTCGGTGGCTATTGTCATGGTGATCAGGAAAGGTAACAGGAAGGAAAGAAGGCACTGCCCAGGCCTCTCTACCCCCATACCCCCCAGGCCCAGGGGCTGCCAGTTCTGACCTCGGGAGTGTAGAAATGGGTTCCTGTGCACAGTCGTTTGTTTCGGAGCACAAAGGACGATGTTTTGTGCGTGCTCGTGCATTGTGGGAAGGTTTCCCACAGTCCTGCTGTCCTGGAGGCCTGTTAGTGGGGGCATTGCTTGTGAGTGGCAGACATGGCGAGGGACAAGTCAAGGCCGAGCTGCAAGTGCACGGAGGGAGGGGACGCATCAGGACAGGCTTCTAATGCCCTGAGTCAATCCTGATTCAGAGAAACCCATCAACTGCCACCTTAGATTTCTTTGCTGCGCATTTTTTCCAAAAAAAAAAAAAACATTAGTGAGGAAAAGAGATGTAATTAATTCCGCGAACAAAGTAAACAGGAGAAGAAACATAGCTGTAATGCTCATGGAAGCAGACAGCTCCATTTTTTCCCTGTCAGAGCAGCGGGTAGGATTGAACTGCCAACCTTTCAGTCGTTCTCAACTATTGAGCTCCTGACCAGAAACTGTTTCTTTCAGAGGTCTTTAGGAGTTTGGGGATGGGACCAGGACCCAAGTCTAACCAAGTTTCCTCCTTTTCTTTTGTTTTGTTCATTCTTTGTGTCTGCAGTTAAAGTCACTAATTTGCAGAAGAAAAGGTGAGATTTCCCTGGAGACTCTCAGTGGGTGGTGTAAGGGACAGAGACTCTCACTCTTAGCCCTGGTGGGTGGGTGTCCAAGCATCTTTGACTATGGTGCTGGGCTGGGTCCCAGCTTCCTGCCCGGAACAGCACCCGCCAGTGGGAGGAATGTCCAGGAATAGGAACTGGAGGAATAAGAGAATATAATAGAACAGGAGGATGCTGGGAAGTCACTTCCGACTCATGGTGACCCTCCTTCGGGTTTCTGAGGTTGTAAATCTTAAATGGAAGAGACTGTGTCATCGTTCTCCCACAGAGGAGCTGCTATGTTTGAACTGCCAATCTTTAGATTAGCAGCCGAAAGCTTAACTGACTGTGCTACCAGGGATCCTAAATTAATAGTAACAAAAGCCATTAAGAGCCGCCTGTCTACTCACTGGCGTGGGGCTGGTACCTGCCAAGCAGGCGCTCCCATTATGCTCACTGCGGCCTTGGGAGTGGGCACTTAAAATAATCCCATTTGACAGATGAGGGCCCCGAGGCTCACTGTTGCTGGAACAGGGCTGTGACCCATTGAGAACCCCGCAAAAGGGCAGGAGAGCAGTGACTGCAGGGCTCACACGGTGCCCTGTTAGCACCCCGAAGCTGTGGTTCTAATTCCTGGTGTCAGGATGTTTACTGCCCCCCTCCCTGAGGGTCTGAATCAATCATGGATCACGAATCAAGGGGCTTGAGCAAATGAATTTCTATTTCTTTATTTTTCCCTCATCTGGCTGGGCACTGAGAGGATTGGGGGCAGGGGTGCCCCAGGGAACAGGGCCTGGGATCTGGCCTCCCCTCCCAGGCACTCTGTAGGGAGAAAGATCAATGAGGGTGAGGGAGGAAGCTGAAAGCCAAGTACTGGGCTTGGTTTGGGGCCAGGACTTTGGAAGCGGCTGCCCCAGTGCGTGGGGGAGGCTGGGCCAGTCCTCACTTTCTCCTGAATCCCTTTGCAGAGAGCGAGAATCCTGCTGGGCCCAGATTAACTTCGCCACCACAGGTGTGTGCCTCCTGTCCTCCTCCTCCTCCTCCTCCCAAATGCCAGCTGGGCCTCAGTGCCTCCACTTTCTCAGCTGTTCTCTTCACCATTCACTCACCCTGCCCTCAGCCTGAACACTCCTCTTCCTCCAGGAGCCTCTAAAAGTCACCTCCTCTAGGAAGCCTTCCTGGATGCCAGCTTTTTGCTTAACATTCACCTCACCCTCTCCCTCAACTAAACCACAACAGTAGCTATCAGTCAACTTTGCCTCTTGACAACCCTACATGTGTTAGATTAGAACTTTGTTCTGCAGAGCTCTCCTTATTTAAATTTTTTTCCATTTATAATCTCTATTTATTTTGTTGCTGTTGTTTTAAAGACTATACACAGCAAAAACATACAATTCATTAGTTTCTAAATGTGTAATTCAGTGACATTGGTCACATTTTTTGAGTTTGTGTAGGGCTTTCAGTGAGAGATTTTAAATAAATAAATATAGAGCACCAGGTCTTTCTTCCAAGGCACCTCTGGCTGGACTCAAACCACCAATCTATTACTATTATTATTATTATTATTATTATTTACTTATTATTTTTGTGTGTACCATCAAATCAGATTTGACTGGTACTGGCGGAGATTGACCCTCCTTCTCCAGCAGAGTATCTGGTGGATTTGAACCGTGAGCCTCTGGGATGGCAGTGCAGCTTCTTGCCACTAGGCCACCAGAGCTCCAAACCACCAATCTTTTTGGTTATCGCCCAAGCACTTTAATCGTTTGCATTTTCCAGGAATGCCCAAAACCTGTTGATTCTCCTTATCCCTAAGCAGTAACACAAAAATGATGTGAGTTGTGTGTTCAACAGTCACCCCTGATGGACAGTGAGCTGTCCTGCAAAAGGAGGTGACCACCTGCTCCCCGCTGCACTCGGGTGCTGTCCTCCTGTCTGTCTGGCGCCTGGACCACTCTGGATGCAAATGCATCCAGACCCTGTTATTTTGCCAACCTCCACTAGGGGGCCTGTGAGGGTCGCTGCTCTTCCTCCAACAAACTGAGTGGAGAAACTATTTTTCTGTTGTACACGTTGATTGAGGGAGCGCGGCTGGCCTAGCGGTAAGAAGCTATGCTGCTATCCCAAAGGTTTGACTCCAGCAGCTGTTCCATGGGAGGAGGCCCGGCAATCTCCTCCCACAACATTCACTGCCTCTGTAACCCCACTGGAGGGTCAGCTATGGGTCTGTTCAGAATCAAAGGCACACAACAACAATGACACATTAATTGAGAGCTGAGATCTGGGAGTCAGCTCAGAGGATGTGCAGCAAAGGTCTGAATGAGTAACAGAGTAGCTGGGGGTAAGTGGGTGAGGGATGGGGAGTTGATCACTTTGGAAAGAGCAGGAGAGGTGGGGTCATCCATTCCAGAAGGGGAATCTAAAGTAGATGTGAGCTGAGATGTATCTCTGAACCTGAGGGCACCCAGAGGCCCTGGAGGAGGGCGGTGAACAGGGAAGGGACATGGTTCAATTTGTAGGTGGAACCGTTTCCCCATTTCCCAATGAACTTAGAGCCAGTGACCTGGAGTTGGGGGGCTTGGTGGGCAGGGAAGTTTCAGCTGACCCCAGATCCAGCCTTGATTGTCTTCTCTTTCATTTTTTTATTAATTTTAATGAAAGTTACAGAGACTTAGGGTTTCCAGTCATTCATTGTTGCACTTTTCTCCCTGCCCACTCCCTCCTCCCAATTCACTCTTCTCCTTGAAAAGTAAAAGAAAAACCTTTCAAAACCTTTCATTGTTATACAATCCCTTCCCCCAAGTCCACTCCACTATGCAGCCTTCATTCTGGACTCCTGTCATGACAAAAATACCCAATCATATATCCGTTTTAAACAGTTCTCTCCCTCATCTGTTTCAGTGTAGTATACATCATTCCCCCCCTCCTTTTCTGTCTTCCCTCAACCCTGATGTCAGTCCTGTTTTACAACAGGGGCAATATTTGTCCTTTTGTGACTGAGATATTTCACTCAGCATAATGTCCTCCAGGGTCATCCATTTTGCACAATA
>NW_006399987.1:2887913-2890309 GCF_000299155.1 Elephantulus edwardii
TGCATATATCTGCTTGGGTGGCAGTTATGGTTTCTTTAGGGTAAATTCCCAGGAGTGGAATTGCTGTGTCAATGTCCTCTTTCTTTTTTGCAGACATGTCCTTCGATAACTCCTTGTTTGCTATCTCCATGGTGAGTGATTCTTCATGGGCCCATTTTCCTGTTGACTGTGCTAACTGTGGAAGGGCAGGGATGGCCACTAGGGTGGGTCGGCCAGGTCTCTCTGAGCTCTGGTGGCTGGGAGGAGCCTGGAGACACTGAAGAAGGACGTGTTTATGAGTTGAGGGTTGGCTCTGCAGAGTTCTGGCAGGAGAGGCTTGGAGACGTCATGTTGGCCAAACCTTGATGTCACAATGGGCAGGCCCCTGCGAGTCCCTGGCTATTGCTGTCAGTGTTGCCTTTACTTATAGTCAGGGCTGGGGTCACGGGCCAGCCCTCCAGGATGGTGGCAGAAGAGGTGGAGGGACCTGGTCACCTCTTTGGAGTCCTGGAGCCTTGTGGCAATCTGATGCACACTGTTGTCCTCTCCTGCTGCAAGAGCCCACTTTGTGCCCACTTTCATCTTAAATGACCTGGTTGTGTTTCCCTTTCCAAGGAAAGGATCTCTTAGTGAATGGTGTAGCTTCCCAGGTGACACAGTGCCAAGCTTCGGATTTGAACCATGGGATTCTTCTACATAGCTGCGTCTTGGGGTGGCTGTGGCACGTGCTTCATTTTTTGAGGAGTAGAGGTCAAAGATATCTGACCCATGAATTCCATAGATCAAGGAAATGTTCTATCAGTTCCTCCCCACCTAGAAGAGGGTACAGGTCTGGGGTGCAAGTGACCCCACCAGAGGTGGCCTCAGAGGACCCATCTGGACAGGTAGGGAGTCTGGAGCTGAGTGAGTTGGCTTGATTGGCTGCTGTCTGTATTATCCACTATGACCATGACAGAAATACCACAACTGAGTAGTTTAAAAACTAGAAATGTATTTTTTCTCAGTTTGCTGTTATGCTTTCAAACGAGTTAAAACGTAAAGCGTCCCTGTGAAGAATAGTTTGGAATCTCGCTCATCCTTTTCCGGCCTTGGGATCTGCAGCATGCTTGAGCTGCCTGGATTTCTTCTTCGTTGTGGTTTTTGGGGGTGTATGTGTGTGTGCGTTTGGGCTGTGTGTGCGCATGCATGCGCGTGTGTTTTGAAGGAAATTATGCAAAGAGATTTTTCATTCACTTATACAGATTTAGCCCCTGCCCACTGTTATAATGACGGTGTCAGTCCATCTCATTGAGCGTCCTCTCTCTCACTGACCCTCCACTTTTCCCAGCACGGTATCTTTTTCCAAGGATGGCTCCCCCTCAACATGCCCTAAGTCTATAAGATGAAGTTGCCCCATCCTTACCTCCAAGGAGCCCCCTAACTGCACTTCCCTCTGATAGTCCTTGAGATACTCTCGGTCAACCAAACGCAAAGGCCTCAGTTCTGCAAGGCTTCCTCACCACCCACCATTTCAGGTGCAAACTCAAGTTTGAACCCGTAAGTTGGAACTGAATCATAGCTGACCCGCCCAGCAGGTTTTCAGAGGCTGCAAATGGCACAGGAGGAGACTGCCCGTCCTTCTGCAGAGCAGCTGGTGGATTCGAACCTCATATCTGGGTTGGCAGTACACGTCCCTGTCTGTTTGGGTAGTGGTGGTGGTGACCCGCAGTGACTCTATGTACAGCAGCTCTGCAGCCTGCCCTGTCCTGAGCCGGTCTCACTGATCCCAACATACCAACCCCCGTTGCTCCAGTTACTGTATCAATCCTACTCATCTGGGGTCTTCATCTCCTGTGCCATCCCTCCACCCTTCTGAAGCTCAACTTTAAGAAGACAAAGATTCTCACCATGGGGCCGGTTGGCAGCACCATGATAGATGGAGAAGAAACTGAGGTTGTTAACACTTTCAGCTTGCTTGGCTCCACAATTAACACTCTTGACACCATCAGTCAGGAAGTCAAAAGTTGAATCGCATTGGGAAAATCTGATGTCACGATCTCTCCAGAGCACTGAGAAGAAACGATGTCAGTCTAGAAACTAAGATGCACCTAAGCCAGGCCATGGTCTTCACCATTACTTGCTATGCATCAGACAGAAGGACAATGACTAAAGAGGACAAAAGAAGAATCGATGCCTTTGAGTTGTGATGCTCAAGAAGAGTCTTGAACACACCATGGACCAACCGCCAAGGAAACAAATAAGTCTGTTTTGGAGAGTTTCCAACTTTCTCCTTGGAAGGTTGGGTTGTTTTTTTCTTTCTTTTTTTATTGTATTTTTTTTTTAATTTTTATTTTGTGTGCGTGTACCGTCAAATCAGATCTGACTGGTACAGGAGGATATTGCGCCTCCTTCTCCGGCAGAGCATCTGGTGGATTCGA
>NW_006399987.1:2891754-2899321 GCF_000299155.1 Elephantulus edwardii
TATGCAGATGATACAACCCTGCTTGCTGAAACTGAAGAGGACCTGAAGCGCTTGCTGCAGAGGGTCAAGGACTGGAGCCTCCAATATGGATTGAGGCTCAATGTCAAGAAGATAAAGATTCTCACCACTGGACCAATTGGCAGCATCAGGATGGATGGTGAAGAGATTGAGATTGCACACAGCTTTAGTTTGCTTGTCTCCACAGTCAACACTCCTGGCACCAGTAGCCAGGAAATTCAAAGACGTATTGCCAAGGGAAAGTCGGCTGTTAGGGACCTCTCCAAAATGCTGAAGAGCAGTGGTGTCTCTTTGGGGACTAAGGTGCGTTTGATATAGGCCATGGTCTTTGCTGTCACTTGTTATGCATCAGAGAGTTGGACAATGACCAAGGAGGCTAGAAAGAGAATTGATGCCTTTGAGCTGTGGTGCTGGAGAAGAGTATTGAGGATACCATGGACTACTAGGAAAACACACAGATTCATCCTGGAAAGGGTCAAACCGGGCTGCTCCTTGGAGGCAAGGATTCTGAAGCTCCGTCTAACATACTTTGGACATGTTGCAAGGAGGGACAAGTCCTTAGAGAGAAACATCATGCTTGGTAGGGTGGAGGGACAGTGCAGAAGGGGAAGACCCCCTAGAAGGTGGGTTGATTCAGTGACTGGGGTCATCGGGATGGGTGTATCAGAGACGGTGCGATTGGCACAAGACAAAGCAGAGTTTAGGGACGTTGTACATAGGGTCACTATGAGTTGCAAGAGACTTGATGGCACATGACAACAACAACAACAACAACAACATGGCCTGAATCAGGTGCATCTTAGTCTCCAGACTGATATTGTTGCTCTTCAGCACTTTGGAGAGGTCTCTGACAGCTGACTGTCCCAATGCAAGTCCAAATTCAAGGTTCCCAGCTCTAGAGAAAGCTTTTCTCTGTTGGCTCTGGGCGGGGCAGGGAGGAAGGTTCTTGTCTTTTCTGCTTCAATTTCTTGGTTACTCAGTAATCCTCGGTAATCTCACGTGTCCTGGTTCCTCGGTAATCTCACATGTCCTGGTTCCTCAGTAATTTCACGTGTCCTGGCGCCCATCTTTCATCATTAGTGCTTCTTTGCTTAATCTGCTCCCATATCTCCAAAGAGATGGACTGAAGACACACCATA
Source organism: Elephantulus edwardii (assembly GCF_000299155.1). Lineage (NCBI taxonomy): Eukaryota > Metazoa > Chordata > Mammalia > Macroscelidea > Macroscelididae > Elephantulus > Elephantulus edwardii. The sequence continues at coordinate 2,892,912 of NW_006399987.1, forward strand.
CTGCCTCAGTAACACAACAAAGAAAACCCATCCCAAATGGGATTCAAAGCATAGCCATATAACCAACATTAACAGGGACCTCTGGTGGCCTAGTGGCAAGAAGCTGCACTGCAATCCCAGACGCTTGCAGTTTGAATCCACCAGCTGCTCTGCTGGAGAAGGAGGGACAATCTCCTCCTGTACCAGTCAGATTCGATTTGATGGTACACACACACACACACACACACACACACACACACACACACACACAAGAAAATAAAAAATAAAATAAAAATGAAAAAAAACTCCCAACACCGATAAAAAACAAAACAAAACTCATAGCACACAAAAAACCCACCCGATTGCAGTGCAGTGGATTCCCACTCGTAGTGGCCCCTGGAGTCTCCCAGGCTGTGGTCCATACAGGAGCAGGCTGCCACATCTTTCTCCTAGAGCAGCTTGTCCGTTCAGTCCAATGGCTGGCAGCTAAGCTCTCAGTCACAGCACCACCCGGCTCCTCACCCACAGTTTACAGGGTTAGGATTTACGTGATTTATGACACATGGTTTTGGGAACACAGTCCAGAGCAGCCACCGTGGACCCAGGGAGGATTGCAGGCTGGACCAGTGCCAACCGGGAGCATTCACCACACCCTTCCTGGGTATGTGGACAAGGGGTGGCAGGTGGCGACTCCGGCAGGGGCAGGGAAGGCACAGAAGGTGTGACACAGAACGGAATCATGTGGTTAGGAGTGACCCAGAGGCTATTTTAGATGGGAGGCCAGGGAGGGCCCTCCTGAGATCGGGTGACAAGGGGGAGGTTGCTGGGGAAGAAGGCAACGTTTGGCGAGGACGAGGAGGGCATGTTCTCGGCATGGCCCAGAATAGCTGGGGCGGAGCTGAGCGAGCAGCTGTTAACTTTGGTTTTGCTCTGAGTGATTTGGGAGCCATGGAGGGTTCTGGGTAGATAAGGACTTGGGGGTCCACCGATTCCCTCTTGTCTCTGGTGGGACAGACTTGGGGAGAAGGTGGGATGGATGAGCCGGGAGACCAGGGAGGAGGGACAGTGTGGTTCTGGGTATAAGAGGTGGGGTGGCTGAGCTCAGGGGTGGAAGGAGCCATCAGATACTGGGTAAGGGAAGGGAGACCTAAACTCCAAACCCAACCTCCTGTCACTCAATCCCAATGCTCAGATTCAAACTGTCCCATATGGTTCCCATGGCCGTCACCCGCACAGAAGGGTCTCGTCTCTTACAGAGCAGCTACTGGGTTTGAACTGGTGCCCTTTTGGGTAGCAGAGAATGCCTTAACCACGGAACTACCTGAGGGCTGGGGAGACTTGGGATTGGAAAGTGGGAGAGATCTAGATTGGAATGGGGGGTGGGTAGGGACAACCCGGGGATGCAGCAAGGCCTAGGATGGCTCCTAAGTTTGGATGGAAGAAACTGGGCGAGGAGCGGGCATGAAGGGACCAGATGGCGCCCAGGAGCAGAGAGAGGCGGGAGTCAAGACACATGGAAGGTGGGGAGGAAGGAGGCTTGTTGAAGGATCAGCTCCCAGAACCCACCTTAAGCTGCTGAGAAAACACCCCACAATTTGAGCAAGTTCTCCAACTTCCTGTGAGGCACCCTACCTCAATGCATCAACCTTTCCCCCTGCTTTTCTTTACAAAAGTCAGTTTACAGTCTATGCTGGGAAAGAGAGGAGACAAAGAATTTTTCTCAGGATCTTAGTCCTGGTGACTTTGATTAAAATTTTTTTTTTTCCTTTAAAAAATGTTTGCTTGAATGGATAGAGCAGCTCTGGTATAGTCACACAATGGAACCTTACGTTGCATTGAAAAACAAGGAACTCATGAAATATACAAAAGGGTGACCCTGGTGAACATTATGTTGACTGAAATATCTCAGTCACAATAGGACAAATATTGCATAGTGCCACTGTTATAAAACGGGACTGACCTTGGGGTTGGGGGTAGACTGAGAAAGATGGAATAAATTATGTATACTGCATTGAAACAGATGAGGGAGAGAACTGTTTAAAAGGGCTGGCTATATGATTAGGTATTATTGTCATGACAGGAGTCCAGAACAAAGGCTGCACAGTGGCGTGAAGTTGGGGGGAGGGATTGTATAACAATGAAAGAATTTTTCTTTTATTTTTCAATGAGTGAACTTGGGGGGGAGGGGTGGGCAGGGAGAAAAGTACAACATTGAATGAATGGAAATTTAAAAAAATTTTGCTCTTGTTGTTCTGTGCTGTTGAGTCTCTTGCAACTCGTAATGACCCTGTGTACAAGAGCCCTAAACCCTGCTCTATTCTGTGTGTAAACCTTATTGTCTCTGACACACCTACCCCCATTGCCTGAGTGCATTTTATGTATTTATGTCTCTGTATTCAACATGGCAAACGTAGTAAAATTTTCTCCTCCCACGAACCCCTGTCCCCTTTGGCCCATCCTCTGGACATATTTATGTGACCATCGTGATGCATGTCCTGGGGCATGCAGAAGCAAGCACAGGGGGCACTGTTGTTAGTTACTGCCCAGTAAGCCTGGCTTCCACAGTGACCCCTGTAGGGACCGGACTGTCCCTTAGGAAGTTTTGTTTTTTGGGTTTTATTCCCCTGCCTGTAATCTTTCTGAGAGCAAATTGCCAGGCCTTCCTTCTGAGGTGACGCTGGGTGAATGTGAACCACTGACCTTTAGGTGAGCAGCCAATCACAAGCCAGGGTCCTCAGTGCGGCATGTGAATATAGCAGATCTGTGTGGTCACCCTCATCTGTGGACCTGGACAAGCTGGCCATTGTGAGGATGACTCGGGTGGGTAATGCTTGCTTCCGTTGCATATAAAGTTGTTTTAGGCAGCAAACAACCACATCCTCATCCGCATTTTATTTTTACACAAATCATAGCAGTCTGGGCCCCAAGATGCATGGTGCTTCTCTTCGAAATGGTAAATTCTAGTGACAATTTTTAGTGTCTTTTTTTGAGTGCCAGCTATGTGGTTAGTTGAAATAGCAATAACAGGGGAGCTCTGGTGGCCTAGTGGCAAGGAACTGCAACTACAATCCCAGAGGCGCACGGTTCGAATCCACCAGATCCTCTGCCGGGGAAGGAGGGAAAATCTCCTCCTGTACCAGTCAGATCTGATTGGACGGTACACTCACACAAAAATAATAAAATTAAAAAAAAAAGATAGCAATAACAAAGCAGCATGGAGTCTTGAGCTTTTTGCTGCATGACTGTTGAGGGTCTGAGAGTCATTCATTGCATCCTATGAGGTGGGGCTGGCTGTTCTTTCTAGAAATAAGGACACTAGGTCTTAGTGGGGCTGCCCCACTAAGAGATGCTGATGTTTTATAAGTTCATCTCTCTTTGACCAGCATTTAGGACAGGAAGCTCCGAAACTGAGTAGACAGATTTGTAAGGAAGGTTCCTGAGGGAGCCCAGAAGATAGGTGCCATCTAGTACAACTGACAGGGAACCGACAGATCTGAACCATGTCCTATCCTGTGCCAACCTTACAATCTTTTTTTTTTTAAAAAATTATTTGTGTGTGTGTGTGTGTGTGTGTGTGTGTGTGTGCATGTAGCATCAAATCAGATCTGACTGGTACAGGAGGAGATTGCCCCTCCTTCTCCAGCAGAGCACCTAGTGGATTTGAACCACACACCTCTAGGATTGCAGTGCAGCTTCTTGCCTCTAGGCCACCAGAGCTCTCAGCCTTACAATCTTTGACACCCTTGAACTCACTCTTGCTGTATGTAGTCACTGTAACAGTTCTCCCGGTTGAGGGTCTTCCTCTCCTTTGCTGACCCTCCACCTTTCCACGCCCTTGAGTAGATTCCAACTTGTCATCCCACTGGGCAGAGGAGACCTGCCTCACAGGTTTTCAAAGGCTGTTAGCTTTCCAGAGTCAGTCACTTCTCTCTCATGTAGAGCAGCTGGTGAATTATAACTTCTGATCTCTTGGTTAATGACTAAGCACTTAACCAGTGTCACCAGTACTCGTACAGCAACCATCTGTTGTTGTTAGACACTGCCGTCCAATCTCCCCTAACTCACAGTGACCCCGTGGAAAGCATCGTTCGCATGTTTGAACCCGCTGTTGCAGCCACCGTGTTGATACATCGCATTGAAGGTCTTCCTCTCCTTCGCTGACCCTCTATCAAACATGATGTCCTTCTCCAGGGACTGGTCCCTCCTTAGAATACGGGAGAGGAAGTCTTGCCATCCTTACTTTGTAGGCGAATTCTAGCTGTCCTTCTAAGAGATATGTTCACTCTTCGGTCAATCCATGGCACAACTGAGTATTAGCAAAGGAGAGATTGAGGCACACGGTTGAGGTCACGCAGTCAGGAAGGGGTGGAGCTGGGATTTGAATGCAGGGTGCCTGGCCCCTTGCTCAGCAGGAACACTGACATGCAGGAGAGCTCTGAAGTTGTGTGTGTGCTGGAGGGTGGCTGAGAGTGGGTGTAGGGGCTTAGGCTGAGAAGTGAGACCAGAGAACCAGAGGATCGCAGCCTTAAAAATGGGGAAACTCTTTGGCCCAAACCTGATATCACCCAATTCTCTCTCTTCTTTTTCTTCAAAGAAAATGCCTCCAGATGAAGCAGCTGCAAGCCTAGATGGTCACTCTGGCTCCACCATGGGCCCTGGAGGTGCTGGGCCCCGGAAGAGACCCACCTCCACATCCTCCTCACCTGACCTCCCTGAGTTCAGCACTTTCCGGGCCCCAATTTGAGCATGGGCCCCCTGGCCCCGTGTCTGTACACCCTCCACTTGGCCCTCTCCTTCAAGCTGGCTGAGCCATTCAAGGTCTATGCCCTTTCCAGCTACTTCTTGGGGCTCCTGCTGCTCTTTTCTCAGGGAACTGAACAGATGAGATGAAGGGGCCTGGGCCTCAGCCCTTCCTCATGGAGGATCAGGAAAGGAGGGTGTAGGCATTGGCTTCCAGCCTGGGCACAAAACAGGAAGCCCCTCCAGATGCCCCTCAGGAATGCCGAAAGGGGCATGAGGATTAGCTTTGGGGCCCCTAACTGGGCGACAAGAGGTCTGTTCTCTCCTCAGGCCCCTCCAAGCCCCTCTCCAGCACTTGCCTCAGGCACAGGTGTCTGGAGCTCAGGGTATTTAGGGGGGGTATGTTATTTTGAAAAAAAAAAAAAAAGTCAGGGAGCTCTGGTGGCCCAGTGCAAAGAGCTGCACTGCAATCCCAGAGGTATGTGGTTTGAATCCACCAGATGCTCTGCTGGAGAAGGAGGGGCAATCTCCTGTACCAGTCAGATCCGATTTGACGGTACACACACACACACACACACACACACACACAAATTCTTTGTTTCTTTAAACAGTTTTACACAAACATACTTGGGTGTCCTTTCCGCTGCTTTGCCTAAATTATTAAGTATAACATGTATTGAACTGTTCCCAAGACCTTTCTGGAGTGTAATTTTTTTAAGCCTGGTACCCTCAGGGCCAGTCACTGGGTATCTGGCAGTGGGATCACACCTGTTCAGCGCTGGTCAGGGTGGGTATGGGGGGGACCTGTGGGCTGGGAAGCGTGCTGCATTGGATGTATGCTGAGGTGCGTACAGGCATAAATGAAGAGGTGGGGGAAAGGTGAGAGCTAAGGAGGATGGTAAGTGGTCCCAAAGCCACCTTGGACCTACCAAAAGGGGATGCTGGGATGGAAGATATGTCTATGGGAAGAAGGGATACTTGGATTCTCTGCTGGACTTATTGCCGTCATCATGGGGGTTAAGAAAGAGTTTTTGAAGATGGGGCATTTGAGAAAGGGGATTGGAGAGGTGATAGGAAAGGCCAGGGATGAGAGGGTGGAGGGAAAAAGGGGAGAAGGGGTTAAAGGGGGGAGGGGTGGAAGGGGCAGCAGTAGATTGCTGGGTGAGGGGGAGCCCAGATGGGATTTGGGCTGGGGACGTAGGACTGGATCTTTCTCAAAGGGCCTTTTCAGCCCTGGACAAGGGGGCCAGGTGAGGCCAAGGGCTGGAGGCGTGTCTCGCAAGGACCGGGACCTCCCAGTGCGGGTTGCATCACAAAGGAGTCTCAGTGGGAGGGAGCAGGGACATTTGGGGGCGGAGCTTCCTGGCTACCAGCCAATCCCCTGCTCCGCGGGCCGCCTCACAAAGCCGGGCGGGGCCGGGGACGGGGGCCCAGACGCAGGGGCGTGTCCGAGACGTGCAGCCCGACCCGGGAGCCGCCTCTCAAAAACGCGACCGTTGGGGCGGGGCCCCAGGCGTGACCGCGCGGCCTATCCCCGCCCCCTGACGCACGTTCCCGCCGCCTCCGCCACTGGGCTGCGGAATCACCTCACAAAGCAGCGACCGTTCACGTGGGGCGGGGCTGGGTGCGCGTGCGCGAGGCCCGGCCCCGCCCCCGGCACGCTCATTCCCCGCGCTCAGGACCACCGGCAG
>NW_006399987.1:2899605-2910574 GCF_000299155.1 Elephantulus edwardii
GCGGCCGTGTCCATATTCCCCAGCGCCCGTCTTCTCACCATCGGCGACGCGAACGGCGAGATCCAGCGGCACGCGGAGCAGCAGGCGCTGCGCCTCGAGGTGCGCGCCGGCCCGGACGCCGCGAGCATCGCCCTCTACAGCCGTGAGTGCGGGACCGCGAGGCCGGGCGGCGTGTGGGGACTTGGCGCACGAGGCCGGCCGGCGTGGGGGGCCCCTGCGGGGGTGGCGAGGTCGGAGGTGCGGGGCCCGGGGAGGCCGGAGCGTGTGGAGCCCCGAGCCGCGGGGGCTTGGAGGGGTCCCCGGAGCCCCGAGCTCAGATCCGGAGTGCGAGCCGAGCTACCTCGGCGAAGGGGGCCCGGGGTGAGGGTGGGAGCGCCGATCGCGTGCGCGATGGCCCGAAGGGCGAGGAGTAAGGAGGAACGCGGGAAATGGGGGAGCAGGGGGCCCGGGATTTGGGGTGGGGGCGGGGGCCCTGCGCGCTGGGCGAAGTGGGAGGAAGCTGGGCGGTGGGGGCTGGGTGGGGAGCGAAGCAGCCCCGGGGGTGGGAGGCTGCGAGCCTCGGGGGCGGGTGTGGCCGCCGGGCCGGGGAGGCAAGTGGGCCAGGGGGCTGCCCTTGGCCGAGCCAAGTGCTTCCTGCACCCGGGCGGCCGGATCCCCGGAGCGGGGCGGGATTCCTGGGGATGGGCCCCCGCGGGAGACCGGGGTCGAGCGCGAAGTCCGGCTGGGAAGTGAGCGGTGACCACCTCCCGCGCGCAATTCCTTTGCTGTTCCCGGGGCCATGCGAGACCCCGGGGCACATTTTCAGGAGCTTGTGCCCAGACTTGACATTTCAGCGGAGTAAAATCTCAAACAGGCTCGCCAGGGACCCCGAGCCTTTGTAGTTCTTCTCTCTCTTGTTACTCTTACCGGCTGGGCTCTCGGATTCCCAGTTCCCATGTTGCTATTCTGTTTCATTCAGCTTTTGTCTTTGCTGCTCGGATCCTGGGGGGTGGGTGGGTGGATGGGAGGAGCAGGGGGTGCTGTCTTGCCTTTGACTTGTGTGAATTCTTTGCGACTTTGGGCATGGGGCATTCCAGAGTGCAGCTCAAAGCACTCAGTTCTCCTAGGGTGGTTTTTTTTTTTTCTTTTCCCTTTTCCCTCCTGCACCTTGACTTTGAAAAGGTAGACTGGAACGGGCTAATGGGGAAATGGGGTCTTCTTGGACCAGGGGAGGAAAGGTGAGAGGATCCCTGGAGGGCACCGGGGCTCCGAACAGAAACTTAAACTCGCTCTTAAATCCAGCAGAATCTGAAGATTATAACCGTGGTCATTTATGTGGCAGGTCCTATGGCCACCTCCGTCTGGGACAGTATATAAAGTAGGGCCTTGTTTCTCGAACTTGGATCCCAGGGTTTACTCTCAAGGAGTTCCAGGATTATTATTATTTTCTTTTTAAAGATATCCTTTCCCTACTAACGTTTATTTTTTATTAATTTTAATGGATGTTTAGAGAGACATAGGGTTTCCAGTCATTCATTGTTGCACTTTGCTACCTGCCCACCCCCTCCCCCTCTTCACTCTTCCTTGAAAAGGAAACTCTCATTGTTATGCAGTCCCTCCCCCCAAGTTCACTCCACTGTGCAGCCTTCATTATGGTCATGACAGTAATACCCGGTAATGTATCCTTTTTTTTTGAACTTTTTTTAATTATTACTATGTGTGTACCGTCAAATCGGATCTGACAGGTACAGGAGGTGATTGTTCCTCCTTCTTCAGCAGAGCATCTGGTGGATTTGAACCACACACCTCTGCGGTTGCAGTGCAGCTTCTTGCCACTAGGCCACCAGAGCTCACCTAATGGATCCCTTTTAAAAATAGTTCTCTCCTTCATCTGTTTCAATGCAGTGTACATCATTCCTCCCCTCCTTTTCTGTCTTCCCTTAACCCTGATGTCAGTGGCATTTACAGCCGTGGCCCTATGCAGTATTTGTCCTTTTGTGACTGAGATATTTCACTCAGCATAATGTTCTCCAGGGTCATCCATTTTGTATACTATTTCATGAGTTCCTTGTTTTTCAATTCAGCATAGTTTTCCATTGTGTGAATATACCAGAGCTGCTCTATCCATTCATTTATCGATGGACACTTGGGTTGTTTCCAGCTCTTTGCTATTGCGAACAGAACTGCAATAAACATGGGTGTGCATATATCTGCTTGGGGTGGCGGTTATGGTTTCTCTAGGGTAAATTCCCAGTAGTGGAATTGCTGGTATTTCTATTTGCAACTTTTTGAGAATGCACCATACAGCCATCCATAGTGGTTGCACCATTTTACACTCCCAAGAGTGAATACTAACTTTATTTATTTATTTATTTATTTATTTTAAATTTTATTATTTTTGTGTGAGTGTACTGTCAATCACTGGCAGAGCATCTGGTGTATTCGAACCGTGCGCCTCTGGGATTGTAGTTGCAGCTCATTGCCACTAGGCCACCAGAACTCCCGAAACTTTTTTATTTTTAAGGAACAGTTTTGTAGGCAGCTCTGGTGGCTTGCTAAAAAGTTGCGCTGCTAACCTGAAGACATGTTCAAATCCACTAGCTACTTCCAAGGAAAAAGATGGACAGTCACCTCCCATGCTTTTTACAACCTCTGAAAACCCGCCAAAGCAACATCACAACACGCAGCCACTCTTTAGGTTTTTTTCTTTTTTGATTGTGATTTAATGATTTTTTTTTCTTTTTTTCAGAAAAGTTGGATTTCCAAGTCTTTAGTTTTACAGCTTTAGGTGTATAAAATTATTACGGAGTTCCTATGTATCCCACGCCCAGCTTATTAAAATGTGAAAACACACCTGAGTCAGACCTCGTTGATAATCCTGTTTATGTTAAGGACCCAAAGCAAATAAGACCCATAACTATCAACCTGATTCCAGCCTAACGCTTCTCTTTTAAAAGGCATTCACAAGGTATTTAAAGACTGGAAAGTCTGTGTTTATTAAGCCGACATCCTTTCTTGTGGCGTGAAGCAGTCTCAAGAGTTTGGAAGAATTTTTTTTTTTATTCTTTTGTGACGCTCACATAGTAATGGTGTAGGGTTTAGAATGTGGCTTCTAGAACCCTTCAAAGTGGGGTCTGTCAGTTTCCTAGGGCTACTGTAACACATTACCATTAACTTGGAGGTTTAAAACAATAGAAATGTCCATTTTGTGCAGTCCTAGAACCTAGACGTGAAATCCATTGGGGGCCTGGCAAGGCTATGCTCTCTTCAAATTCTGGGAAAAATCCTTTCTTGCCTCTTGCGGCTTTTGGTGGTTCCAGGTATTGCTTGTTTACGGCAAAATCACACCAGTCTTTGCCCCAGTCTTCCACTTGACTGTCTCCTTTTTGTTTTTGTGACCTTAAGTCGTCTTATAAAGATACCTATCTGGCTGCTGGGCCTACCCTAAATCCAGGATGATCTCATCTCGATTAATGACAGCTGCAAAGACTCTTTCCCCAAATAAGGTCACCCTCCCAGGATCTGGAAGTTAGGACGCCCATACATCTCTTTTGGGAGACGTAATTGAACCCACTCCATGAGCGTACACTTGGACCCCATCATTTTAGTAGGTTGGAACCCGGCTTGTTCCTTGGTGAAATGGGAGTGGTGAGACTGGGTGGTGCAAGGTGTTTGCTCAGTGAACGATCATGGGGAGCACCTGAGTGCCGGGAAGTTGGGCGACAGAAGTCCCAGGTCAAGGTAAGGCAGAGCTCATTCCCAGGGTGGGATAGTCGGGAACGGGAACGATTGCTTTGAAGTGTTCCAGGATGAGTGCAAAGTCCCGGGGGGGGGGGGGGCCCAAGAACCGGCTGAGAAGTGCAGGATGGTTGTGCCTCAGAGGGAGGTGGCGAGTAGGTGGGCCAGGGATGACTGAATGACGGGGGTCATGGAGCCAGTTGAATTGGCTCAGGACAGGGCAGGGCTCAGAGCTGTCGTACATACATAGGGTCCCTATGAGTTGCAAGGGACTCAACGGTACATAACAAGAGGACACACCCTCTGGTGACTTAGGGGTGAACCAGGCTTCTGGACGAGGTCTTCTCTCTGCTTTTAAACATAAAAGTGACAACGTTTACGGTTTCTTTATCCTTTACCTGTACGTCAGTGACATTGTGTGTGTTGTTTTTCAACCATCACCAGTAAGTTTCCAGTGACACTGTGTTTGTTAGGTTTTTCAGCCATCACCCTTAAGTTTCCAGTATTCCTCTTTAACAGAAAGAAGCTCAAGAATGTCCTAAAGGATGACTCTCCCTCCGTCCTGCCCACTCCTGATAACCTGATAAACTTTGGTGCCTGGGTCTGCATAGTCTAGATAGTTCCTTGGGGGTGGTGTCGTATGAGGTCTTGTGTCTGACTTAGTTCACTCAGCCTGTTGCCCTCAGGGCTCCCCCAGGTGTTAGCAGGTGCTTTCTAGGTCACTAGGATACTCTTGTACGTAGACACCACAGTTTATCTGTCTTTATCCATTTGTCTGTGGATAGACATTGGTGTTTGTTAATTTGTATCCTTGAGTTGAAACTGACCCATAGCTGATCCTCCAGTTGTTGTTGTTGCAGTTGTTAAGTGCCCGGGAGTCCTGGGTGATTCATAGCGACCCTATCAACAAAGTCCTGAGCACCTGTGTAACTTTGGTCCTCTCTCCAGGTTCACAGGGTTTCTGGAGGCAAGCTATTATGAAAGTGGACGCCACTCCTGCTTCCAAGCTTGTCTTAAGCTCCACCAAACACTGTCCACCATGGGTAACCATTCTCGCATTTGACTCATCAGTGTCACGGTGTTCAGCTTCACAGCAACCGCGAGTTACCTTTGTACAGCAAGTGGACACACCAGGATTACATAACCTTGAAAAATGTTTCACCGAAAAACAATTAAAGGCAGGCCTCAGGGCCTCGGAGTAGAGTCACCCACCTTTGGCTTGGGAGCATGCTTTCTGTCCGCTAGGCCAACTTCTCGCTTGCTCTACACTGCTGCTGCTGTTGTTGTTGTTGTTCAGTGCCATCGATCCTCCAGAGGGTCAGTACATTGTGTCGGGGATTTGGCCATCTTTCTCCTGTTGAGTGATTTGAACCACATACCTTTGCATTGGCATTGTGATTCCTTGCCACTGAGCTCCCTCTTCCCTCTGCCTGCAGCACATCGGAAGAAAAGGTGAGCAGCAGGCAGGGCCACAGTGGCTCTGCTTCCAGATTTGGGTATTTGAGCGGATCGTGTTGTGGGGATATGGAGTGTAGGCCCGGATACCTGCATGGATCTCTCATTGCTTCACTTGTGAGAGGTGGATTAGAGGTGTTTTGGGGTGCTAGAGAGGACCCCGACTGGTGTGGGTCACCAGTAGTGTGGCCTTGAGTGAGCCATTTCGTTTCTGGAGCCTGTCTCTTGTAGCAACACTGGAGTGCTCACAGCCTCGGTTTCCTCATCTGCACTTGGAGTGAGACCCCCTGGATCCTAGGAGTGTGGATAAAGTGAAATGAAGACGCAGTAGCGGATGAATATCTTTAAAGATGTTCTTGGAGAATTGAAGGGCTTGCTTTTCTGGGCAAGGGTTCCTGATGCTACAGGGCTGTCCACTATCTTGTCCCCTGGGAGGATGGTACAGGGACCCCTGGACTGTGACCTTTGTGTGGCTCAGCGGAACCCAGAGGGTGGGTAGCAGGACTAACCCTGCTCCTCGGCTTGCACCTTCCGGGTGGAAAGCTGAGCGCTGTAGAAGGCCTGTCCATCCTGGTCCCTCGGTGTGCACATTAGCCCCCACCCCCACCCCTTGAAGTCATCTTGGCCTGTGCCCGTGGAGTTGGCCAAATGACAGCTCCCCAAACCAGGCTGCCTTCCTGGAGAGAAGTGGAGCCCTTTGGCATGGACTTGGTGGGCCTGGAGAAAGCTTTGGGCTGGCTCTGGACATCTTGGCTTCCCTTGGGAAAGGAGGCAGCTTCTGGGGAGGCTGGTTGTGGGTGGGCGGGAGGCTGGGGGGCAGAGTACAACTCTCAGTTCCCCAGCCGCATATGTCTTTTCTGGAGATGACTAGGATCCTTTTCTTTCTTGGTCAGCACAAGTCAGTGTAGTTGGTCCTCTGAGCTCTCCCCACCCCCTCACAAAGAAGACACGTGCTTAGGACTGGCTCTGACGGGGTCTAAATTTCAGTTTGTGGAGACTCTGCCAGGGTCTGGAAACCCCAGAAAAAAACCCTTCTTAAAAAGCTGGTTGTAGCACTGTTCACAACAGCCAAAAGGTGGAAACAACTCAAGTGTCTAGAGCCAGATGAGTGGCTAAACAAAACGTGGTATACGAACTGGAACATTCCTCAGCCGTAAAGAGAGGCGAAGGCCTGATACATGGCGACTCAAGGACAGAGGTGAAGGTGATGCGCTGAGGACTCAGGCAGGCGGGAAAGATACCGCACGATTATTCATGTAGGAGGCGTTAGACCAGGCTACTGCACAGAGACCAGACGATGTTAGGGGTGACGGGGGCCAAGCATTCCTAGGAAAGGGGTGCTGAGTTTCTGCAAAGGGTGAGGAAAACCTTCCGGAATGCATAGTGGTGGGGTACATGTTAACAGTGGTTCAGGTGGCTAACTTTGTTACGTATCTGTAGCTGTAATTTTTATTATTATTATTTTTTTTAATAAAAAAGAAAAGATGAAGAATTGCCTGCCGCCATGAATCTTCGCAGCACCTGGGACCGACTGCTCTGGTGCCCGTTGTGTGTAGGGAGGGGAAAGTGCAAAGAGCAACAGTAAGAAGATGACAAAGCCACTGGGTCAGTTCTGACTCCCGGTGACCCCGTAGGACGGGGCAGAGGGTTGCCACAGCTGTAATCTTTGCAGAGGTCCTGGTAGCCCTCGGTGGCTCATTTGAACCCATCCTTTGCTCCTTGACAGAAAGATTGCATAGAACCTTGGAAACCCTGTGAGGCAGTTAGTTCTCCGCCGTCCCACGGAGTCGCTGTAGCTTGGGGTTGATGTGAGGGCAGAGGCTGACAGAAGCTGGTTTCCATAGCTTTCTCCTGAGGAACCAGCTGGTGGCTTTGAACCACCAGTGTTTGAGTTAGCAGCCATGTGCTAACCACAGTGCCACCACAGCCCCTCGGAGGGAGGGAGATCAGCCTTCTGGACATGCCAGGGACAAAGATGGTCAGCCTGCTTCTGTAAGATTGCTGTGGCATTGGCTCCAACTCGGGGACCCCGTGTGCATCAGAAGGGAGAGTCGTGGCCGTCCTGTGCCAGCCTCACCATCTCTGCTCTTCATAAGCCAGTGTGACAGTCTGTCCATCCCCAGGAGAACCTTCTTCCTCTCCTGTTCCAGGCATATTTCCAAGGACTGGCCCCTCCTGACACCATACCCAGAGTATGAGGCGCCGCCTCACCGTCCTCCAGAACACCGTCGGGCAGTTCTGCTCTGTCCGATAGAATTTCTTGAGCTGGGTGAGAAATGGGAGATTGTTAATGCTGTAAGGACATAGGTGCCTGCAAGCTGCTGATGGCTCCTGTCGTTTACTGAGCATTTACTGTGTATCCTCAGTGTTATTCTGTCTCGATAAAGGCAAATGCTCCTTTAGAAAGAGTGTAGAAAGGTTAGTGTCAGCAAACCATAGTCCCTGGGCCAAATGGGGCCTGCAGCCTATTTTTAATTTTTTTTTTTGTTATAGTGAGTGATTTTTATGTTTTTTGAAGTGTTGCTTTAAAAAAAACCAAAACAACAAAGAATATTCAAATGAGATTCACAGTGGATCATAAAGCCCAAGATACTTACTAACCTTTTACACAAGGGAACCTTGGTGGTGCCCTAGCATAAATGTTGGCCTGCTAACTTAAAGGTTGGCAGTGAGAATCCACCAGTGGCTTTACACGAGAAGGATGGTGCAGTCTGCACTCATATTCCCAACCTCGGAAACCCTCGGAGTTGGAAATCTGCGCTACGGCGGTTGGTTGGCATCGAGTTGACTGAACAAGAGAGCTGAACCTTGCCCTGTCCGGTGCCATCTTCATCATCTCTCATACACTGGAGCCTGTTGCTACAGGCATCGTGTCACTCTGTCTCGTTGAGGGTCTGCCTCTCTTTCCAAACATGTCCTTTTTTTTTTAAGTTTATTTTGTTGTTGCTGTTGTTACGTGCCGTCGAGTTGCTTGCGATTCATAGTGACCCTATCTATGTACAACGGCCCTAAACCCTGCTCTGTCCTTTGCCAATCTCATTGTCTCTGACATACCCATCCTGATTACCCCAGTCACTGAATCAATCCACCTCATAGAGGGTTTTCCCCTCTTGCGCCATCTCTCCACCCTCCCAAGCATGATGTCCCTCTCCAAGGACCCTTCTTACAACATGTCCAAAGTATGTCAGACGAAGCCCCAGAATCCTTGCCTCCAAGGAGCAGCCTGGTTTAACCCTCTCCAGGATGAATCTATTTTGTTTTCTTGGCAGTCAATGGTATATTCAGTACTCTTCTTCAGCACCACAGCTCAAAGGCGTCAATTCTCCTTCTATCCTCCCTAGTCATTGTCCAACTCTCTGATGCATAACAAGTGATTGCAAAGACTATGGCCTGTATCAGACACACCTTAGTCTCCAGAGTGACACCATTGCTCTTCAGTACTTTAGAGAGGTCCCTAACAGCCGACTTTCCCATCGCAACAAGTTTTTTTATTTCCTGGCCACTGGTGCCAAGAGTGTTGACCATAGAGCCAAAAGCGTGTGTACTGTCAAATCAGATTTGACTGGTACAGGAGGAGATTGCACCTCCTTCTCCAGCAGAGCATCTGGAGGATTTGACCTGTGTACCCCTGGGATTTCAGTGCAACTTCTTGTCAGTAGGCCACCAGAGCTCCCTCAAATGTCCTTTTGTAAGGACAGTAGGTTTGGCTTTCATAGAAAAGGAGCCTTGGTGAAGTAGTGTTTAAGTGTTGTGTTGGGCTTGTAACCGAAAGTTTGAATCCAGCAGCCACTCCGCTGAAGTGAGATGAGGCTGCCGGCCCCTGTTAAGATTCATGACGTTGGAAACACGGTGGAGGGTCACTGTAAGTTGGACTTGCTTGACAGCAGTGGGTTGGGTTTCGTGCTTACAGGCTGGGGGAGGGGGCACTCCTGGGAACATTGCTGGACCTGTCATAACCCTCAGAAACTGAAGTCCTGCGCTTGCTTCGGCAGCAAATATAACACAGCACATACACCAAAATTGGAACAATACAGAAAACATTAGCATGGCCCTGCACAAGTATGACACACACTTTTTCCCTATTATTGTGAAAAATGTGTGAAGATACAAGGGGGTGAGGGCTGGGAGCAGAAGGGTGAGGATGGGCAGGGATGAAATCACCAGGCTGCACAGTTTGGTGGGCGTGGGTGGGTATGGGTGAAGGAAATGAGAAAGATCCAGTGAGGACCAGAAGAGACAGGGTAATAATGGTAAGCATAGTCCAGTGGTGATCAAATTCTCTTTAAAACAACAAATTGTCTTATTCACTTGTGTGTTTGAGTCTGTGACTTCTTCATGTTGAACAGGGGCACTGATGATGACTCGCGTATTTGTGAAGTGTTCCATATTTAACAACCCCCCAAAACTGAAATCCTTCTTCTGTGCTTGTGAAGTCCGCTTTCTGGATTGTGTGTGCCAGGTGGCCCACCTGTTGTCACCCTTGCTGTCTACTACCACTGCTGTCAGGTGCCATTGAATTGGCTCCAGTGCTTAGAACGACTTTGCCCAGCAAAGCCATGGCCAGTCCTGTGCCGTCCTCACGGCCGCCCCTTCATCAGTGAGCTCAGTGATAGCAATCTTCTTTTATTGCTGGGAAATAGGTGAGGAGACTTGACCTAGTTACATTGCTGGTAGGCCGTGGGAGTTGGCTTCGGGGTTCAGGGCTCTGAGACCCCCTGCCTTACTTCACTGTCTTCAGTCCAGGCCTGATGTGGAGGAAGTCCTGAACCCAAGGCCTTCCCCTTAGCCACTTCGTATTCCTGTGTGGGTTCAGGTATGTCAGACAAGATGAGGACGGTGCAGGTTGAGGGTCAGAGAAAGAGAGGAAGACGCTCAATTGACACAGCGACTACAGCAGTGGGCTCCTGTGTGTCAGAGGTGATGAAGATGGCAGAGGGTAGGACAGGCTTCAGATCTCTTCGTAGGGTCACTATGAGTGGGTCTCGACTGCATGGCACCTCACAACAGCAGCTATGCCTGTGGAATGGACTTGCCATTGTGTTGGTCCACCTGGCGGCTGCAGTCCTATCATTACACCATCATTTCTGACTAGGTCTGTGGTCAAGAAAGTTCCCAGAAGCCACTGTTGAATGCATCTGCTTTCATGTTATTGGCTACAGTATAGTCACATGACCCTTGCTATCTACAAAGGAGATTGGGAACTGTGGTCTTTAATCTGCTCAACCATGGGTTCCATTAAATTCAAGGCTTGTGTTTCTGTGAGAAGGGTACTCTGGTGGCAGAGCGGGTAGACACTGGGCTGACCTAAAGGCAGAGCCCTCTGCCAGTTCAAAGCCACCAGCTTTTCTTGGTGGAAAAAAGATGGGCAGTTTCCTCCCATGCAATTTACAGCCTCCAAAAACCCACTGAAGGGTAAACTACAAGTTCATTCCCACTTTATGGCAGTGAGTTTGAGTTTTGAGTATTTCTTTGAGAGGTTCTGGTGGCACATGATTGAGCACTCACTGCTAACAAGAGGGGCACTTCAAACCTACCAGCTCCCCTGCAGAAGAAGGAGGTCTGCCGTTGTGAACTTGGCATCCTTGGAAGCCCAGCTGGGCACTCTCACTCCATCCTAAGTTGAATTTGATTTTAGAGTAGCCACCAAAAGACTGGGTTTGGCTGCCTGTTGCTTTGAGCCAACTGAGTAGAGACAAGGATTGAATCTTTTAAATGAGCTTCATTCAGACCCAGCAATTCCACTACTGGGAATATACCCTGAAGAGACCATAGCTGACATCCAAGCAGATATATGCAC
>NW_006399987.1:2912784-2918618 GCF_000299155.1 Elephantulus edwardii
GGATTATTTACCTTTATCTTGTTGTGGTGCTCAAGTATTTTATAAATTCTAGATATAAGTCCCTTATCTGACATGTCATTCCCAAATACTTTTTCCCAGTCTTTGGCTTCCCTTTTTGCCCTGCTGGAGAAGTTTTTGGATGTCCATAGGGATTTGATTCTTAGTAGGTCCCATTCATCTATTTTATCTTCTCCTGGTTGTAGATTTTTCAGGATACTTGGAAGACTGTTTATGTTGTGGATTAGGACTTCTAGCGTTCTTCCAAGCTTTTCTTTTAATGAAGATTATAGTCCTAGGTTTTAGTTCTAGATCCATGATCTGCCTTGAGTTGGTTTTGCATATGGAGTGAGGTGTGGATCTTGCTTGAGTCTTCTGCAGATCTTTTTCCAATTTTGCCAGCACCATTTGTTAAAAAGGCTGTTGTTTCCCCACTTAACTGATTTAATCTCCTTGTCAAAAATCAGTTGACCATAGGTAGATGGACTGATTTCCAGGTTCTCTATTCTATTCCGTTGATCTATGTGTCTGTCATTGTACCAGTACCGTGCTATCTTAACCACCACGGCAGTGTAGTAGGATTTGAAATCAGGGAGTGAGATGCCTCCTACCGTTTTTTTTTAAGGATTACTTTGCTTATTCGGGGCTTCTTTCCATTCCAAAGGAAACTGGAGATTGCCTTTTCTATCTCCTTTAAGAATGGGATTGGTATTTTTATTGGGATTGTGTTGAACGTGTAAATTGCCTTTGGTTGTATTGCCATTTTCACAATATTGAGTCTTCCTGTCCATGAGCAAGGGATATTCTTCCACTTCTCCAGGTCTCTTTTTGTTTCTTGTAATAATGTTTTGTAATTTTCTTTGAATAGATCCTTTGTGTTTCTGGTTAGATTTACTCCCAAGTATTTAATCTTGTGATTCGCTGTTGTGAAGGGTATTGTTTTTCTTAGTTCAGGCTCTGTATTCTCTTTGTCACTGTAGAGAAATCCAACTGAATTTTGTATGTTCATCTTGTATCTTGCTACTTTGCTGAATTGGTCAACTCTGTCCAATAATTTTCTTGCTGAGTCTTTAGGGTTTTCTAGGTATACTATCATACCATCTGCATAGAGAGATAATTTTACCTCCTCTTTGCCAATTTGGATACCTCTTATTTCCTTCTCTTGTCTTATTGCTATCACTAAGACTTCCTATACAGTATTGAATAAGAGAGGGGAGAGTGGGCATCCTTGCCTAGTTCCTGTTCTTAAAGGGAATGCCTTTAACCCCTCTCTGTTGAGAGCAATGTTGGCTCTTGGGTTTGCATAAATACTTTTTACTATGTTGAAGAAATTCTAATCCTATTTTGTTGAGTGTTTTAATCAGGAAAAGGGTGTTGGATTTTGTCAAAGGCCTTTTCTGCATCAATTGATAGGATCATGTGGGTTTTTTTTCCCTTTGCTTTGTTAATGTGATGAATTACATTGCTTGTTTTCCTTATGTTGAACCATCCTTGCATACCTGTTAAAAATCCCACTTGGTCATGATGGATTATTTCTTTGATGTATGATGGTACTTTCTTTGATGTATAATGGTACTTTCTTAAAGCAGTTTTTCAGTTTTTTCATGTCAAGCTGACATGATCCCAAGTCCTTAGTTCCTGGAATAAGTCTCTCAGTTGTTAGCTAATTAATCTGCATAATGAACTTTACATGTTGTTAGATGTCATCTAGTTGAGTAGACTCAGTGACTGTGTAAACACCAGATCTGAATACTGTGCCGTCCTCACAATCTCGGACATACTTGAGCTCATTGCTGCAGTCATTGTGTCAGTCTGCCTTGTTGGGGGTCGTCCTTTCCTTTGCCGACCCTCCACCTTTTGAAGCATGATGTCCTTGAAGGCAAAGGTGATAAAGCTTTGTCTCATACACTTTGGAGACACTGCTAGGAGAGGCTATTCCTTGGAGAGGGACGTTGTGCTCGGACTTTACATAAGTAGGCCTTTATTATTGTCTTAAACTTAGGTAAACCAGTGGGCCTCCCCACTGGGGAATCAAACCCTGATCCTCCTGCATTACAGGTGGGGATCTCACCACTATACTCACGTAGGAGCTCTGGTGGCCTAGGGGCAAGAAGCTGTGCTGCAACCCCCAAGGGATGCAGTTCAAATTCACCAGCTGTTGTGTGGGAGAAGGGATGAACAATTTCCCTGTGATTTACTGTCTTTGAAAATCCACTATTTTTGAAAGAGTCATTTGTGGGTCAGTTCCTGCTCCACAGCACACAACAGCAACAACAAACTTAGGTGACTATTAGTTATCATCTACACTTATGCATCTTTTTGCTGTCACCCTAAACTTAGTTATATCTGAGCACCTCTTGTCATCAACGCCAGTGAATTCTAATGGTGACAGGCAGCAGCGGTGGAGCTAGGGAGCCCATGGGGCTGACCTTCTCCCTGTATGCCGTAGAGCTGCAGGGTGCACTGGATGGGGGAGAAAGATGCCCGAGACCGCACCCAAGCTAGAGGACAGGGATGTGACCCGTAACTTCACCTGCTTCTCCAGGGTGTCAACGCTCAGAGGTTGTGTCCTATAACAAGAGGAGAATTCTGTCCAGGGCCAGGGAGGCACAGGCCTGTCAGAGGGGATGGGGGGAGCGTAGGGCGTGGGGGGGCACAGGTTGAGAATGACCTGCCACCAGGGTTTTGCCTTGTTGCTTTGTGGTTAGAGTAAAAATTGATGCCATTATTTTAAAACTTAGATGATTTCATGTTAAAATCTGACTTTATACCTGAGAAAAACTGGAAAGTCTGGCAACATGGCCTATGCTCCTCTCAAATAGAACAGCTCTGCTTCAGATGAGGCCAACCCGTCCCACCAGGCAGTTCCAGAGCTTGGCTGCCTGCTTTACCCCAACACAGAGGCCTGCTATCAGTTGCCATGTGTCCCCTCATTTGCTGCACTGGTTTTGTTCTTCAAATAGAGCAACATTTCTATGAACCCAGGTTTCTGTCTTGAGTGTGGCTCTTCCCCTCTGCCTCTTTACTCATTTTCATTCCCTTGCTTTGAAGATGCTACAGGCTTTTTTTTTTTTTAGCTGTTGCAAAAAGCTTTATTGTTGTAGTTCAGGCTTTTGACTGCTAACTCCAAAGTTGGTGGTTCAAACCCACCAGCTGCTGTGTAGGTAAGATGGCAGTCTGCTTCTGTAACTATGGCTGCCTTGGGAACCCTGTTGGGGTCTTCGCTGTCCTGGTGGCCAGGAGTCGGAACTAACTTGAGGAAAGTGTTTTGGTTTTGACCTTCCTCA
The DNA here is from genome assembly GCF_000299155.1 of Elephantulus edwardii. Taxonomy (NCBI): domain Eukaryota; kingdom Metazoa; phylum Chordata; class Mammalia; order Macroscelidea; family Macroscelididae; genus Elephantulus; species Elephantulus edwardii. The sequence continues at coordinate 2,916,069 of NW_006399987.1, forward strand.
AAGTGGCCATTTGAGCCTCATGGGGCTGTTACATCCCGGCTGTGCACGCACACCCCCACCCCCGCTGCGCCTACCTCCCAGGCCCTCTGTCTCCTCCTCTGTACACACATCCACAGTCCTTCATTGGCAAGCTGGCAGTCCATGCGTTCTGCAGACTTATTTTGCTGCTCATTTGACAGCAAAATCTGACCCGACCTGACCTCACACAGTGCAGAATCTGACCCTGGCTGACATGGGAGGCTATTTATAATCTTGGCATGAATGTTCACACTCTTCCCTGCAAAAATGGTGCTTGACTCCAGGTCTTGCTGAGACTGCCAGGAATTTTATACATTATCTGTACCTTGTTATGTTCGAAAAGGTTGAAAAGTATGTCATCTGAGGCCTGTAGGGCCCCCACATGAACCTGTTAAAGTGGCTGCTGGCTGGGACCTTGTAGCATCTTGGTAACAGCATGAGTGGAATATGGCTGGCACTGTGAGAAGGCCCTGAGTGCCAGGCTGCCGTGTGGTCTGGACCAGGTGGGCGTACAGGGTCGTATCGAAGGGAGGAGTGTGGTATAGACTGGCTGAAGAACCTGGGGACCCGCAGAATGGAAACCACCAGGAGACCCTTTGTGCCCGTGCAGGTCCCTCCTGGGCACCCAGCTCTTTACCAGGACATCACAGTCGCCCCCATGGAGGCTTAGATGGAGGGGCAGACCTACCAGCCACTGCTGCCGCCCTCCCTCCGTGGAGAATTAAGGCCCGGAGAGGACTCAGCTGTGGAAGGGCCTCTGGGCTTCCAGGAGGCCCATGAGATGGAGGAACTCTGTCTGGGGGAGAGGATGAGAGTCAGTGACTGACCTGGCACAGCCTCCCAGCTCACAGGGTCCTCATTCCCAGAGTTGAGGGTCACACGCCCTGGGGGGTCACGAACCTTAGAGAACCTGTCTGAACCCTGGGCATTGGGGAAACACTTGGTAACCTGGCCAGGGAGGTGCTAGGGTTTTCTGTGCCTATTTTCCCCCTGGGAAAAGCGCCCCAGTTTTTCTCATGTTCTCCAAAGGATCTATGACCAAAGAAGACTGAGAGCTCTTGGTGTTAAGTGAGGTCACGTTCACATTACATGAAATTCACTGTTTCAGAGTAGTGTTTTCGTGAGATAATTCAGTGGCCATAAACATTGGCAAACCAGAGCCTGTTTGCTGCCCAGCTTTGGGGTCTGTACCCAGGAGTGGCTTTGCTGAGTCTTCTGGTAGTTCCGTGTTTAACTTTGGGGAACCTGCCTCTGGTTGGTGAGGGATCGGGTCAGGATCAGTGGGTGGAGTGGGTGGCCTGTGCTGGGTGGAGCGTCTCACCTGGCTTGGTGGGCCAGGTATTGAAAGGGTAGGAACAAGAAGACAGCAGTGTCAGATGCTACCAAGAGGTCAGAGCCCTGGAGAGGCCCTGAGGGGTCACTGGATTGCTTGATGGGAGGGAAGAGAGTAGACCCCCACCCCCAAGGGCTGCAGTGGGCCGGTTTATAGAGGAAGTAGGGGAGAGGTGAGAAGCTGACCCTTTTCAGTGGGAGTCTGACAGCTCACCTTTTTGTCCTCATATTTCACCTCTCGATTCCTAGGCTCAGGCTCTTTGATGAGAAGTCCTGAGCGAACTTTGCTGTCATTTTGTACCATATTCACCAATCGCCAATTCAGGAGATGAGGGGGAAGGTGGGGAGGCGGCCCAACAGGCACCACATTAGCAACCACATGAATCCCCCCTCATCCTCAGTGTGTTGAAAAAGTGAAATCTGCTGAAGTGCTTGCAAAAGGCTGGCTGGAGGGCTTGGTGAGGTAGTGACCTGCACCTGCTCAAAGGCCATTCAGGTCCCCAGAGAAGAGCAGGTCAGGCCAGGGGCACCGTTGGGTGCAGTGGCCAAGCGTGCAGACCAGACCTAGTTGCCCGAGTCAGGGTCCTGGCTCCTCCCCTGCCCATCCCGAGTCGCCTCTGCTTCTGGGTCTCATCTGTAGAACAGGGATCTGCGAGCATCTGCCATAGTGGTATGCAGTCGGTGGGTGGAGCTACCCTGGCCTTCTGGGAGTGGGCCTGTGGGCCTGCCATGGCCAGGGGGCAGCCAAGGGGCCAGGGAAGCTTGAGTGTGGGTTCTGGGAGAGGTGGCAGGCCTTGGGGTGCTAGCAAGAGGTTGTTGGGGAGAAAATGAGGACTGTAGTCAAGCCCAAGCCTAGTTCTGAACTTCTGTCCCTTCCTAACAGGGTGGCTGGAGCAGGGTCACCTGGCGAATGACTTAACCCCATGTATCAGTTTTTGTCATTGGGGAGGTTTCACAGAGGGCCTTGTATGGTAGAAGATGACCTTGGTGAGAGTGGACACAGGTTAGACCTTGCCTTTGGCATGCTCTGTCTTGGGGAGCACCCTGGGGAAGCGTGGGAAGGAAGGCAGCTGGGCTCAATGACTGAGTGAAGAGTAAGTTGAGGGGGGAAGAAGGGGTTCACGAAGATGTTTTGGAGCAGTGACTTGATCCAGTGGACATCTGGGGTATGCAGTCTCTCTGTGGTCACTTCTGCCGCCT
>NW_006399987.1:2918718-2954029 GCF_000299155.1 Elephantulus edwardii
CCAAGCCTGGACCAGATTCTGGACTTTGGCAGCCTTCTGTGGGTTAGAAGCTGCTAGAAGTTGTGATTAACATGGGCTGTGGGCCACGCTGACCTGGGGCCGAGGGCTTTGTGTCCGAGGCTTTTTCTTTCCTGGGCCAGGTAACCCCAGTTCGTCACTCCACTTTATGCTCTAATACGGAGGACCGTTTTGAAGCTCTCCGATGTCCTTATGTGCCCTCTGTACATGGTAGAGGAGTCCATGGTGCATCCTGGGTCTTCTGAAGCCTGCTGCGTGCTACTCTTGGTCAAGTGGAGAGTGCAAGGGCCTGAGTGGGGGCTCCAAAAAATCCTCCGCAGCATCCCCCCAGCGACACAGGAGGAGAAGCCCTTTCCCCTTTGTGTGACTTCCTGGGACCCATAAAGGCTTGTGCCATCATCAGCCCCTCGATCTCTGTTAGGGGCCTTGTTTGGGACTTGTAGACTTGTACTCCCAGAAATAGGGGAGGGCAGGTGGTGTCCACTTGCCCTCACTCTTCCTACCACAGGTGGGAGAATCGAGAACCCTTCCCCTTCCCTGTTCCAACCAGTGTCCCCCTAGACCTGAACAGGGCCTTGTCTGTCTTCTCAGGTGGGTTTTTTGTTTGATGACTTACTTATTTCATTACTATTTAATTATTACATACAGATGCCCAGCCTTAGGTGTGTTGCCTGATGCCTTGGACAGCTGTGTGTACCTGAGGCCCTCACCCTCGGGCAGGTTTTGTTTGGTCAGGCAGCTCCTCCATCCTCCCCGCCAGCGCGGGGGTGGGGGTGGGAGTGCCTTTCCCTGTCTGCTCTTCTTAGGTCCTCCTGCCATTTGTCCCCTGCTGCCAGGTTGCAGGGTATTCTCACAAACAAGTCCAGGCTGGCCTGGGGGCTCTCTCTCCCTCCCGCCCTTGCACAGCGAGGGGAGAACCCCTTTTCTTCCTGCTTTTTGTCTTTTTAGCGTTTCATTACCCACAGCTTTGGCACAGGCGAGTCGGGGCTGTTTTCCTTTAAGATTGTTGGCAGCTTTTTCCCTGGCTGATCGTGTTCCGGGGCCGGGGTGTACACATGTACTCACATAATGGCTGAATGTATAGAAACCTGCCTGACAGCGTGGGCTCAGTTGGAATTTGGGCGAGGACTGCAGGCGGAGTGCGGTGCTCCACACAGTAATGAGAAAGGGATGTTTTTAGGAGGCCCCGGAGATGGGAACAAATAATCAGAGACGGACCCAGGGGGATATTCCGGAGGATTTGCCACATTCTTCCCTGAGATGGAAGAAAATGAGTGGAGAACTCCCCAGGAGCATCGATCTCCTTGGGTACCCAGGTCCCTTGAGGGACCCTCATTCTGAGCCGTGGCGCTGTGACCACAGGTTTGGGGTTAGCAGGGTGGGACGAGTCCCTTCCTAGCGGCCAGGTAGCTTTGACCCAGCCTACTTTTTAGGGCTCTGAGCCCTACTGAGGTCTCTGGAGTACTGATGGGGTCTCCTGAGTATTGATTGGGGTCCTGCTCTGGGCATTATGCGCGTTGGCTGATGGCAGTCCTCCAAGGAGCCCCTAAGGCCGCTGGCGCCCCTGGGAATGGCTGCTAGGTGTAGGTGTTCACTTCGCAGGGATGCCGAGCAGTGAGCAACCCCGTGTGGACCTGGCTGGTCTGTGGCCCGCAGTCATCCCATCATGGGGAGCCACAGGACGGTCCCCGTTTTATAAACCGGGAAACTGAGACTGAGCAGGCAAGCTCTGTCGGGATTTGCACTCTGACGCTCTGCTACCTGTCGGAGCACGTTTCCCCACCAGGAGCTCCATAAGTAGGTGAGAAGGATTTAGGTTTTGCACCGCGTGTTGAGAAGACACACAGTCAAGGCTCCCTCCCTCCCACTCCGCTGGTCCCTGTCCTGTGGGGGACAGCAGCCGTGCCGGTCTCTCCCCAGCCTCGCAGTGCCAGACCTCACCAGGCCGCACTTGCCCCGTTCTGCCTCCTCTGCTTCCACTGTTAGCCAGTGTTTGCCCCTCTTGAGTGCTTCACATCTGGATTCACATCTGGTGAGGCCACGTGCAGGCCCTGGGTGGGAGGTGGCCTTCTGACTCAGACTCCCTGCTCTCCAAGTTGAGGTGTGGCCAGAGGGGCCTGTGGAGCCTGGCATTGGCCCTTGTGGCAGCAGGAGAGAGGTGGCCCCTGGACATCCTGTCTCTGTCCTGGGCCAGAAGGTTGGGCCTCCACATCTGCCTTGAGCTCCAGGCAGCTTCTTCCCTGACCCTGCTTCTCCGTCCATGTCTCCTCTTCTTTTTGGTTTTTTTTTTAAGGTTCACTCATTTTTTATTTTTTGTTTTGTTTTTGTTTTCTTTTTTTTAATTAATTTTAATGAAAATATACAGAGACTTTGGTTTTCCATTCATTCATTGTTGCCCTTTTCTCCCTGCCCCCCTGCCCCATTCCTCCTCCTCTTACTGCTCTTCTTCTTTGGGCTGTGGAACTCCCCAGGCCCCGTGATTGAGGCCCCTCAGCTGGCCCTCGTCCAGACTCCCTAACTGAGTAGTCGGCCTTCCTGTGCTCATGTTCAGCTGTGGCAGGAGCCTGAGAAAGATCTCCCTCCACAGCCTAGGGCCCCGTCAGGTCTCTGTGAGCGTCCTCTGCCAGGGCTTCTCCTCCTGCTTGGCTTGGTCTCCTGGGAGGAGGCAGCACTAGTGTCGGACAAGCAGGAGTGGCCTCCTCACAGCCTAGAGGACACTGAGCCTGTCTGAGCCCGACACCCACTCCCCACAGCCCCCCTGGCCTCCCCAGTAGACTGTCCTGCTGGAAGCGCAGGAGCTGGGAGCCCGCCTGTATTTGGACTGGCTGCTGGGTCTCCAGGCTGAGGTACTCCTCTCCTAGCCAAGGGGCTAAAGGTGCCACAGAGGGTGCCGGGAGGAAGACCCAAGGGCTGTCCAAGCACTGCCTGTTGTTGTTAGATGTCATCGAGTCAAGTGTGACTCATAGTGACCCTGTGAACAGCAGACCTGAATGCTGGTCTATCCTGTGCCATCCTCCTCATCTCGACAGACTGAGCCCATTGACTGTGGCAGTCTGTCTGGTAGCCCCATAAATCACATTTGGCCTTCACAGTCTCCACGGCTGGAGAAGAAAGGAGGCGAGGGAGGCCCAGCCGCCCAGCTTGTGCGGTGGGGGCCTGTGGGGGCTGGTGCTGTTGCTTTGCCCCCCTTTTCCTGATCATTATTCACTAAGCTCCCGCTCTTTTAGGACCAAGGCACCCCAGCGCACATCTGCTGTCCCTTTTGTAGCTCACAAAGTCCCTGGCGGAGGCAGACAGCTGATTAGCATGGCTGGGGAGACATTTGCATGTAATAGTTCCCACTGAGTCAGGGCCTTGTGTTCTTTTCAGAAAACTAAGGCTTTTCCTTTGTCTCACCCTCTTTTTCTTGGGATATGCCCTTTAGCAGGCCCCTTTATTACGTCTGGGTTCAGGCTCCCCTAGACCAGCTTGGGAGGGTGGTGAGGGTAGCGGTGATGGCCGAGCAGGCCCTTCAGGAACTGCTGAGCACCCTGAAGCCTCTGGCCTCTGAGCTGCTGGCTGGTTATGGGGGCTGGGTTTTCCTAATGCAGAGACTCTTCTCTGGCCCGTGGTCACCCGGAACAGTTGCTGCACGTCCAGTGGTGCTGGGTCTAGTCCCTGCCCTCCCAGTGTCTTGTCAGCGTGGCTAAGTGATCGCGAGAATGAGGGGCCCTTCAGCGGCCAGTCTTCTCAGGCTCCTGAAGTGGAGAGAGAGCTCTTTGACCTCGTGTATTTTTACACTGGACGTTGCTCTCTAATTCAGGCTACCAGAGATTGGTGGTTGGTTAAGTTAAGGGAATAAAAGGTACATGTGCTTTCACCCGTTTGAAGAAATAAAAAACATTATAGTACCATGTACATCTCTCTCTAGGAGGGGTGACCAGCACATGAGTTCTGGTGGTCTGTGTTCCAAATTGTTTAATTGTTTGTTTGTTGTGGCCTAAGTCTAAACCTTGATACTTTTTAACTTAAAATGAAAACAGTTACTAAGCAATTGTTGATGCTCTTACTAAGCAGTTGTTGATGTTCCTTCTCCTATGGCCAGATGACTGGCCACCCCCGTTGGCCGAGATGCGTGCGGAGCCTGAGTCTGGACACGTGCAGAGTTTGCAGTGGGCTAGGTCTGGGTCTGGGCCTTGCATGGCCTCGTGTCCGCACATCTCTTGGTTGGTCCTTGTTAACGTGGGAACTGAGCTAGTGCCATAGTTACACTCCCTGTGTGCTCCTCGTCCTGCCAGGCCAGTGTCTGTGGCAGCTCTTTGAACGATACAGAACTATTTAAGCTTCCTAGTTGAGAGAACTGAGGCTTCAGGATGCAGAATGGCCTTTGCATGCAGCTGAGCTGGACTTCAAGCCTGGTCTAGCTGTCAAGTAGGTTCTGGTGACTGCACCTGGTTGAGCGGCCTTCGGGCTGGGGGTGAAGGGCTTTCCCTGGTGACAGCTGCCTGAAATGCAGGCCATGATATTATGCTGACTGGGACTTGAGGAAACCTGATCCTCTGGTGGCCCTCCCCACCTGTATCCCATCCACTGAGGGTTGTGGAGGTCCACAACCAGAAAGGCTCCAGGGGCCTGGCCTGCTCTCAGCATTCCGAGGCCATGTCTTCAGCGACAGCCTGGAGGCTGCAGAGGTGGCGGGCTTACTGTCCGTTCTCCTCCCCTCCCCCATGTTCCCCTGGCTGCCACAGCATGCAGGGCAAGTGACAGATGGCTAGACAACCCAGTGGATGAATCCAGGTCCTAGTCCGTCCTGGTCACTGGGGAGAGGTTGGACGGCTGGAGAGGACGCCAGGCTCCTGTGTCAGGACTACCTTTTGTTGAGTTCTCTCCAGAGTACAGGGTAGAAGTCCATGGAGTTCAGACGGTGCATGAGGTGCAAAGTCAGCCTTTCTCCTGCAGTCTCCTCCCCCCTCCAGTCTTGTAGTGGGTTTTAGGGTACAGACTCCTATTTGAGAGTTTGCACATGTCAGCAGCAGGAGGGGGACTCCCTTCCCTGAGGCAGCCGCGGTGCCTGATTGCAGTGCTGGCCGCCTCCCCGTCTCACATCTGGGGTGCGTGCCTTGAGTACTGTGTTGTCTCCACAGTGCACATGCTCTCCAGATCTTGGTCGGCTTGGGGGCTTGGTGACATTCTCTCTCTCAGCCCCTCACAGGAGGGAACTGTGGTGATTTTGTGCTGACCATCCCGGTGTGTCTGTGGCCGTTTGCAAGCAGAGCCATGGGGATTCCAGGGTCCGAAATCCGTGACAGTTTGAGCTCTGAAGGCTTATCCTGACTCAGGTTGACACAGTCCCGGCAGCCCAGGCAGTGTTGCCCTGGGGCTCCCAGGTCTGGGTGCTGCTAGGGAGATTCACCTCCGAGACCCCAGGGCTAAGGAGCCCTGGTTGCACAGTGGTTAGAGTGCTTGGCTGTGCAGCGCAGAATCCGTGGTTTGAAAGCTCTAGGTGTTCCTGGGAGATAGACGGGCCGTGTGCTCCCGTGAAGACTCAGAGCTTTGGAAGTCCTGTTGGGCAGCTCTGCTCTGCCCTTCAGGGTTGGCGTGGGTTGAAGTGGACTCTCGGCAGGGCGTTGATTTGGCGATAATCTGTAAGGAGCTCTGTCGGTGCAGTGATTGTCATTGAGCTGTTAACCGAAAGGTTTATGATATGATCGGAACCCACCAGCCACCCCCCTGGAGAGACGTGGCAGCTTGTGTCTGTGAAGATGGCCCGCCTTGGAGGCCTTCGCGGCCAGTTCTCGACCCTGGAATACCCTGGATCCTCAGCCGTGGGCTTGATTTAGGTGGGCACTGTGAGGCAGCATCTGCTCTGGTACGTCTTCGAGGATGGCATCTGAGGAGCCAGCTTAGGTAATGGCAGGAAAGCAGCCAGGTCCAGGTTAGCATACTGTGTATTAACGCTATGTGTCTTGAAGGCACTCTGATAGTCTAATGGGTGTTGTTGTTGTTATGTGCCGTCGAGTCGCTTGCGACTCATAGCGACCCTTTGTACAACAGCCCTAAACTCCGCTCTGTCCTGTGCGAATCGCACTGTCTCTGACACTCCCATCCCAATTATCCCAGTCACTCAGTCAGTCCACCTCATAGAGGGCCTTCCTCTCCTGCACTGTCCCTCCACCCTCCCAAGCATGATGTCCCTTTCTAAGGACCGGTCTCTCCTCACAACATATCCAAAGTATGTTAGACGGAGCCTCAGAATCCTTGCCTCCAAGGAGCCACCCGGTTTAACCTTTTCCAGGACAAATCTGTTTGTTTTCCTAGCAGTCCATGGTATTCTCAATACTCTTCTCCAGCACCACAGCTCAAAGGCGTCAGTTCTCCTTCTGTCCTCCCTGGTCATTGTCCAACTCTCTGACGCATAACAGGTGATTGCGAAGACCATGGCCTGTATCAGACGCACCTTAGTCTCCAGAGAGACACCATTGCTCTTCAGCCTAATGGGTAAAGAGTTCAAATCCACTAGCTGCTCCTCAAGAGAAAGATGGGGAGTTCACTCCTGTGCAGTTTACAGCCTCTGAAAAGCCGCGGGAGGAGCTGTTTTCTTGTTGGAAAGTCAGTTCTGACACCGTGACATGAATGTGAGTTGAGTGTGACATGCTTTGAAGAGTCCATGAGTGGTGCCAGTGGTTAGCTGCTTCTCAACTAAAGATTGGACATTCGAGTCCATATAGAAGTGTCTCGGAAGAAAGACTTGACTCTCTGTTCCCCAAACGCAGTCATTTAAAACTCTAGAGCCCTGTCCTGCTGTGACATACCTGGGGTCACTGTGTGTTGGGGTTGATTCAGTGGCTTCTGGAAAGTACATACTTCACCTCCAGCATCTCATGGATGCCTCACGGCAGAGAGGGGTCTGTGCCCTACTTTGTCCACCTTTTATGGGACTTCTGTGGTCAGGGATGAAAACAGGGTAGGTTGGAGATGAGGGGGGGTTTGCCCGAGGCCACACAAGTGGAGACTGAGCTTGACTCTGAAACCAGGCCCATTCTGACGCCAGAGCCTGTCATTTTAACCGCACTGTCCTTGGCCTTCCCTGTTGGATGTCCTGGTGTGATCCTCTCCCTTCTCTGGCCACTTGGGTGGCAGGCACACAACAGAGGACATGCTTCTAGTGCTCGCCATTTAAAAATGAGCCGGTAGTGTTCAGGCAATGGGTCTGGTGCCTTAGGAAGTGAGACGTTCCTTTCAGAAGGCAGGTCCTTGTCACTTGGCCTGACTAGGGCATCCCCTCCTCCCTGCATCCATCCGGACTCTGAAATACACCCCAGCCGTGTGCATCTGATCACCCCTCTCCTTTCAGCACTTGTTCCAGCTCCAGTTACGCTCTGTCCTTGGTGCTGGGGTATTTGCAGTACTAGTGGGGTGCTGGGCAGCCTGTCCCTGCTCACTTGGGGTCCTCGCTCAGCACTGCCAACTCAGTCCAGAGCAGAACTGTCACCCTGGGTGGGCTGTGGGAAGCACCTGGATTTTTCCATGCCTGGGAGGTCTCGTTCTCTTTTACCTAACTTTCCTCTTTTACTGTGGAATGTTTTCCTCAGGATGGTGAGCAGTCCATGTTTTATTTGGCGATGTAATAAAATAGCTCATATTGTCACAAGTGTTTATACACCCAGTACCCCACTGCCCCAGGTGGGCTGAGGTAAATAGCTTTGCTTATTCCTCTGTGTGGTGGCTGGAGTGGTTTTCTTGCTGGAGAGGTGAGGGCTGGGAACATGGCCTTCTTCCCATCCCTGAGCCAGTGGCTGCTTCTCTGTCTTGCCCTTCCCAACTCTGCTGGCCTCTCAGAGTGGCCCTCCTGCACAGGACTGGAGGGTTCCACAGGGGCCCAGAGTGTGACTCCAGGCCCGTGTCCCTGTGTGCCTGAGTGTCTTTGACCCAGGTGGCCTGAGTAGGTTGACAAGCCCTGTTTGTTCCATTGCTCCAGCTTCCGGAAGATGGGGGAGGTGAAGGAGAATTGCAGTAAAAATAGATGGTGCTACTACCATAATCTATTTTCCTCAAATAGTTGCCTACATAAAGAGCCTGCACACAAATGGAGAGGTCTCCTGCTTTGCTTCCCCCCCCCCCCGTTAGTTAACGTGCAGTGTAACGCATTGTGTCCAAATGGTGTGTGGCCACCCTGCACCTACCACCTCCTCATGAGTGCTAGGTGACTCTCCCTAGGGCACACTCACAGTAAGACGTCCAGACCTGGGGCCCTGCGGGCATTCTGTCTGTCCTCTTTGCATAGGGAAGGGTTCTCCTGACCCTGGGCTTCAGGGCTTGGCTTTAGGATATTTCTGAGTGCTCCCTGCCAGATAGTCAATGCTTCGTGGATCTGCAGGTGGGCAAGGCTGGCAGATGTTGCGTAGGGAGCCACCATTGCAATGGGTGTATATCCAGGAAATGCTGGAGGACCTCACGGGGGAGGTGTGACGGGAGCAGGCGAAGGGGGAGGAGGAGGAGGATTGTAGGCTGACATATCCTAGAGATCAGAGAGAACTGATGTCTGTCATCTGATAGGTGACTTGTGAAACTTTTTGGAGTTTGGGTTTGTCTAGAAGGTTCTGGAATCCCTAAGTCAAGCAGGTAAGAGACTTGGGCAGATTGAGGTACACACTGGCTGTGACTCAGGGAGATTCTGAAGGAGGCAGAGGCAGCTGCAGCTGACCTGGAAGAGGATGGCCGCTGGACCAGGAGCTGTGCCTTTCCAAGTGCGGCACATCCCGTGGACCATCCCATCAGCTCTTTCCTGATGTGCTTATTGATCCAGCCAGTTTCTTTGAGGCCTTTCGGAGTTCTGGCGCTAACTGCACTCTGGAGTGGTGGTGAATAGGGCAGAGAGGGGTCCTGCCCCACTCCACCCCTGTGCATTTTCAAATCTGGCACCAGGAAACCTCTTTTCCCTTGAGGTCCTCCAGATCATCCTTTCTTGACTCTGAAGTAGTCACCAGGGGTGGATGTGGAGCCCTCCAGAGCTTCCTGCCCCGAATCTCTGAGTCACAAGGAAGGACGCTGTGCACTGGGACTTGGTGGATATGTAGGCTTATTGCTTCCCAAACTGATCTGCCTGGGCCTGGCACTCTCTCATCCCCGCTCCTTCTCTCTCTCTGTGCTCCCCCCCACTCCTCTCTCTCCCACACTCACTATCTCACTCTACCCCCCTCTCTCTCTCTCACTTGCTTGCTAGCTAGCTATCTCATATACTCCCTCCCCATCCCTGTCCCTCACCCTTTCTCTGCCACCTGGGCCTCTCATTCCTGTCTCTAGGAGTACCCTCCTGTGATCCTTAGCAACCCTTCTGTGGAGACATGTCACAGCCTGGGAGTCCTGTCACAGCATCCTCCTGAACAAACAATTGTCATTCAGAGGTGCAAGTCTTTGGTTTCCCTGCCTTTGCATAGGCTGTTTCCTGGTTTCCTCTAAAGGCTGGGTCAAGTGTCACCTGACCATCCTCATCCTTTGGGGTGAGTGGCACGTGTCTCATTGTCTCAGTGAGGGAAGAAGGTTTGGAGTTTCTGTGTCTGTGCTTCTGTCATAGTTGGTAGGCTCTGTGGCCTGCAGGATGAATCTGGCCCACAGCCTGGTTTGTAAATAAAGTTTTATTGAAATCTAGTCACATGTACCGGATTATACATTGTTTCTGGCTGCTTCTGTGCTACAGCAGCTGAGTTGAGTTGTTGCAACCAGGACATAAGGCCTGCAGAGCTAAAAATATTCGCAGTGAAAGTGCCAACCCTTGCCCCAGGAAGTACAGAGAGGCTGCAGAGCACACTGCTTGGAGCATGGACCCAGGCGCCAGTTCTCTGCCACTCGAGCTGTGTGATTTTTTTTTAACGTTTTATTGCAATTTGAGTGAACGTTTACAGTGCAAATTGGTTTGTCTTTCAATAATTCATAGGCACTCTGATTCTTGACGTTGATTGCGATCGCTGCAGTGCAGCTCCTCCCACGTCTTCCCTGTGCTCACTGATCCCATCCCTCCTCCTCCTGGACACTCTTGCCCTCTGAGCTTTATTCTAGGACCAGCGTTGCCCTCTTCACGGAAGTCGGGCCTGGGCGGTGAGCTCACTTCCGGGCCTGGAGGATAACTAAAGGCGATAAGTTTGTGGTGCCTCTGTCCCTGTTAACAGGACAGATGCCGCTGTCGTCTTGTTCCTTTTTAATGATTTAGATTTTGTTCAGCAGCTTTGTCCTCTCTGTCTGGGACCCTCTAGTGTGAGCTTTCTCAGAGCAGTCAGCAATGGTTAGCTGTGTGAGCTCGAGCAAAGTGCTTTCCCTTCCCAAGCTCATTTCCTCTGGACTGGCAATTATAGACAGTCATAGTGGTGGTGCAGACAGTGCTGGGGGCCTGTGGAGGCTGCACATTCAGAGCCTGGCACTTAGAAGATGTTGTCACTTGTGCTGTGCCATCCCAGCCCTGACCTCAGCCTCAGTGGGATATGGGCAGGGCCCAGGTCTTGCATGTAGAAGAAGATTGATGTTTGTGGCCTGGGTCTAGGAGGGCCTTAGCATCCTCCCGGAGGCACCTCAGAGAAGGCCTCTTACAGCTCTGCTTTGTCACACGGGTGGGGGTCCCATGAGTTGAAATCTCCCTGAAGCAGCTGGCTTTTTTATTTGCTTCTTTAGAAGCACAATGAGACCACCTCAGAGGTGGAATGTGGTTTCCCTGCCCACCCGAATTCTCACTTGTCACACTTTGGGTCCTCCCTGGTCTCAGGTGGAGCGGAGCTGACTGGGATGGCAGTTTGTAGGGTGAGTGAGTGACTGTGGACCAGACACTGAGCCAAGCCCTATCTGTCCCCCAGAAAGAACAGTCATAAAAACAGCACCTGTGGACCCATCCTTGCTGGGGAGAGAGAAGGGGAGCTGAAGTGTGAGTGGGGACCTGGGGCGTGTGACCTCTGGTGTTGGGTAATGGGTGAGGCTTGGTGAGCGAGGGTGCAGACATGTCCTGCAGGGCCTTGACTGTCCCTCAAAGAGGATGGACTGGGAAGAGCAGGGCGGAGTGTGGTCTGGCTTTGTTTTGGCTTGTCCAGTATTTACAAGTGTCTCCTGTGCACCAGAACTTGGGTTTCCGACTGTGACAATCAGAAAGTGCTGGTCACATGGGCTTCGCTGAAGATGTCATGACACAGATCACACTCATCGGTCCCGGCCTCCCTGGACCCAGCCCAGTCCTTGCTGGATGCAGCCAAGCCTCCCTTGGCCACAGATCTTTGTCGCCCTGCCTGACGCCAGGTTGGAGGGGCTCCAAGGGCAACTGGTCAGGTTGCCAGGCTGTCTGGAAAACATTAGTCCTCCCAGGGTCTGCTCTCTGTCGTCCAGGCACAGCTGATAGATGGGAAGGGGGTGTGGTGAGTGTGTTGCCGAGATTTGGGGTCTCTCACTTGGAAGCACTTGTACTGTGTTCCCATGGGTGCAGTGTGGCCAAGTTGTCAACTGGTGTCTTCTTCCTGCCAGTCCATGGTCAGGAGGCTCGAGCCAGGTGCACCCAGCTCCTCGGGTGGGCAGCATCTGGCTTCTGGGTCTGAGGAGGTCTGGCAGAGTTTGGGCATGCAGAGGGACTCCTCTAGAGGCAGTCCCTTGCCTGTGGCCATTGCTTGCAGGGGATCACCTGGGGGCTCTTGTCTGCACTCACCCACTGGGGAGTTTTCTTAGGGTGAAATTCGTGTAATAGCATTTTAAGAGTGTTCTGTTCTGCGAAATTTAATATATCCATGATTTTGCACAGACATCACGTCTGTCCAGTTCTGAGACGTTTTCATCACCCTGGGAAAAAAAAGAAAGTACCCATTAAGCAGCCACTCCCAGCTTCTCCCTCCCCCAGCCCTTGGCAACCACCAGTTCTCACTCTGTCTCTGTGGATACACTTATTCTGAATATTTAATACAAATGAAGTCATACAATACGTGGTCTTTGTGTCTGGCTTCTTTCACTCAGTGTAATGTTTTCCAGATTCATCCACGGTGTACATGCTACAGAAAACACACCCGCCTTTATTCCTGTTACGGATGAATGAGAGGCAGTTGTATGGATATGTATTGTGTTTTGTTTAACAAGTATCCTTTGAGTGGTATTTGAGTTGTTTCCACCTGTTGGCGATTGTGAATGATGCTGCTGTAGTATCTGGTTTCAGGTTTGGTTTGGGGTTTTGTGTATATTCCTGCAGGTGGAGGAGTGGTGTCATGTGGTAACTCTGAGTTAAACTGAGGAATCAGGCATTTCCACAGCAGCCACACCAGGTACAGTCCCACCGGCAGTGGACTTCACCCTGCTTTCTCCACCGCGGAGCCAATTCCCGATGCTCTCCGTTTTTCTTTTTATATTACAGCCACCCTAGTGAGTGTGCAGGAACTCTGGTAGCGCTGAGATGAAAGCGTTCGGCGGCTAGTCAGTAGTCAGAAGCTCAAGCTCATCGCTGCTCCACGGGACAAAGATGAGGCAGGAGCTTCCGTAAGGGTCGGCTCTGCGCCGCAGCTCAGCTTTATCCTTTAGGGCCACTGTGAGGTGGAGTCCACCAGTGGCCGTGGGGCATTCATTAGTGCAAAGGAGTCCTGGTGGGTAAAGCATTTGGCTTCCAACCAATAAGGTGACAATTTGAACTAGCTGCCATACAAGAGAACAGTATGGGGGGCAACGGTATGGGGTTCGCTCCCATAAAGACTTACAGCTTGGGAACCCCCTGCATTTCTGCTCTGTCCTGCGGGAGGGGTTGCTCTCGTCTATAGGAAGGGCTGCCCTGTCCCACAGGAGGGGTTGTTCTGGTCTACTCTGGTCTACAGGAGGGGTTGCTCTGTCCCACAGGAGGGGTTGCTCTGTCCCACAGGAGGGGTTGCCCTGTCCCGCAGGAGGGGTTGTTCTGGTCTACTCTGGTCTACAGGAGGGGTTGCTCTGCCCCACAGGAGGGGTTGCTCTGTCCCACGGAGGGGTTGTTCTGGTCTACAGGAAGGGTTGTTCTATCCCACAGGAGGGGTTGCTCTGGTCTACAGGAGGGGTTGCTCTGTCGTTCAGGAGGGCTTGCTCTGCCTGGAAATCATATTGATGGCAGTGGGTTTGGGTTTGGGTTAAGTGAGTGTGAAGCAGCACCTCATTGTGGTATTAGTTTGCATTTTCTCTAATCACTAGTGAAGTTTAGTATCTTTGTATGTGCTTGCTAGACATTGATTTATCTTTGAAGAAGTTCTAATCCTTAGCCTCATTTTAAATTGTCTTTGTGGCTTGGTTGTAAGAGTTCTTTATACATTCTGGATACTAGATATGATATGCATATATTTTCTCTCATTTATAGTAGATTGTTCTTTCACTTTCTACATAATATCTTTTTTTTTGTTTTGTTCCTATCCTTTCTTTAATTGAGTTCTGTTAATTGTACAGGGATACATAGTATCTTTGATGTGCAAAAGTTTTTAATTTTTTAAAGTCCCACTTATTTTTCCTAAGGTATTATGCACGTTTGTATTTAGTGTTAGATCTGTTCATTGCCAGAAACAGGATCCTAGAAATTTGCATCCTTGTTTTCTTTTGAGTTCATAAGTTTTAACTTTATATTACGTTCATGGGTTCATTTTTAGTTGACTTTTGTATATGGTGAGAGATACGGGCCTAACTTCGTTCTTTTATAAGTGGAGATTCAGCTCTCCTCTCACAGTTGTTGAAGAGACTTTTCCTGCCCCTTTGAATGTTTTGGGTACCCTTGTCAAGAATTTGGCCATAGATAAATGAGTTCTTTCTAGAGTCTCGGTTTTTCCCATTGCCCTGTGTCTGTGCTTAAGCCTAAACTGGTGACTGAGTAGCAAGGCGTTGTGCTGCCATCCCAAAGGCATGTGCTTTCAATCCACCAGCTGCCCTGCAGGAAAAAGATGGGCCATCTCCTCCTGTGTGATTTCCTGTCAGAAAGCGCACTGGAGATCAGCTATGGGTGGGTTCCGACAGAAGCGTATTTAACAACATGCTAGTGCTACATGGTGTGGACTACGATAGCTTTGTAGTAGGCTTTGAAAAAAAGGAAATGTGTTGCGTCTTAAATATTTTAGGGGTTCAGAATTTTGTGGAGCAATTTTCTGTATTTGCCCTCCAGCTCCTCTTTGAGCCTGTGTTTTGTTGTGGTATTTTCTTTCCTGTATTTTGTTGTCAGTTTCATGATCCTCTCAGAAGCAAGCTGCAGACATCATTGGAGTTCACCCCAGATTCTTTGTTTGTATCGTCTAAGAACAAGGCACTGTCTGTCCTTCGGGACCCTATGCTATGTGTGGTCATGTCCGGTTACCTCGCTCGTGCCTGCCTCATCCTCTGTGTCTCTGGTCGCTCCTCCCTTCCCTGCCCCCATGAGCGGTACTGCTGAGTTTATGGTCCAGTCTCCTGTATGGTGAACAGGGCCGCTGGGGTGACTTCAGTTCCTAAGTCAAAAGGGTGATAGTCATAGGGTTCCTGTAGTCTCTGTTGATCCATGAATCCCAGCCTTTCCCCCCCCATAATTTCCCTGCCCCCTCCTTCTGTCTTATGTGATGTCTGGTCAGTGGTGCTAGCCCAGCCTCATCTCGTTCTCTGGCCTCAGGCCATGGTTCATGTGGGGTGGCCTCCATGCACCTTAGAGTCTGGTTTACTTCCTTCTCATTAAGTCCTGTTGAGTAGAGACCAGTAATCGTATCTTTGGTCACCACTGGCCATCTTTTAAGACCCCAGATGCCGCTCACTGAACAAGACTGTCCACGTTGCTTTCATGAATTTGTTGTGCTGGTGGACCAAGTTACTGCACTCAACTGTCCTCCACTCAGGACTGTGTCCTGAGCCTGCAAACCTGTCTTGTCAGGCATTTGTTTGGTTGTGACCTCTAGTTGTATTTTACAGGTTTTTAAACTTTTGGCTTTTCAAGACCCAATTATTTCCTGCTTTGAGTTTTTTTGCTGAGACCTTTTCAGTTATGGAAGACATTTTGAGTCAAATAGGAAGAAAAAAGCCTCAACTTTGTTTAGAAGCAATACAGATCTGTGTATAATTAGTAGAACACACTTGTCCCGAAACGTCTTTGGTGCTGAAGTTGATGTGACGAGGCCTGTTTGAGGTTCACGCAGTTCAGTTACGCAGTTTCTCACTAGCCCCCAGAGTCTGTGTTGCGTGGCTCGTGACGGGGTTAGATCGGTCCAGGACCACACTTTGTGTTAGATGGTTAGCTGCCATCCTTTGGAGAGTTAATTCCTAGTGATTTTTTTGTCTCCTGAGGGGAGACCAGAAGCTTGTGGCGTAGTCTGGAGTGATCTGTCGCCTCCTGTGACTGTTCTCAGAGAGAGTATGGCTCAGGTGCACCAGCTCTGCAGCCCCCCAGCGGCACGCGGAATGTGGGTTTGCCCTGTGTGACCACGGTGAGGTGCATCGCGGGCTTGCCAAATGAGTCCGTGACGTGCACTTCCTGGTGCCAGGCACGCTAATAAGCACAGGTAAGACCCTTACTGAGGAGCTGTAGTGGGTAAGCACCCAGCCGTGGCCTGAACCGTCCACTATTCAAATCTCTTAACTGTCTGTAAGAAAAAGATGTGCCATAAAGATACGTGGACTTGGCATCCCAGCAGGGCGCTTCTGACTCTCTGGGAGCCAGAAACAACTTGAAGCAAGGGGAAGGACTTCCCGGATCCTCGCTTCATCATTTTCCAGGGAAACCGAGACTCAGAACGGCTAAGTGACACACACACACACACACACCACACACTGAGTGACAGGCCCGGGTGGGACATGGACCAGGCAGGGTTCACGCCCTGCGGTGTTACCTGCAGGACAGGGCTGGGCTTAAGAAAGTGGACGCCTCTGGGACTTCTTCCACGCCTGCCTGGTCACAGGCATGTGTGATGGAGTCATTGGTGCCCGTGGTCAGTGCTGACTCCAATGACCCTGTGTACAGACAAACACTACCCGTCCTGCACATCCTCACGGTTGCCTTGTCCTCGAGCCATTGTTACAGCCACAATGTCAGGTCATCTGATTGAGGGTCTTCCTCTGTTCCACTGAACCTCTAACAAGCATGATTCTTGCCCTGGGGACCACCTCCTCTTGCTAGAGCGTCTGAAGTATGTGAGGCGCAGGCTTGTTGGACGATTGATTGACTCTGAGCCGGGCCCTGCCAGGTTCCCTCACCCTTTTGATCTCCCCATGGTTACCTTTTCAGTCTGTGGTCTCCAGTGTTTGTTCCCCAGGGCCTGGCATCTGGATGTGTACTCCCTGAAGGAATATTCTGGTGGGGTACCTTGTGTGAGCACCTTCCCAGCCTCCAGGCTCGACCTGAGGACACGGCAGCCCAGCTTGTCCTCACCAGTTACGTTGAGGGTGGGCTGTGTGAGTTGCTAGCTGGACTCTGGAGGGATGGAGACGAGGCCACCCCGGAGCCCTGTGGCTGACGCCAGCCCTCTCTTCTCTCGCAGATGAAGACGTGTGTGTGTTCAAGTGCTCGGTGTCTCGAGAGACGGAGTGCAGCCGCGTGGGCAAGCAGTCCTTCATCATCACCCTGGGCTGCAACAGTGTCCTCATCCAGTTCGCCACACCCAACGGTACGCCCCGAGCGGAGGGTGGGGGGCCGTTGGTCCCCATGTTTTCATCAGTACTCTCGTCCCACTGCTTGGCCCAGGACGAGGAGACATACACACACACACACACACCCAAGTCCTGTCCTGATGGACACACACACACACCCGAGTCCTGTCCTGATGGACGGACACACACACCCGAGTCCTGTCCTGATGGACACACACACACACCCGAGTCCTGTCCTGATGGACGGACACACACACACACACACCCGAGTCCTGTCCTGATGGACACACACACCCGAGTCCTGTCCTGATGGACACACACACACACACACATCCTGTCCTGATGTCCTCAGGCCTCTGCAGAGTCTGCAGAGAAGTTGGGCTAAAGCTGGGACCACGGATGGGGGAGGGATGAGGCCTTAGAGGGAGGTAGTGGATTTATTCTGTGCATAGAGAGGCCTGCTGACATTTAGGGGGGCACTTGTGGACCCACAATGTGCCTGAAGTGGGTTGTGGAGAGCAGGTTCTGCCCTGCGGGTGAAGGTGGGTGCTAGCCTTGGAGGGGTCTGCAGGTGGGAAGGTGAGCCCAGGCTGTGCTCACGGACGATGGCACCCACCAGGAGTCAGTCTCCTGGGACTGACCAGTAGAGAAGGGGCATTGGAGAGCTCAGACACCCTTAGCTCTCCCGGGCATCATTCTCTGTCTCCCTCTCCTCTGGTCCCCATAGGGGTGTCTCCCAGGGACCTGCGTCAGACAGGCTGCTGCTTGGCTGGCCAGCTGGCCTTTGGAAAGGCACTGTTGCACCCACAGTCTGTTTTTTTTTTTTTTTGGTCAAAATACATAAAACAGACACATTGTTAAAAAAACTATGCTCAGAAGACACACCAGGGATGGCTGTGAACAGTGGGTGATGTAAATCCTTCAGTCTTTTTATGGTCTTCAAAAATTGCAATTTATGTTTCTTAAATATTGCATTAATACTGTTCACCCTTTTTACTTGGTACAATATTGGAGTCATCACTTTGCTACTAAATGGATTCTTTCAAAGGCCTTGGACCCTACTTTCAGTTGCTTGGGGGGGTGCACAGAGCCTGGGTACATGGCAGGTGTACTGCTGAGACTTTGGTCTGTCTGCTCTTCAGTGAGCATGCAGGAGCAGGGCCTCAGCCTTTGCTGGGTGCCAGTTACCAATTAGTGGACTTGATTATCTATCTTTTTCTTTAAACTGAAACCCTGCTTTTGGACAGAAGTAATCCCTGAGCCCTGGTACACTCCCCAGAGCAAAGCCAGGAGATCTAACCAGATATGAAGGCCCCTGGCCCACTTGAGCCCCAGGATGGCAACTTGCCAGCCATCTGGGGCAGGTGGTTGGCCCCTCAGTGATCTAGCACCCCCTTCCAGATTTCTGTTCCTTCTACAACATCCTGAAAACCTGCCGAGGCCACACCCTGGAACGGTCCGTATTCAGCGAGCGCACGGAGGAGTCCTCTGCTGTGCAGTACTTCCAGGTGGGTGCGGTGTCCACCTGCGTCAGACCTCCTCACTTAACCCAGTCCTCCAGCCTGCAGGGGCCAGGTGCACCATGACACCTCAGCATAGGGCAGGCCAGCATAGGGCAGGCCAGCCTGAGCCTCATCCTGGCTCTGCGCATTCCTAGCTGTGTAACCTTGGGCAGGTCTACACTGCTGGGCCTGTTTCTTCATCTGTGAAAAGGAGGAGTGAGTGTCTGCCTAGAGGGTTGCAGAAGGATTTGATTGTAGAGGAAGCTCAAGGTCACAGGCATTTGAATGATCGCGATAGAGCAGTTGCCGTTTATTGACCACTAGTGCATACCAGGGACTGGTCTCAGCACTCTTATATGTACAGACCAGAACCCTTGAATTCTCCCCACAGCCCTAGGAGGTAAGTACTATTATTTTCCCCATTTTACAGATGGGAAAGCTGAGGCTCAGAGAGGTTAAATGATTTGCTCTAACACAGCTATTATTCACATGAGCCAAGATGGGAAGCCAGGTCTGCCTGATGACAAGGCCTGTGCCCTGCTCAGGTGCCACACTGCCTCCTGACCGCCTTTTGTCTTACAAGAGAGACACTGCATCTCACTTGCCTGGCATTCTTAAGTTCTGGGGTTCTCTTTAGCTGCTCTTCCTCATGAGATCCCTAGGATGGGACAGATGGCCCCTTATGCCAGAATCACCCCAGGGGCTGATCTGTGTTCTACTGGGTGGTATTCTGGTTTAGGCAGCCTATGGTTGAGCCTGTCTAGGAACAGTGACTGGATGATGGCAATGAACCTCCTGAGAGCTGCCCTCCAGCTCCCTGTGCCCATCCTGAGAGGTCAGGAGGTGCCCACAGAGGGCTTACAGCCTCCCAGCGGTCTCCCTGCCATGGGACCCTTAGGACTTTGGCCTTCATGTCCTGTAGCGTGCCCTGCTGCCATTAGTGTGTCTCTCTGTTCCAGTTTTATGGCTACCTGTCACAGCAGCAGAACATGATGCAGGACTACGTGCGGACAGGCACCTACCAGCGAGCGATTCTGCAGAACCACACTGACTTCAAGGACAAGGTGAGCACTGAGCCTAGCATGGCCACGTGAGGAGAGAGGCCCCAGCCTGGGCTGCCAAGGCTGAGGACCAGCTGGCCTGGGTGTGCCCGCGAGGCTTAGTGGGGCCACCTGCCCCCTTTTCTGTCCAGTCACAGGCTTTGTGTGCCCCTTCCTTCAGTACCCACCCCCTTCTCAGTTGCCTCTGCTTTTGTTTTCTTTGATCATTGATATTATCTTTATTTTTTTTGTTTACAAAAATCACATCTAGGCAAGCTCTGGTGGCCTAGTGGCAAGAAACTGCACTGCAATTTCAGAAGGGCATGGTTGGAATCCACTAGGTGCTGTGCTGGAGAAGGAGAGACAGTCTCCTCCTGTACCAGTCAGATCCAATTTGACGGTACACACATAAAAAATAATAAAATAAAATAAATTTTAAAAAATCACATCTACTCATTGTAAAAACTCAAAGATCACAGTGTTTATAGTGTAGGCATGAGATCCTCTAGCATTTCCATCCAAAACAGCCCCTCCACATACCAGAGCTTTTCTGCATTTTCCCATGCACATCCACATCCCAACACGTGGTCTAGGACTATTTTATATGTGTGTCTAAGCACACACCCCTACAGACATCATAAATACATATTTTAATAAAACAAGATGATCTCAAGCATTTCTTGCCTGCAGAACACCTTTTTCCCACCCATGGTTTGGCTCAGACATTGTTCACGTGAGGACCCAGCACGCTGTTGTACTGTCTGTTGTCATTAGGGGCTGTCGAGTCGAGTACGTCTGACTCGAACAACAGCTGTAAACCCTGTCCTATCCTGTCATCTTGTACTTATCACGTCTGGCACCCTAGAGCCACCGTGTCAGTCTTTCTTTTTGAGGGTCTTCCTCTCTTTGCTGACCTTTCCAACCATGATGTCACTTTCCAATGAGCAGCCTCTCCTAGCAACATGCTTTATCGTATGGTGTAGGGAAATTGGACGTGCTGACTTCTGTAATGTCTTCATTCTGTTTAACATTAGCAAGTAGCGTATGTTATTGATTGCTGTTGAGCCGGCTCCAGCTCACGACGGCCCTTCTCTGCATGAAATAAGCAGTGGTGCCCGCTCCATTGTTGTGGTTGCTGTGCAGGGCCTCCGCGGGGGGCTCGTCTCCCAGTCTCGTACCCGACACCATCCTGCTGCGATATGTAGGATTTTCATGGGCTGACTTTTGGAATTCGGTCATCAGGCTTTTTTCTTCCTAGTCTTGTCTCAGTCCAGAAACTGCTGAAACGTGTCCACTAATGGTGACCCTGCTTGTAGTTGAATTAACTGGTGGCATAACAGCACATAAGCCATCACAGTGTGACACACTTATGGATGGGTGTGGAAGTAGTGTAGGTTTGTTACTAGAAAGTGAAGCAGCAGTACGTGGTGCATGTGTAAAGGTGAAAGCTTGGTCTTCACATGCTCTTTCATACAGTTTTGTTTTTAACCAAAGTGGAGCTTGGGTTTTCCTTGGACATTATCGTGGGTCCTTGTGAACTTGCTGTGGCATTCTACTCCCAGCAGTGTGAAAAGCCCTTCTTCAGGACATGGTTCCTGCGGCTGGGAAGGCGTTCTGGCAAGTGACATGGTTGTGTGCCATGTGATCTTCCCTCCTGGCCCCAGCTTTCTTCCTATCCACTCCTAGTGTAGGCTGAGGGCCCAGGCGGTGTCTGCTTCTGCAGGAACATCCCTTCGGGTCTCCCAGGACAGAGGCCCATGTTCTGGTTCAGCTAGAGCTCTGGGAGATGTCCCAGGGCATTTTATACCCAGAGCATTCCTTTGGCACACTTGTGCTCATCACGTGCTGTGCCCGTCATTGCCTCTGCCGCATTCATGCTGGAAGCGCTAGTCTTGCTGCATGAGTAATCATCACAGAAACCCAGAACCTGAACCATTCCTCCACACACTGGCCTGGGCTGTTTGAAGACAGCCAGGGAGCCCAGCTGCCACTGAGCTTGAGCCTACTCAACCTCTGGCTGCTTTCCAGGCAGGGGACCTACCACCAGCGCTCCAGCGCCCTTTCCTTCATGAGGGCTGCAGAGCGGTACCTCACCACTGCACACCCCTCACCCTGGATGACCCAGCAGCCTGGGGCTGCAGGAGGGGGGTCCAGTGAGCACTGGAAGGTTCCTCCCAGGGTGCTGAGCCCCAGCAGAGCATGGCTTCAGAAGCTACTCCTCTTGTCCACTGTGTGGGCCTGGTCTGCCCACCCTGAGCCTCAGTGGTCATTCTGCAGGTACCCCTTGACAGCAAGGTGTTCTCACTTGAGCTGCTGGGTGTCATGTGAGGCCAAGGGCTCAGGCTCAGCAGTGGGCCAGGCTTGGGCTCCATCCTCACTGAGGAAACCTCCTGTCTGTTATCGACTTATCCACAGTCCCTTCTTTCCCCCTACCACCCGCACTGACCCCTGAATCCAGCGGGATCATAGCTCACATAGCTTAGACATTGCCTGAGCCATGGCTTGATCTTACTGCTTTCTTTCTTGATTTTCCAAGAACCTGGGGAGAGCAGACATGGAGAGGAAAGGCAGAGGAGGCCGGGCTGTAACCCTACTCAACAACTCTGAGTGAGGGATACCACTTCCCTGCGCTGGGTAGGAGGCGTATTGTTAAGTGGTCCAGCCATGCACCGAGAGCACTCTGGACACAGCCTAGCTGGAGCAAACCTGGCTAACCTGGTGCCCTGGTTCACTGTCACCTCACTAGTGCCTTCTCACCACCCCCCTAGATCGTTCTTGATGTTGGCTGTGGCTCTGGGATCCTGTCGTTTTTCGCTGCTCAAGCTGGAGCAAGGAAGATCTACGCAGTGGAGGCCAGCACCATGGCCCAGCATGCGGAGGTCAGTGTCTGCTTGGAACCATACTCTAGCCTCGGCCTGAAGGTGAGACAGGCCGAGAGTGGCCCTACCAGGCACCTCAAGAACCTGGCTCCTTCAGAGAAGGCCTGGAGTTTCAGGAGGCCTGAGCCCCGAGTCTAGGAAGCCTACGATAACTCCAGCTCTCGCCTTTGTCCCAAACCAGAGTAGTTGTGGAGGGAGTGGCTTACTGGGCTGCCACCTGCGTAACTGCCCTAGGTGACCACTGGGCTATTTGAGGTCTTTAGAGGATGGTCAGCCTCCTGCTAAAGGGAGTGGTGGGCTGCTGTGTGGTTACTTGGCAATGTGAATAGTCTAGGGTAAGCAGCTACACCTCCGTAGGCCCCACTGCTCACATCTGTGCAGCTGGGACTACAGGATTTCTTGAGATCTCGTTGAATTATGTTGTGGGGGTTTTTTTCCCTTCCACTTAATCCTTCACTTACAAGGTTGCAAACACTTCCCTCCTATCTTCCTGACTCCTAACTAGTGAGACCCCTCAGTAGAGGGAGACGGAGAGAAATCTAGAGCTAGAGTATAAATTTTCCAGTGAACATAATGCCTCTCGCCACCCCATCCCCGTCACTCACAGAGATGGGAGCATTCTCTTATTTCTCACTAGCCGTGCTCTTACAATGCATCCTGGGACTGTTCTCAGTCATTATGTAAAGACCTTATTGTTTATTTTGATGGTTTGGATGCATGTTGTTTGTGTATGTAGCCACTTCCTGTTGACCGCCGGTTAGCCTGTCACCCAATTCATTCCATTCTACACTGACCCTTCACTGTGTGTCACCTTTCTCATGCGGCCTAGGGGTAAATCCCCAGCTCAGCACCCTGGGATTGACTAGCTCTTGAGAAGTGTACTTCATCCTGGGTTGTAGATAAATCAGGTCAGGGGCTAAAGCAGGGGTGACCTTAGGCCAGGGTCTTTGTGGTTCTTGCTAGTCATGGCTCTGGATCAAAAAGGAGGCATCTTACAAGAAGGGGCTAGAGTGGGCTTAGTTGTCTGAGTGTGGATAGAGGCCGTCCTTGGACAGGAGAGGAGTGTTGGATTGGGGTCTCGCAAAGACACTGTGGAGAATAGGTACAAGGATCTCTCCGTGACCCCGCTGGCTTGCATGCCCGCCCACAGGTCTTGGTGAAGAGTAACAACCTCACAGACCGCATCGTGGTCATCCCAGGGAAGGTGGAGGAGGTCTCACTGCCCGAACAGGTGGACATCATCATCTCAGAGCCCATGGGCTACATGCTCTTCAACGAGCGCATGCTGGAGAGCTATCTCCACGCCAAGAAGTACCTGAAGCCCAGTGGTGAGTGTCCCAGGACTGCAGAGGGAGGGCAGGGCCGGACTGCAGCCAGTGACAGCAGTGTGAGTTCTGGGGGCTCTCTGGACCTCAGGGTCAGGGGTGTACCACCACCAGCATGTTTAGGGTTCAGCTCTTTGTGTGCTTTTCCCCCAGTGAGGAAGGGGAAGCGGTAGGCCTTCACCTAAGCCTGGCTGATCCCAGCTACTGTGAATTCAGGAGCCCTAGGTGCCAAACATACCAGACATGCATGTGCCTACTCCCCCAGCCTTCTGCAGGGCCCTCAAGCCCAGAGACTCGGGCATAGAGCTGCCGTGGCACCTAGTGGCTGAGGGACTTGGTTGTTGACATGTTATCATGTCCCGGGCAGGCAGTTTCTCTGAAGAGCTAACCTGTCTTCTTCACTCTTTTAATGTGAACCTTTCCCTTACCTGGGGGAAAGGGAGAGTTGTCAGGAGGCTCTGCACGAGCACATGTGAGTGCGTGAGTGTGAGATCTTGAAAGGCGGCAGTTTGTATTTGTGAGTGAGACAGGAGGGAGGGAAAGAGCTGTGAGGAGACTGTGTCTATATGACAGAGGTGGTTTGTATGTGTAGATACAGGAAGGAGATTGTGTGTATGTGTATATATTAGGGGAGGCTGTGTGTATGTGTAGATATGGGGATAGAGCTTTGTACTTGAGTATACATGGGGGATGTACTTGTGTCCGTAGGGGGGTGGTTGTGTGTTTGGGGGAGCTTATGCGTGTGTGTGTGTGTGTGTGTGTGTGTGTGTGTGTGTGTCTTTGGGGGAGTCTGTGTGTGTTTCAGGGAGTCTGTGTGTGTTTGGGGCAGTGTGTGTGGGGGGGAAGCCTGTGTCTTTGGGGGAGTCTGTGTGTGTTTGGGGCAGTGTGTGGGGTGGAAGCCTGTGTCTTTGAGGGAGTCTGTGTGTTTCAGGGAGTCTGTGTGTTTGGGGCAGTGTGTGTGTGTCTTTGGGGGAGCCTGTGTGTATGTGTATATGTGGGGGTGGAGCTGTATACCTGTGTGTGTATGGAGGGGGTTGTGTACGTAGATGTGCACGTGAGCAAGCGCTTTGCTCGGCTTTGGATGAGTAGCGGCTGGTAGTTGCCCAGGCTGTCCATCTGCCACCTCCTGTTCATGTCATCGTGCTGCCTGTGCACACGTCTGGATGTGGGCTGCTTCTGAGTCACCGGATAACTGACGTCTGCCCGTCTGTGTCACTTGTCAGCTTTGTGCAGCCCTAAACATCTGGCAGTCTTTGTCACAGTGTGCTCAGGTCTGGGGGTGTGAGTTTTCATGTGTAGGTAAAGGTATATGACTGTACATGAACATGGCATGTAATGTGATAGCAGGAAGGAGGCCTCATAGCAGCTGAGTGACTGTTCCGATCCTGTGCCTTCGTGAGGTCCACTGGGGAGGGGCTGCCATTCCTTTGCAGCTGAGCCTATGACCTGGGTGGGAGCAGGAATGAGGCTGCTTTTGGTTTGTCCCTGTCACCTCTGGCTCCTTTCATGGGTTGAGACCTGGGGCCAGCCACTGGCCCTGCCCCTGTCAGCCTGGACAGAACGGGACTGCAGTCCAGCTCAGAAAGCTCTTTGGATTACTTTTGGCTGCATACCTCCTAGCCAGCAGGAGCCCTGAGATGCACTCAGGCCAGGGCACTTTCCCCATGACGCCCCCAGGCGTCCAGCAGGCTCTCCCTTCAGTGAAGGGGGCCCACAGAGTGCCCTTTGAGCCAGAGGTGAGTGTTTCTAGCCTCTGGTGCAGTCTGAGTGGGGCAGTGTTGTTGGGCATCTCAGGTCCTCTTACAGAGAACGATAAAGGAACCCCTATCTGGAAGCCAGGTGACCTGGGGTTTCTCCAGAACCCTGAGCCCTGCTTCTCTCAGCTACTGGTCCTGACTCTTAGTATGTCTACTTATTGAGCCAAACAACAGAGGTTCCTGGTCCCCTCTGTCCTCCTTTCAGTTCATGAGCCAGACCATGCTGGCTGAAGGGCCCACCCTGCCAGCCTGGTATCTGTGCCAGTGCCCCGGGCTGTCCTTGTGGGTGCAATCTGCCGACCCTAATCAGAGTTACTGGCCTCCATTATGGTCTCTAGACATAAACTGGCCACAGCTAGTCTGGTGCCCATGCTTGTTCTGTTTGGAGAAGCTTTGCTCTGCTTTCCCTGGCTTCGTGTCCATGGGCCACTACCATCTGATACATGTGGCCTCGTCCTGGGACATCTTTGATTGTTTGTAGCTTCTAGAAGGTCCCTTCCTGTCCCCAGCCCTGGTAATCGGACATACTGAGAGGTCTGCTGCCTCTCAGGATTGCCCTCTAGAGCCACGAGTCCCACATACCCAGCGCTAAGGTGTCCTCTGCCAGAGTGGGCTCTCAGTACCTCTGTATTAAACACATGAAGGGCTGGGAAGGCCCAGGGCCCTTAGAGGCTATGCCAGGCCCTACAAGGTGTCTCACCCTGATACCAGCACTCCCTTCTGTCCTCGACTCCCAGGAAACATGTTCCCCACCATTGGTGATGTCCACCTCGCTCCCTTCACGGATGAGCAGCTCTACATGGAGCAGTTCACCAAGGCCAACTTCTGGTGAGTCCCCACGTGTCCTCGGGCCTCCCTTCTCTCTGACCGGGATCTGAAAGGCTTGGCTGGGAGAGGACTAGCTGGGAGGGAGAGCAGGGCCAGCCTACCTCACTCTCCTGCTGCTGCTGACCTCACTGTGGGGGCTTCCTGCAGGTACCAGCCATCCTTCCACGGAGTGGACCTGTCAGCCCTCCGAGGTGCCGCTGTGGACGAGTATTTCCGGCAGCCTGTGGTGGTGAGTGGGGCACCAGCGGGCACTGTGACATTTGGGCATGGCCCATCTCTGGGGTGATGGATCACAGGCTCATTCACTTGTCGGGCCTCAGCCAGGCTCTGTTGCTCTAAGGGAGCTCCTGCCTGTCTCAGAGCCTTTGTTTCTGCACTGCACAGAACACTCTGGCAGATGCGTGTGAGAGCAAAGAGGCCCTTAAGACGAGGAGCACTCAGCACAGCCACCACGCAGTACTTGTGGGTTGTTAATCAGATGCATTGACTCCCAGTGAGGTGATTTTCTTGGTTGAGCCCATCATACAAAATCAAGGAAACAGAAAAGTGAAAAGCTTCCCGACTCTCTGGTCCCTGCAGGCAAATAGTACTTCCCTGTTCTTTTCCCAGAAATTGTTTACCCAAACACGCACGTACAAACTCTTGCCTGTTTTTTCAAAGTACAGCATAACCAATGCTGTCTTAATGTCTCCCTTGAATTGTTTTGAATGTGGCTCTATAACTGATAGGTGTTCTCTCATAGTTGACACTCTGTGTGCACTTGAGAAAATGTATACTCATTAGTTGAATGCAGTTTGTGTTAATGTCTGCTAGGCTACTTTTATTAATCATGTTGTAAAATCTCTTATCTATGCTGGTTGTTTCCTCTGCTTTCCTATGTTGATGATTATGTATTATTCCAATTAGAGCTGACAGTTTTTGCTTTATTATTTTTATTGATTTTAATGAATTTACAGAAAGATTGGGTTTTCGTCCATTCATTGATGCACATTTTCCTCCCCCCATTCACTGCAGAGCTGTCAGATGACTAACGCCTAATCATACACTCCTGTCAGACAGTCCTGTCCCTCAGCTGCTCCAGTGCAGTGCGCATTATCTAGCCGCTCTTCCTATTCTCCCCTCCACCCTCCTTTGTATATTTTAACTCTTTATTAGGTGTTTATAGGTGTGTGGTTACTACTCGTTCCTAGTGGAGTCCTGTCTTTTTGTATAGGATTAGTTCAGCTCATGACCCGTCAGGACATAGTGAAAATGCTAAAGTCTTGTTCACAATCTGTGTGAAGTGTATATTTTTCCATCTTTATACTTTCTGCCTTTTTTTGTGTCTCGTTTATAAGCAGTATATATAATTTTATAATGAGACATTTTTTGTCTTTCAATTTGAAACTTAGATTGTTAACATTGAATTGCATTACTTGTGTTTTTTTGTTTGTTTTTTTTTATTACTTGTGTTTTTAAATCCATCATTTTCCTGTTTTTCTGTTGATCTCATTGCTCTTTGCTTCATCTGGCTTAATAAGAGATGTCAGGCATTCTCTTTCCCCTTTCTTGGTGTCCTGTGCTGTTCGAAGCGGGCTTGGGACCACTTCTGCAAACACTGCCCCTGCCTCATCGTCTTAGGACTCCACGCAGGTGACATCAGACTCTTGGGCTTTTTTACCATCCCTCAGATGAACTCATTTCTGAATTTTCCATCTTTTTTCCTTTTGTGGCTTCATTTACATATTTTCTACCAAAGTCTTTGAATTTGTGAATCTCTTTTCAATGTGTAATCTATTTTTCTACTTTTTTTTTTTTATTTTTGCTTTTTTAAGTTTTCTTACAAAGTCTAGAATTCAATTTTCAGGGCTGCCAGGGTGACCATACTTTTGGAGGCTCTGCCAATCTCTTCATCAGGCCAGTAATCTGGTCTTTTTTATGATTGTGAGTTTTGTTTTCCCCTCGTTTATTAGGATGCTCTATTTTGACTTCTTTCAGCGTGGTCCACAGTGGTGGCTGGGCACCATCTAGTTAGCTTGTCTGGGCTCAGGATCATGGAGGTCACCATTGTTGAGGTTCATTAGTCCTGCGAACTGTTGCCCATGAGTCCTTCATTTCCTTCACTCATCATTCTTCACAATTGTTAAGGTTTTTCGAACATGATTAATGGTCTCCGATTACGTCACTGGCTGAGTGGTCAGTGTGCTCTTGGGTTTAGGTTCACCACGGGGCCTGGTCTCTGGGCTGGCCTGGCCATTGGCTGTTAGAATGAAAACATACAGAGGCTCAGGAGGATATTTTTCATCCCAAAGAGGATTTCCTTTTCTTTGGGCAGGAAATTTGAGCTGGGCAGACACATCCCGTTGGTTCTTGGGTATTTGACCTTTTGGCACTGGTCCTGTCTCCTGGTCTGCGAAGGGTAGTGTTCACAGACACACTCTTAAAAAGTGAGGATCTGGGGAGCTCTGGTGGCCTAGTGGCAAGAAGCTGTACTGCAATCCCAGAGGTGCGCGGTTCAAATCCACCAGATGCTCTGCCGGAGAAGGAGGGAAAATGTCCCTCCTGTACCAGTCAGATCTGATTTGATGGTACACGCACAATAAGTTAAAAAAAAAAGTGAGGATCTGAAAGCTTTGATGTGTCTTACACCTATTAATAAATTATTGTTAGCTATTGATATGAAAATCTAAAGTCAAGAAATTGAAAAGAACATACTTACTAATTCATGTGGAAATAACGTGGACCTCGTGGCACCGTTTGTAGGGAGATGCCCTGCTAACCCCAGGAGCAGAGAGCCTCTGTAGTTTGAGTCACCAGTGGTTCCAGGGGAGAAAGCTGGAGAGTGGTACAGAGCCTCTGAAATCTCACTGAGGGGCAGCTACGGGTTGATTCCACTGAATCAAACAATAGACAGCAATGAGTTTATTACATAAATAGCAGTTTAGAAATGAAAAATATTCCAGAAGTATTTTCCAGCACAAATACTGGCCCTTGTTTTACCACTTGCAAACCCCTTTGTTTGGCTTAGTGGGAGGGACACAGTTCATTCTCCTAACTGCTTCTATGTTCAGTTTGTTGTGGTATCACAGGTGAGAGAGAGAATAAAAAGGACAAGCAGAGTCTTCGTATATGGAAATAAACTCGCTCCATGTTGAGGCCCATTGCGTTAGGGTGGCCGTCTGTGCTCTCGGTGCTTCTGGGTGGCCTCCAGAGCCACTCTTCCCTGCCCCGGGCCCAACAAGGTTCTGTTAAGTAAATAGTATGTGCCTTTTACAGTTTGTGGAAACCAAGTAACCCGCATTAAAATGTCTGCATGGCACGCACGTTGTGTGTCCGTAGTATTTCTGTGGGCTCCATCAGTGGTTTGAACATTGAACACTGTTGAACTTTTCCCTAATTTTGTCTCTTAGAAGTGGTTTCTGCATGGTGTCTCAGTAGCTCAGAACTGGCAGATGGCTCGGAGGGAGAGTCTGTGCAGGACGGCCAGCTCATTCTCTGCATTTCCCTTCAGTCAGCATTGTGGCCTCTAGTCCTGGTGGCCTCTCATCCTTTGCTCCCACTTTCTCTCATCCACCTGGAGGCTGCTAAAAGGCGCACTCTCCATCCAGCCCATATGCCTGTATGCAAATAGGTGAACACCCCGAAGACACATAGCATGAACAAAAGCTCCCCTCGGTGCATTTCCCATCTCTGGGGTCTCAGCCCCCCAAATCCTGGTTGCTGTGGTTGCTCTTTAGTGCTTTCAAACCCTGTTTTTCCCTTTGCATTTAATTCTGCTTGTGTGGTTATTGGCAGGAGCCTCAGACTGAGACAGGGAGACAGGATCTCCATCGCGGCTGAGTGGGCGGCAGCACACAAGCTACTTTTTCACAAAGCATTTTATCTTGGGCGCTCTCTCCTTATCGGCTCAGAAAGGGCCTCTTCATCCCTCTTGCTGTTTACATAGTCTTCTGAGGATGAGCCGTCACTGGCTTAATTAGATGGTTTTCAGGCATCACTGCTTCATACAGTCCTTATGTGTAGGTCTGCCATATGGCCAGAACACAGATCTGGAACACTGGCCATATTGAGAGCTGAGCTGCACCAGTCCCTCCTCCAGCCGCAGGCCTGAGAAAGGCAGGCTGACTTTTGCCAGATGTCCCTGAAGCTATGGCCAGACGAGGCACAGAGCTTTCTCTGAGAAGGGCCAGGGTCTCCCCTCCATGCTGGCCCTGTGCTTGCAGTATGGTCTTAACTGTGATCTCTTCCAGGACACCTTTGACATCCGGATCCTGATGGCCAAGTCTGTCAAGTACACAGTGAACTTCTTAGAAGCCAAAGAAGGAGATTTGCACAGGTGTGCCCTGCCCCCCGCTGCCAGGCCTGGCGCACCCCACCTGTCGGCTGGTGTCCTACTCTGCCCTGGCCACCCCTCCTTCTCTCCCAGCAGCGCAGCGAGTTTGACTTCCTCTGCAACCACCACCTTTTGCCTTCCAGGATAGAAATCCCATTCAAGTTCCACATGCTGCATTCAGGGCTGGTTCACGGTCTGGCTTTCTGGTTTGACGTTGCTTTCATCGGCTCCATGTGAGTGCAACCAAGCAGACCCCTGGGCCTGAGGGTAGCACTGAGCTGGGGTCTGGGAGGCACGGCCTGGCTCCTCTGGGATCCTCTTTTACAAAGGGCAGTATGAGCAATGGGAATGGGGTGGGGGGTGTCATGTATGTCTGTCCTGTACCACTCCGTCATGGGACCTTGTCTCTGTGTGTGTCCTCACTGTGTGTCCTGTGTGAGGGTGCATGCGCACCATGGGTGTTCACATCAGGGATTGTGCAGGGCAGTGGTCCGAGTGGTGGCCTTGGGCCAGTCAAGCACGCGTCTCTCCCTTCCTGGCAGCATGACCGTGTGGTTGTCCACGGCCCCGACGGAGCCTCTGACCCACTGGTACCAGGTCCGGTGCCTGTTCCAGTCACCACTCTTCGCCAAGGCCGGGGACACGCTCTCAGGGACATGTCTGCTTATTGCCAATAAAAGGTACAGCTGGCACCTGGGGCTCCCCACCCCATCTGGCCGGGCAGGTCCTGGGGCCGAGCCAGCGCTCACACCTCCCCTTCCGAAACTTCGCAGACAGAGCTATGACATCAGTATTGTGGCCCAGGTAGACCAGACAGGCTCCAAATCCAGTAACCTCCTGGACCTGAAAAACCCCTTCTTCAGGTAGGACAGGCCGTCGGCCTGCATGGGGGGCTCCTCCTGGTCCTGCGGCCCCCTCGACCCTGCCTATGGGTCCGTCTCTGGCACAGATACACAGGCACGACACCCTCACCTCCACCCGGCTCCCACTACACGTCTCCCTCAGAGAACATGTGGAACACAGGCAGCACCTACAACCTCAGCAGCGGGATGGCTGTGGCTGGTGAGTCAGACCTGCCTACCTGCCACACGGGAGTGGGGGGCACTACCTACTGCCCCTGCTACTGGTGCTCTGCCTCTGGTGGCAGCCCAGGCCCTCCTGCCCCGCAGCCTCTGAGCTGGCCCTGACCACGACCTCTCCCTCTCTGGGCACAGGGATGCCGACTGCCTATGACCTGAGCAGTGTTATCGCGGGGGGCTCCAGCGTGGGCCACAACAATCTGATTCCTTTAGGTGAGTGTGCCTGCCCCAGGGTCAGTGGGAGCACAGGGTGGGGCCTGGGAAAGGGCTGGGGCCCTGCCCCCCTTGGCTTTTGCTTGGTCTTTTCCTTTTCTGGGGGGCTCGTGGCTGAGGCCCCATTCTATCTGCTCTGCCACCTCTGTGCCTGCCCTCCCCACACCCCTGGTGTGCAAGCGCAGGGAGCGGAGCGCGGAGGCTGGTGGCGCAGGCCAGGGGAGGCTGGGGGCGGTGACCTGTCTCCCTTCCCTCCTCCCTCTCGCTGCGCAGCCAACACGGGGATTGTCAATCACACCCACTCCCGGATGGGCTCCATAATGAGCACGGGGATTGTCCAAGGTAACGGTGGGGCGGAGCGGGCTCCAGTGGGTGGGCAGCCAGCATGTGAGTGTGTCGTCCTGCGGGCCACCTGCCTGCCCTCTCGCCTGCTCTCTCTCTGGCTCTGGGGGGTTCCAGGTGGGCGAGAGGGCAGGGCTGTCCCTTCAGTGCCGATGCCTCATCCCATAGGCTCCTCGGGTGCCCAAGGCAGCAGTGGAGGGGGCTCAAGTGCCCACTACGCAGTCAACAGCCAGTTTACCATGGGTGGCCCTGCCATCTCGATGGCCTCGCCCATGTCCATCCCCACCAACACCATGCACTACGGGAGCTAGGCCCCTCAGGCATCACGTCAGGAACGGACTGACAGCACCAGGAAACCAAATGAAGCGCCGGCCGGCCCGCCCCGCACTGGCCGGCCCACCTGGACTGGAGAAGGCCGACCCGTCACAGCCCTCTTTGCTATGGGAACTCGGACACTTTTTTACACGATGTTGCCGCCCCCGTCCCCAAACTCCACAACCTGGCCCTGAGTGTGTGTCGCTGCCATATTTTACACCAGATCATGTTGCGGGAGCCCTGGGCCCCCTCTGCCCTCCCACCCTGACCCGGGTTTGACATCTGTAAGAGGCATGTTGAGATCTGGAGCGCATCGAGAAGGGGGCTGCTGCCCTGCCCGGCCGGCCCTCAGCCCCCTCCTCTCGCCTGTGTCTAGTGGGGAGGCTGCCCCCTTGACAGGCCTCTTTTCCAGCCACCAGGCCTTGGTCACAACGGGCGTGACATGCTGCTTTTTTTTTTTTTTTTAATTTTATTTTTTTACAAAAAGAACCAGTGTCAATCCACAGACCCTCCGACAACCCAAGCCGGCCGGGCTGAGCCAGCAACCCTTTCCTCAGACTCAGACCCAGCAGTGGGGGTGGCCTGGCTGTCTTCAGGGGCGGGAGCAAGCCAGACCTCTGGGTACCCACAACCCCCCCCACCAAAGGGTTCACCTCACACTTGAATGTACAACCTAGCCCGGCTGTTGGGGAGGCCCTCCGTCCTTGGCCCCTGCCTCTTGCTGCTGTCCTGTCCCTGAGCCCCTGCAGGTCCCCTCTCCCTCCCACTTGAGCTAGAGCAGGTGACCCCCAGAGCCCAGCCTGGAGGCTGTGGGGCTGTCCCGACACCTCCTGGGTCTGTGGTGGGGGTACCCTTCCCCACAGCTGTCCTTAGGCCTGTGTGCCCCTCCTTGTAGATGCTCCAGTCCCTCCACGTATTATGGCATCCTGAACCCGCCTCCCCTCTGGATGGGGAAGGGGCCTTGCAGGGACCTGTCCCCACTCCCGCCCCCAAAACAAAATAAACAAGGAAATGTATGTTTCAGCACAGGAAGTTTTCTTCTACTTCTGCTCCCCATTTTTCTAACACCCCAAGCTCATATGTGGGGGAGCTCAGAGTAGGTCCAAAGCCCTGGTGTGCACTTGAGAAAGGGAGGCAGCATCGCCCTGTGCAGTGCTGTCTGAGTGGCACTGGAAGCTCCCTGCTCGGCTGCTCACCCCCTCAACACACCTTTATATAAACTCTGAATCACCTTTGCATAGAAAATAAAAGTGTTTGCTTTGTAAGAAAAATCTGGAAAGTAGCAGAGTGATCTTGAGGTATCAAAGGCGGCTTAGTGACTGTGTGGGGGCAGGTCAGGCAGAGATGTCCCTTATGGTTTGCCTGAAAGAGAGGATCCAAGAAGCAGCCCTGTGACTTCCAGTCTAGGGGGTCCCTTAGCTGCACAGCCCGCCCCAGCCGGCAGCCACTGTGTACCTGCAGGGCCAGAGTTGGGCTGTGACAGGTTAGGTGGCTGCACTGTGAGGGGCGGTGCGAGTGTGGCTTGTGGCGGTGTCACGTGATCCAGAGGCAGCGGCTGGAAGAAGTACAACTGCACCAAGCCCCTGGGGTCAGTGTTGGAGCCACTACCCGGGGGCTCAGCTGTCAGCACCCGGGGGTGGGAGCTCTGCGGGACCACTGGTGCTGGGCAACCCAGGGCCAAGGCTTGGCTGTGACAACCTGTACCCTGCAGCCTGGGGGCTCTGCTGTGACCACCCGTACTGTGCAGCCTGGGGCTGATATTCCACTATGACTGCCTGTGTCGAGCAGTGTGTAGGGCCAGGGCCCAGCAGTGACCACCCATACCCTGGGCTGGGGCTCAGCTGTGACCATCGTACCTTGCAGCCCAGGGCCAGGAGAGCGTGGAGCAGCACCACCGTGGACAGGAGTGCAGCGGCAGCAGGCCTAGTATCTTCCCGGACAACAGGCCAGAGGGTGAACACCAGGCCGGCAGCTGACAGGGCCAGGGCCAGCACCCCAAAGAGCCACTGCAGCCACGGGACAGGGATGAGCCACAGGACCTGGGGTGACAAGGACCATCAGCTAGTGTAGTGTCTGCTGTGGGCCTGGCTTCCGACCCCCGGGCCCACTTACCACCGTGGGGATGAAGACAGACAGGGAGTAGCCATAGACGCACACCGTCTCCAGGAAGGAGTAGGGCCCCATGCGCTCCCGGACGCCCCTGCGCCACTGCAGGAAGCCCCACAGTGCCAGTGGAACCAGCCCCGCGTAGCAGTAGATGGTGACGCTTGCCACAGTCACTGGGGACAGAAGGAACCGCAGGCAGTGCCCCTGAGCCCTGTGGGCAACCCTAACCCAGCCTGCTGTGCCCTGCCAGTGTGGCTTACCCTTGTGGAACTGGGGGCTGTAGTGGATGGAGGGGTCCCTCCTCTGGGCCAGCACCAGAGTCAGGTTGCCAGTGATGGCCAGGACAAAGGCCAGTGTGGCGCAGATCCAGAAGGGGCCTGCAGGGGGGAGTGGGGTCAGGTGCAGTCCCAGAGCGTTTGGGACAGGGGGACGTGAGCCATCTTCTTGAGGGTGCAGGGATCCCAGCCTCTTCTTTCTTGTGGGGTCCCCAACTCCTTCATCTACCTGGTCACTGCTAACATCTTCATGGCTCAAATTTCTGCCCAATCATTGTCTACTCCCTTTCTAGAGGATCTTCCAGGACCCCACACTTGTCACATTAACAGGAAGCAACTTCTTTGCTGCCTCACCCAGCCCCCTGACTTCTGATGGGGAGTGAGCCTGGCACTCTGTTCTCTCTATTCACCCCCTGAGCGACTACACTTGTTGACAACTCTGGGCATCTTGAGCCTATGCCTCTGCCCTCAAAGGCAGGCTTGCACATCCACACATGGGGGGGGTCTCCCGG
The DNA here is from genome assembly GCF_000299155.1 of Elephantulus edwardii. NCBI lineage: Eukaryota > Metazoa > Chordata > Mammalia > Macroscelidea > Macroscelididae > Elephantulus > Elephantulus edwardii. The sequence continues at coordinate 2,953,755 of NW_006399987.1, forward strand.
TCCACCTCGGGTCACATCCACACATGGGTGGCGTCTCCCGGTCCACCTCGGGTCACATCCACACATGGGGGGCGTCTCCCGGTCCACCTCGGGTCACATCCACACATGGGGGAGCGGGGCTCCTGGAACACCTCGTGTCACATCCATACATGGGGGGCGTCTCCCGGTCCACCTCAGGTCACATCCACACATGGGGGGTCCAGGTCCACCTCGGGTCACATCCACACATGGGGGGGGGTCCAGGTCCACCTCGGGTCACATCCACACATGGGGGG
>NW_006399987.1:2954338-2967126 GCF_000299155.1 Elephantulus edwardii
CATCCACACATGGGGGGTCCAGGTCCACCTCAGGTCACATTCACACATGGGGGGGGTCTCCTGGTCCACCTCAGGTCACATCCACACATGGGGGGGTCTCCCGGTCCACCTCGGGTCACATCCACACATTGGGGGAGCAGGGCTCCCAGAACACCTCATGTCACATCCACACATGGCGGAGGGTCTCCCAGAACACCTCATGTCACATCCACACAAGGAAAGGGGGGACTCCTCGTCTACTTGGTGTCACATCGACACACAGGGCAGGGGAAGAGGGGCTCCCAGCTGGTGTTACATCCACACATGGGGCGAAAGAAAGAGGAGCTCCCAGTCCACCTGGTGTCATATCCATACATGAGGTGGGGGATCCCAGTCCAGCTCGTGTCACATCCACACATGGGGGCTGGGGGCTCCCAGTCCAGCTGGGGTCACATCCACACATGGCGGGGTCTCCCGGTCCACCTCATGCTTGCTCCCCCCTCTCAAGTCTGCCTTCTCCCCATCAGCAAGGGGCAGCACCATGCTGATAGTCTGCCTCCACTTCTCCCATCCCACAGGCAGTGTCGGCAAAGTCTGTCCTCAAGTTCCATCTTCAGGTCCTAGTCCAGGATCCAACAGCTCCTCTATCTCCAGTCTCCCCCCACCCCGCCCTGGGTCTCCATCCTGGTGCCCCGCAGCGGCTGGGGAGCCTGTGAGCATTTCACACGTTACTTTAAAGCTGCTGTTGCTGCTGAGCAGTGCCTGGCATCCTGCTCCAGCCCCGCTCCAAACCCTCCTGGCACTCTCCGCATGGTCTCCCTTATGCCCAGGCCCCTGCACCTGACCCACTCTCTCAGCTCCCTCTCAAGGCCCTTCCTGACCAACCCATGTGAAAACAGCATCTATCCTGACACCACTGTTCACTGCAATTTCCTTCCTCTGCTTCACACTTTGCTTCAATGACTGCTTTCTTCTCGACTATTCCCAGGGCCGAGCACTCAGGCAACATTTGTTGAATGAATAACAGAACGGACTGAACGCACAACCTCACCGTACAGGTCTGGCCGATTCCGCAGACGGTGCCGTACAAAGTTGTGTCCAGGCCACGGCAGCAACGAGCCTTTGATGCGGTCCAGGACCTGGGGAGGTAAGGCCAGCACCTGGATGCAGCCCTAGGGCTCCACCCCCAGGGGGACGCAGCCAGCCTCCTGTCCAGCCGGCCTCTCTTTGCCTTCCACAACCTCCCGCAAGGAGCTCCTGCTCTGGCCTCCCGCACAGGCCTTCCCCTGGCCAGCTCCCACTCACTGTCCCACTTCCAAGCGGTCCCCCTTGGGGCTTGTCTTCGTCCTATGTGGTTCTTCCTCCCTCTCCCTGTTGCCCTAAACTCCCTTCTGACTCTCCCACCCGAATCCGAAGGATCTGAGTGCCACATCTTTCTCCAGCATGTAAGAAACTCTGGTGATGTAGGGGTTACATGCTGTACTACTAATCAAGATGAATCTACCAGCCACTCTGCGGGAGCAAGATGGGCAGTGTACTGCTGTGAAGATTACCTCGGAACCCTGGCAAAGATGTGGGCTTAATTCAATAGCACTGAGTATAACTCTAACACAAGATATTCGGGCTTGTCATCTCCCCTCCCTGGCCGGCGCTTCCGATGCACGTTGCACACAGCTAGCTTTTCCTGCTCCAGCTCCCCCAGGCCCCTCAGGAGAAAATCCAAACTCTACTTAACTCACCAGGCTCTCTGCGATCTGCCTTCTGCTTGCCTGTCCTAACTCATCCCACAGCACTGTCCCCGCCCCTACAGATTCAGACACATGGAACCCTTACATACTTAGAAGGCCTGTCCCTGTCTTGACAGATCACCTGCACCCCTGTGTTACCATGGCCTTTAAAACCAAACCCCAAACCCACTGCCTTCGCATCAGTCCCAACTCAAAGTGACCCTACAGGAGAGAGGAGGGCTGCCTCATACAGTTTCGGAGGCCGTAGATCTCCATGACAGCAGGCTGCCACATTTCTCAAGTAACAAAGCTGGGAGATTCAAACTCAAATTATCCACTAGCAAAGAGCTTAATTGCTGCACCACCAGCCCCCCCCCAAAAAAAAAACAGTTAATCCTACAAGCCTAGGTAAGACCAAGAAACCCAGGTGTCAGAGTGGTTAAAAAACTCAGCTGCCAACCAGAAAGTCAGGGAACTCTGGTGGCCTAGTGCTAAGGAGCTAAGCTGCCAACCCAAAGGCAGCAGTTCAAATCCACCAACTACTCCATGAGAGAAAGATGGGACAGTTACTTCCTGTGCGATTTACAGCTTCTGAAAACCCACTGCAGGAGCAGCTATGAGCTGGATCATACCACCAACAACCAAAAGGTTGGCAGTTCAATCTTGCCATTCACTCTGGGAGACATAGAGGAAATCATCTACTCTGTCAAGATTCACAACCTCAACATCTCTATGGGCATTTCTTTTTTTTCTCTCTCTCTTTTATTATTTTGTACAATGTACCATCAAATCAGATCTGACTGGTACAGGAGGAGATTGTCCCTCCCAGCAGAGCATCTGGTGGATTCGAACCGCACACCTCTGGGATTGCAGTGCAGCTTCTTGCCACTGGCCACCAGAGCTCCTTTCTAAACACAGGGTCGCTGTGAGTCAGAATCGACTGATGGAACGTGGTTTTCAGCTCGGTGTGCTTTCAGGTAGCTCCCACACCGGGCTGGCCAGCTCCGTCTGGTGCCTGATGTGGAACAAGTGCCCAGTGCATCTTAGCAGAGCCCCAAGCAGGACTGCAAACCCCATCCCACCAGCTTCCGGGGCCTGACCTGTGAGGTGTCCACGTCAAAGAAGCTCTGATAGTAGCTGAAGGTCCAGAACCCCGGCTGCTGCGGCTGCTGCTCGCCCTCCTGCAAGAGCTGTACAAGAGGAGGACTCTCACTCAGGGCCGGTGCCCAGAGCCAGGGCGAGCGAGGGGCAGCGCGCAGGGCGGCGGGGGGCTCACCGCAGCCTTGTCACTGTCCTCCTCCCCATCCTCCGCTCCATAGCTACCACCGGAGTCCATGGCCACTGCCACGTGCCCCAGTGGGGTCAGCTGGTCGCTTCGGCTCGTGGTGGCCGCATCCGGGGTTTCAGCCAAGAGATCAGTGGCTTCCTGGAACTCTAGATTAGGAAAACGAGGCGGAGGCGTATTTGGGGGAGCAGAGGTTGCTCAAGTCCCGCAGCCTGGGCGACGGGAAGCCAGTCTGGTAACTTAATAACGTGAGCCTGCAATTCAGGGTCTGGGGGCATTCTGTTCCAGGGTGGACACACGGTCTGGGGTAAGAAGCTCTGCTGCGAGGTCTGAGCGCAGAGTCAGAGACGGGAATCGCTGGTTCAAGGTTCACAGCTAACTGGGGGTCCGAGCAAGACGTGAGCTGAACGGAGCCCAGCAGGGCGGGGAGGGCCGGGGCAAGGCTGCACTCACCGTGGAAAGTGAGCTCGTCCGCCGCGGCCATGGCCGTCCAGGGGCGTCACCACATCCCGCTCTGAGCACAGAGACCGATCAGGCCCGCCTCTCCCTCCCGGAGCTCAGCCCTCAGGCTGATACGGGGTCGTGAACCCGCCTCCTGCTCCCGACAGGTGTACCCCGCCCCACCTCACCTGAGACGCTCAGCAGCCGCGGCTGAGCCTCTCTGCGCCTGCGCGGCCCGCCCCCCCGCCGCGGCCGAACCGCCAGCGGCCAACGCGCTCGGATTGGGCAGCAACATCCGGCGCCAGTCCGTCCCCTATCCTCTTCCGACCGGAAGCCACTTCCGGCGGTGTTGGGTCTAGTTTAACGTCCCAGACACTTTAACTTCACCTACTGGGTGTTTCTCTTCGGACCAAGGACTCCAAGCCGGAAGGGAATGGTGGGGGCCGCTCTGAAGCGATTTTGGTCCCGAGGTCGCGGACGATCGGGGGAGATGGCGGTCGCGAAGCCGAGCGTGTGGACACGCTTGGGTGTGTAACGGCGGAGGCGGCAGGGTGGGCGGCCGGACGGGCGGGCTTCTCTGACCGCGCTTCTCTCTCTCCAGGCACCTGGTCCCGCGCGCTTCTCCGGGACTACGCGGAGGCCTGCGGGGACGCGGCGGCGGCAGCCCGGGCCCGGCCGGTCCGCGCGGCGGTGTACGCGGGGCTGCTGGGCGGGGCGGCGGCCTGCTGCGCGCTGGCTCCGAGCGAGGCGGCCTTCGAGGAGGCGCTGCTCGACGCCTCGGGCACCCTCCTGCTGCTGGCCCCGGCCACGCGCAACCCCCGCTCGGAAGAGCACGTGCAGCGGCTGCTCTGGCTGCGGGGCCGCGGCCGCCTGCGCCACCAGAACCTGGGACTCTGCACGCTGGTCTATGAGGCGCCTTACGACGCCCAGACGAGCCTCTACCAGGCCCGCTGCCGCTACCTGCAGCCCCGCTGGACCGACTTCCCGGGCCGGCTGCTGGACGTGGGCTTCGCGGGCCGCTGGTGGGTGCTGGGGGCGCGGATGCGCGACTTCGACATCAACGACGGCGAGTTCCTCCACCTGCCCGCGCACTTGCGCGTCGTCGGGTCCCACCAGCTGCGCTCCGAGGCCAACGAGCGGCTCTTCGACGAGAAGTACAAGGCGGTGGTGCTGAGCGACGACCAGGTGGACCAGGCGCTGTGGGAGGAGCAGGTCCTGCAGAAGGAGAAGAAGGACAGGCGGGCCCTGAGCGAGGCCGACTCGCTGGTGCAATCAGAGGGCCCGAGATGACACCCCGGGAGGCAGGGGCCGAAGGGGGGTCCCCGTGGCCTGGCCGAGAGCCTGGACTGCGCGCTGGCGTGAGTGGGCGCAGCGCCCCATCGGCAGGTGGTACACGCTGGGGGGAGGGGTCCCGCCCAGTGGTCCCGCCCCTTTACCTTCTTCCTTGTAAGTTGCGTTGATTTAGAGCGGCCTTGCTTTAGGAGTTGACGTTTATAAGATGAAGTGACGTTTAGGAGATGAAGTGACGTTTATAACTGTCAGCCAGCAGTGAGATTGAGATGGAGATCGAGGTACCCCCATCGTTCCACGTTGTCACAGAACTGAGCTCTCCCGAGATCATCCAGATGTGTGTGTACGGGGTGATTCTGTAATTAATTTGAGCAGAAGTGGGTTTTACACGTATCTATTTGAGATCACTGAGCTCCTTGGAAGTTGGAAAAAATAACACGGAGACAACCATTGCACCACCCAGCCTCGCCTGCTGCTAACATCTTAACAGAAGTTGCTGTCTCTCTGTCAAAGAAACGATAAGGGCACAACCCTTTGGGTTTAACAAGGACACGTTTTCTTTCAAAGTAGCTTTGAGGAATCAAGTCTTTCATGATTTGGGACTCTGTTTAATAGAGTCAGCCTGGTTATGTCAGGCTTCAGTTATCTCGGAAACACAGTCTTGCCACAAAATAAGCAAGTAAGTGGACATTTGCTGACAGGTTGTGGTGACCGTACTTTTAAAACTGAAGTTAATAAAGGAAGACGGTTTTCTCGTAAAGTTGGCTTTAGCTTGTTAATAAAATGAAGAGATGAGGCAGCTGTCATTGATGGAATGTTTATGTGTATTGGCATTTGGACTTTATGGTCACTGTGTGGGTACATGAGGTTCATGGTGATTTCTGTGTCCTTCCTGGGTGTAGAGAAAGCACTTTAAAAGTTAGCATCCCATTTTGCAGGGAAGAAAAGGTTCAGAAAGTGCAGAGTCATGATCAGCCTCTTAACTCTCACCACTGAGACTTCACCTCAAACTTTAGACACAGATTCCATCACTGCTCTAATTCTTCGACTTGCTAACCAAAAGCTTGGCAACTTGAGTCCGTCAGTACCTCTGAGAGAGACGGGTCGGCAGTCACCCCATAAAGATTCACAAGCCTGGGAAACCCAGTGCAGAAGGTTGCCTTGAGTTGGGAAAAACCTGACTGCAGTGGATTTTTTGCTTCCCATAAGTAAAACATGCTATGTGCTGTCGAGTTGCCTGCGACTCAGAGCAACCCTGTGTACAACAGCTCTAAACTCTACCCTGTCCTGAGCCAGTCTCACTGACTTTGACACACCTACCTCTGTTGCTCCAGTTACTGGTTCATTCCATCTCATCTGGGGTCTTCCTCTTGTGCACTGTCACTCCACCCATCTGAGCATGATGTCCTTCTCCAGGGACCAGTCCCTCCTGGCCAAGAGCTCAAAGTATGTGAGATGGAGCATCAAAATCCTAGCCTCCAAGAAGCAAATTGGTTTCATTCTCTCCAAGACCTAATTGTTCTCTTGGCGGTTCATAGTATGTTCAAGACTCTTCTCCAGCACCACAGCTCAAAGGCATCAGTTCTTCTTCTGTCATTCTTAGTCATTGTCCAACTCTATGATGCATAGCAAGTAATTACAAAGACCATGGCCTGGATCAGACGTTCTTCAGTCTCTAGACTGATAACATTACTTCTCAGTAAAACATAAATGGATAAGTAAGTTACAGAGATAACATGACAAGTACAAGGCACATGATACTGAATTCTAATACTTGCGACAGGTTCTGCACTGAAATCCTAGTCTTAGTAAAGTGTGAAGGATAGCTAACGTCAGAAAAGGAAGTTCACTGTTGCCTTCACAGAGAGACTTTTCCTCATTGCAGTCAGAAGAAAGAATTGCACATCTTTATTACTTGAGACAGTAATTAAATCTATTCTGATTTCCAGCCAGCGTGTTTTCCATGCACACCTCCTGTAGCTGCTGGGAACAGTGAACCTCACCAGAGCGTGGTCATAATCCGACTTGGGAATTACCTACGGTCTGTGATTGGTTTCTTCAGTAGCTGGCCTTTGTCAGAGCAGAGCCAAAATACAGAAATTGTGGACTCTATTTTGGGCCATCTGCTAGTGGATAAGGAATAGTGCTGCCATTCCACAGGTGGGCAGTTCCAGTCCATCATCTGCTCAGTGAGAGAAGGATGCACCATCTCCTGTGCTATTTCAGTTTCTGAAAACCCAGTGGAGGGTCAGTTAGGAGTTGGGTCTGACTAATTGGCAGTGAGGCTTGTTTTGAGAGCCAGTGCCCTGGCCTCCTGGGTCTAGTGTAAGAAGTGAGTTCTGTTCGATCTGGAGGAAAGCTATCTGGCCAACTTACTGGAAGAGATCCATATTTATTCTCATTCCAAAAAAAGATGATCTGATGGAGTGTGGAAATTATCAAAACAATATCACCAATACTGCAAGCAAAATCCTGCTTAATATTACCCAGAAGCACTTGGGATACCAGAAATACACACTGGGTTGAGAAGAGGCTGTGGCACTAGGGACATCATCACCAATGTCAGATGGATCTTAGCTGGAAGCAGAGAGTATCAAAGGAATGTCCATCAGTATTTCATTGACTATGCAAAGACATTTGTGTGGACCACAGCGAGCTGTGGGTAATTTTCAGAAGAATGGAAATCCCAGAACACTTGATTGTGCTCACGGGTAACCTATACTTAGACCAGGAAGCATTTGTCAGAGCAGGAAAACACTTACTGTCAGGTGCCATTGAGTATGACTGATACCCACCCTCTGAACAAATGATCTGAACCCTATTCTATCCTGAGCCATATTCACACTTGTTGATAGACGAGTCCATTGTAGCAGTCATGAGGCCAGTCCATCTGGTTAAAGATTTTCATTTCCTTCATGGACTCTCCACCTTCCCAGCATCACGTACTCCTCCAAGGAATAAGCAGCACCTCCTAGCAACATGTCCAAAATGTGTGAGGTGAAGCCTCATCATTCTTGCCTCCAAAGAGCACTCCGGTTACACCCTCTCCAAGACACAGCTGTTTGTTCTCATGGGCACCCCATGGGCTGTTGAATGCTCTTCTCCAACACCACAGCTCAAAGACAACAATTATTTCTTGTCATCCAAGGAAACACTGCATGGTTCAAAATGAAACTGATGTGTCAAGGATGCATCTTGTCTCCACACCTTTCCAATCTATATGCAGAACATTGGGAGACTGGGCTTTATAAGGAGGAGTGTGACATCAGAATTGGAAAAGGACTCATCAACAACCTATGTTACATTAATTACAGCCATCTTTACCAAAAATGAGGGCCTGAAGTGCACGTTGGAGAAGTTCAAGGGCTGCAGTCTTTAATATGTATTGAAACTCAACATCAAGAAGACAAAGATTGTCACCATTAGGCCAGATAGCAGCACCATTATAGACAGGAGATTGTTAACAACTTTCGCTTCCTTGGTCCCACAATCAGCCCTCTTGGCACCAGCAGTCAGAAAATCAAAAGACTTAGTGCATGGAGAAAGTTTGCTCTCAGGGACTTCTCCTGAGTCCTAATGAGCAGTGATGTCAGTCTGGAGACTAAGATGCACCTGATCTAGGCTATGGTCTTTGCAGTTACTTCTGTGCATCAGAGAGCTGGACAATGATTAACTCTCAATTCTTGAGAGTTACGGTGCTACAGAAGAGTATTAAACATTCCATGGGCTTCCGAAAGAACAATTAGGTTTGTCATAAAGAGAGTGAAACCAAGTTGCTCCTTTGAGAAGAGGATCTTGAAGCTCTGTCTCTCATACTTTGGGCATGTTTTCAGGAGGGACAGATTAGTCCTTAGAGAAGAACATTATGCTTGGAAGGGCTGAGGTACAGCACAAGAGGGGAAGACCCTGGATGAGATGGATTGACACAGTAACTGGAATAATAGTGTTAGGTGTGTTGGAGACATGAGACTGGCTCAGGACAGTGCAGGGTTCAGAGCTACTGTACATAGGGTCACCATGAGTTGCAGGCGACTCAACAGGACATAGCAACCACCAACCAATCGATCAAGAGACTGAGTAGACCTGATGTGAGATTTGGTCCTACTCTGAGCACACAGCCACACCTGCTTGTTCACACCTGAGCTCAGCCCAGGATGGACTTCAGCTTGCCCTGAACTAACAAGCTCTGGCATGTGCACGTGGTGGGTGGGAGCTGGTATGGTCCTGATTGAAGGGAAGCCAACCACCTACATTCCAGTTCATTGACAAGCCCAGAGACAGAGGTTCTCCAGTCTCAGCCCTGCACGGTGCCAGAATAAAGTGAGCCAGTTACCTGCATCCTCAAAAAGTCAGCTGGGTCTCAATAAGTGGGCTCTAACGTCACAGTTTTTGTCTTAAACTTCACATTTGTTGGCAGAGCTGACTTTGCTGTGCCTCACTTTCCTTATAGGAATGTCATTCCTTTTTTTCTTTTTTAAAAATTTTATTTTGTTAGTTTTAATGAACATTTACAGATACTTTGGATTTCCATTCATTCATTTTTGCATTTTTCTCCCTGCCCACCCCTCCCCACCTAGTTCATTCTTTGAAAAGTAGAAGAATAATTCTTTCATTGGTATACAATCCCCCCTCCCTGAGTCATTCCTTTTAAAGTGGTTAAAAAATGGGTAACTAGGCCAAACCTCCTGGTACACAGGGCCCGCAGTTCCTGTGTGAGGTGGCCATCCCCTGCCCTTTTCTGTGTCCCTCTGGTGAACACTCTGCTCTTCAGCCCTAAGATTGGCTGTGGGAAATGCTCAGTAAATGGAGGAGTGTCACCAACACGTGTTTGCCTTTCAAGATCAGAAGATCTCAAAATCTCCCTTTTTCTTTAAATTTAATCTAGGGATGGGAAACACTAAAGAAAAAAGGAACAAAAATGTAATCTAGAGCTGGCTGGTCCTGCAGGATGGAGGCTCTGTGGCGGTTGTCATTGGAGCGTCCACCAGGGGGCACCAAAGACTCAGAAGTTGGCGCTTTCCTCCTCCCGCAGCGCACGTGGTGTTTTGTTCTGTGAAGAGCAGATCTATCTGCTGCTCCTAGAATCAGGTGGATGGTGGCAGAACGAGCCTGGTGGCCCCGTGGCCAGAGAGCTGAGCCAGCAAACCAAAGAGCCAGCAGTTCGAACCCACCACTGCTCCACAGGGCAACAAAACAAGCAGACTCCTCCCTTTAATATTTTTACAGCCCTGGAATACAGGGGTGGTTGATTGGCTGCTGCAAATTTTACAGTATTAGAAACCCTGTAGGACAGTTCTCTGTTAGGTTATTGTGAGGAATTGACTATGCAGTTTTTGTGCTTTGCTTTTATTTGACACAAAGATTTTTTTGCATAGTCAATAAAGCACAAATAGATAGTCCTCTGGTGTTTGTGTTCGGCCAGGATCCGTCTGACATCAGCAGTGATAGTCCTATGGTGCCATGGCCTTTTCTAAATTCTCCTTGAACTTCTGGCAGTTCTCTATGTACTGTTCTAGTTGTTTTGCTGGTTTGTTTTGTGTCTTTTTTAAAAAATTTCGTGTGTGTGTACCGTCAAATCTGATCTGACTGGTACAGGAGGAAATTGTCCCTCCTTCTCCATCAGAGCATCTGGTGGATTCAAACCACACACCTCTGGGATTGCAGTGTAGTTTCTTGCCACTAGGCCACCAGAGCTTGCCCTGTTCTAGTTGTTTTTGAATGATCTTCAGCATTTGCTTGCATGTGGTATTAAAGATACCATTTGATAATTTACCTATTGTTATTTGCCATCGAGTCACCAGCAACTCCTAGTGACCCTGTATACAACAGCCCTAAACCCTATTATACCTTGTGTCAATCTTATTGTCTCTGACACACCTACCCCTATTACCCTAATCACTGAATCAATCCATCTCATCCAGGGTCTTCCTCTCCTGCACTATCCCTTTACCCTCCCCCCCCCCAAGCATGTCATCCTTCTCTAAGGACTGGTTCCTTCTTGCAACATGTCCAAAGTATGTCAGACGAAGCTTCAGAATCCTTATCAGCAAGGAATAGCCTCATTTCACCCACTCCAGGACAGACCTGTTTGTTCTCCTAGCAGCTCATGGTATATTCAATACTCTTCTCCAGCACCACAGCTCAAAGGAATCAATTCTTCTTCTATCATCCCTAGTCAATCATCCAGCTCTCTGATGCATAGCAAGTAAGGGCAAAGACCATGGCCTGTATCAGGTGCACCTTAGTCTCCAGACTGACATTATTGTTCTTTAGTACTTTGGAGAGGTCTCTGACAGCAGACTTTCCCAATGTAATTCATCATTTAATTTTGTGGCTGCTGGTGCCAAGAGTTGATTGTGGAGCTGAGCAAACTAAAGCTGTTAACTATCTCAATCTCTTTACCATCTATCATGATGCTGCCAATTGGCCCAGTGGCGAGAATCTTTGTTTTCTTGATATTGAACTTCAATCCATATTGAAGGCTGCAGTCCTTGACCTTCTGCAGCAAGTGCTTCAGATTCTCCTCTGTTTCAGCAAGCAGGGCTGCATCATCTGCATAACGCAGATTGTTGATGAGTCTTCCTCCAATCCTGGTGCCACATTTTTCCTCATAGAGCCCAGCCTCCTGGATAATCTGTTCTGCATATAGATTGAAAAGGTATGGAGATAGGACACATCCCTGATGTACTCCCATACTTTGGACATGTTCTCAGTAGGGACCAGTCCCTAGAGAGGACATCATGCTTAGAAGAGTAGAGGTTCAATAGAGAGCAAAGATGCCCAATAAAATCGAGATTCCCACTTTAGACCAGTGAACCTCTGGGAGTGGAATGCAGCAGCCACATGTTTAAAAATAGCCCTCGTGACAGCAGTAGCACCTGTGTTTTGAGGACAACCACTCATGTTTGATTAGAATCCCCCCTGACCCGCTAAACGGGCATCTTTTGCATCTCAGCAGGAGGCACGCCCTATCTGGTCATCCCACTCCCCTACGCTGACCCTTTGGGTTCCCTGTCAGCCTTTTACTTCATGCTTTTAACATTTTCTATCAACAGTCCACCTTGTCACATGGGTCTCTGAGTCTAAATCAACTCAACAGCATCTACCAGTAACTTCAGAGTGTGTTTTCTCCACACTCACTGAGGTTTGGAATGGGGATGCCACCAGGAAGTACCCGAGGCATCTGGAACGAGGCTCCCTAGGAAACCGTCAAAGAGGGTAGAAACTCTCATGCAGTTGCCAGAGATCCCTGGTCCTAGTTTTTTTAAATCTTTGTTCCCAATGTAACAGGCTTACTAGTATAAAACCAAAACAAAGCAGAAAGTAATACTTTATTGTTGGGCTTTGAAGCATAGCCACCCCACGTACAACAGAATGAAACCCGGCCCAGGCCTGCACTGTCCTCACAATCCAACGTGTTTAAGCCTGTTTTTACTCACTGTGTCAAGCCGTCTCATTGAGGGTCCTTCTCTTTATTCACTGACCCTCTGCTTTTCTCAGGATGATTTCCTCCAGGAATTGATTGGGTCCCCATAAAACATGTCCAAAGTAAGTATGTCACATTCTGTCCACATTTTCCCCAAGATATGTTTGTCCTTTGGAAGCTCGTGGTATATTCAACACTCTTCACCAATGCCACAATTTAAGAGGCATCAGTTTCTCTTTGATCTTCCTTCCTCATTGTCTTCCCTCGTATAACATATAAAGCAATTGAAAACCCATGGCTTGGGTCAGGCACACCTTAATCTTTAAGACGACATCCTTGCTCTTTCATACTTTAAAGAGCTCCCTGGCAGCAGATTTGCCCATTGCAGTATGTCATTTGTTTTCTTGAACCCTGCTTCCATGAATGTGGATTGTGGATCCAATGAAAAGATAATCCCTGACAACTTTAGTCTTTTCTCCTCTTTTCACATTTTTATTTATTAGTCCAATTGTGAAGATCTTTTTTTTTCTTCTTTAAATTGAAGTATACACACAGCCTAGTGGCAAGAAGCTGCCCTGTAATCTTGAAGGTACATGCTTTGAGGCCACCAGTCGCTCTGTGGAAGAATGCTAGTGGCAAG
>NW_006399987.1:2967762-2969138 GCF_000299155.1 Elephantulus edwardii
GTACCTCTGGGATTGCAGTGCAGCATCTTGCTACTAGGCCACCAGAGCTCCCTGACCTATACTTTTTAAAAAAATTTCCTCATTGTGTACTATCGAATCAGATCCGACTGGCACAGGAAGTTGTCCCTCCTTCTCCAGTGGAGCATCTGGTGGATTCAAACCATGTGCCTTCGGGATTACAGTGCAGCTTCTCGCCACTAGGCCACCAGAGCTCCATGATCTATACTTTGTTATGATTCATGTCGCCGAATGTCTGCATAGTCAATAAACACAAGAAACATATTCCCTGATTTCAGCTGAGATCCATCTGACATCAGCAATGAAGTCCCTCATTCTGTGGCTCTTCTAAATCTAGCCATTGAATTTGGGGCAGTTATCCATCAATGTCATCTTCTCACCATTTTGGAATAATCTCCAAGATTCTACTGTGTGATATTAAGGATATTGTTTGATAACTTCCAAAATCTGTTGGCTCACCTGATTTTGGAATGGGGACAAACGTGAATCGCTTCTAGTTGGTGGGCAGGTCTTCAGATTTTTGCACAGCTGAGAATTACACTCAGGACTACATCCCTCAGAGCTAACATTTTTCCAGATGTTTACCAGGGCCTTTACAAATTTTGGACTTCAACAATACAGAAGAAGTAAAGTGAAAAAGAATATAACCTATGGAAACTGCATTCCTTAAAAAAAAACCAACAAAAATACAACAACCCAGAATATCTACATGAGACCAATGGGCTTGAGTGTGTCAGAGATCGTGAGGATGGCACGGGATAGGACAGTGTTCAGATCGCTTGTACATACGGTCACTGTGAGTTGTACTTGATTCAGCGCCAGCTAATAGCAGTATGAGACCGAATGGTCAGTAGTTACCTCAAAACAAAGGTGCAGGGACACTAGATTGTGATAGGGAAAATGGAAACCCCCAAATTCCGCATTTTAGGATGTAATTTTTTACTTTTCTTTTTAAAACAATTTATGCTAGGGGATAGGGGCAAAAACAAAGCAAAACATTATGCTAGAATATTTTTATGTTTTCCTTTTTTTAAAAAAAAACTTTGAGAAAGCTTTGTTTTTTAAAATGACAGTTTATACGTTGTGAATAAAGCAGTCATAATAGTATGAGTGATGCGGTCAATGCCGTGAGCTTGGTAAACTCTGGGCCTCTATTAACGTCAGAGCACTTCCAAGCATGGCCTTTGCACATGTTGTTGTTGTTATGTGCCGTCAAGTCGCTTGCGACTCATAGCAACCCTATGTACAACAGCCCTAAACTGCGCTATGTCCTGTGCCAATCGCATTGTCTCTGACACTCCCATCCCGATTATCCCAGTCACTGAATCAATCCACCTTATAGAGGGCCTTCCCTCCTG
>NW_006399987.1:2969496-2981058 GCF_000299155.1 Elephantulus edwardii
CATTGCTCTTCAGTACTTTGGAGAGGTCCCTAACAGCAGACTTTCCCATGGCAATGCGCCTTTTAATTTCCTGGCTGCTGGTGCCAAGTCTGTTGACTGTGGAGCCAAGCAAACTAAAGCTGTGTACAATCTCAATCTCTTCATCACACATGGGTTTTTTTTTTCCCCCTTTGTTCCTCACAGCTGTTGGCACATTTTATATTTTTTTTATTAATTTTGGTAAAAATTTACAGAGACTTTGGATTTCCATTCATTCATTGTTGCCCTTGCACATGTTTTTATTTACATGTGGATTTGTATATAGAGACAGAGGTGTTTTGAATGGGTTTTTTTTTAGTGGTTCTTTTAATTGAGTATTTTTCTAGTTATGATACAAGTTATAGTTCTCTAGTTTCAATCCAAGTGACTGTGGTGCTACTTTAGAAATAACAGAACCCTGTTCGAATCCACCAGATGCTCTGCCGGAGAAGGAGGGACAATCTCCTCCTGTACCAGTCAGATCTGATTTGATGGTACATGCACAAAAAATAACAAAATAATTAAAAAAAAAAAAGAAAGAAAGAAATAACAGAACCTAGGTGCTGCTGTCCAGTTACCGGTCAGTCAACTTGAACGTCAAGTTCATGACATGTGAGGATCGACCTGAACAGCAGAGGGCGCCAAAGGACCCATTTTTCTCTCCCAGGCAAACTCCAACCCAGAGCTGTACTTGGTTTCAGCCCTCTGCTTTCCCAGGTTGCAAATCCTAACAGAGGCAAATTGTGTCATCTTTCTCCTTCCAGGCCGCTAGCGGATTCCAAGTGCCAGCCTCTCAGTTGTGGTTAGGTGCCACCAGTGAGCAACAGATTGAAGCCTCCTATCCTCATCCACAGTTAACAGTCACTGTGTCAGTCCAGCGTGGCTGGGGGCTCCTTTTCTTCCGCTGACCTGTCCCAGCGTGCTGTCCTCCTCCAAGAACTAGCCCTCCCGACAACATGCCCAAAGTGTGTGAGACGGAGCGTCACGAGCCTTGCCTTGAAGGAGCAGCCGGCTTTCACTCCCTCCAAGACAGACCTGTTTGCTCTCTCGGCAATCAGTGGGATAGTCAGTACTCTTCTCCACCACAGTTCAAAGACATTGATTCTTACGCTGCCATCCTCGTTTACTGTCCAACTTTCAGACAAAAAGCAAGGAATTGAAAAGATCATGGCTTGGACCAGGTACACCTGAATTTATTTTATACTGATTTATTTACAGAATTCAAATACATTGTTTTTCACAACAGATATTTCTCATTTCCATCACACACACGCACACACACACACACACACACACCCCGATCAAATTGTGCAACCCTATAGTTAACACTCCAGTCCCCGAACCCCTAGCACCCCCATTCCTTACCCATCCTCACCCCTCTGCTTCCAACCTCCCCCTCCTTGGATCCTCATACTCATTCTATAATAATGGTTTTATACAGTATTTGACTTTCTGGACTGAATTAGTTCACTCAGCATAATGCTCTCCAGTCCCTCCCAGGTTAGGTAGTAATTTACAAAATCATTGCTCCTGTGTGCTGCGTAGTTTTCTATTGTATGAATGTGCCATAACTTCTCAATCCCTTCGTTTGTGGTTGATATCTGGGCTGTTTCCATGTCCTTGCAATGGTGAATAACGCTGCTATGAACATTGGTGTACAAGTCTCCGTTTGAGCCTCAGTTCTCATTTTCTTGAGATATATCCAAAAACGTCTGGAACAGCACATCAACAGAGAACCGCCTGAAGTGCAGATTGGATTTAGAAGAGGGGGTGACACTAGGGGTATTATAGCTAATGTCAGTTGGATCTTGGCTGAAAGCAGAGAGTACCAGAGGAATTTCTATCTGTATTTCATTGAATATGCTAAGGCATTTGACTGTGTGGATCATAACAAACTGTGGCTGACTTTGAGAAGAGTGGAAATCCCAGAACACATAATTGTGCTTATGCAAAACCTATACTTGGACCAGGAGGCAGTCATCAGAACAGAGCAAGGAAACACTGCTTGGTTCAAAATTGGGAAGGGCGTACGCCAGGAATGTGTCCTGTCTCCATACCTTGTCAACCTGTATGCAGAACAGATTATCTGGGAGGCTGGGCTCTATGAGGAGAAATGTGGAATCAGGATTGGAGGTAGACTCATCAACAATCTGCGTTATGCAGATGACACAACCCTGCTTGCTGAAACTGAGGAGGACCTGAAGCACTTGCTGTGGAAGGTCAAGGACTGTAGCCTTCAATATAGTTTGATGCTCAACATCAAGAAAACAAATATTCTCACCACTGGGCCAATTGGCAGCATCATAATAGATGGTAAAGAGATTGAGATTTTTTTTAATTTTAAAAATATTTTAAGTAATTTATTGCTATTGTTGGGTTTGGTTTGTTTTTTTTTTTTTTTAGATTGAGATTTGTAACAGCTTTCGTTTCCTTGGCTCTGTCATCAACACTCTTGGTGCCAGCATCCAGGAAATTAAAAGACAAATGGCATTGGGAAAGTCTGTTGTCAGTGACCTCTCCCAAGTACTGAAGAGCAATGACGTTAGTCTGGAGACTAAGGTGTGCCTGATACAGACCATGGTCTTTGCAATTACTTGCTATGCATCAGAGAGCTGGACAATGACTAGGCAGGACAGAAGGAGAATTGATGCCTTTTAGCTGTGGTGCTGGAGAAGAGTACTGAATATACCATGGGCTGCTAGGAGAATGAACAAGTTCATCCTGGAGAGGGTGAAGCCAGGCTGCTCCTTGGAGGCAAGGATTCTGAAGCTTCATTTGACATACTTTGGACATGTTGCAAGGAGGGACCAATCCTTGGAGAGAGATGTCATGGTTCGGAGGGTGGAGGGACAGCACAGGAGGGGAAGACCTTCGATGAGGTGGACTGAGTCACAGCGGTAATGGAAGTAGGTGTGTCGGAGACAATAAGATTGACACAGGATAGAACAGGGTTTAGGGCTGTTGGACACAGGGTTGCTATGAGTCGTAGGTGACTCAGTGGCACATAACGATAACAACAGCAATTCCAAGCAGTGGAAAAGCTGGGTTATATGGAATTTCTATGTTTGCTTTTTGAGGAGTTGTGAGGCGCACTTAGTCTCTAAGCTGACATTGTTTTTCTTTTGCATTTGCAACATATATTTTGATTTCTTCATTGCTGCTACCATGGAAGTTGCTTATGGTGGTTGTTGTTGTGTCCTGTCAAGTCAGAACTGAGCCAAAGTTGACCCTCCAGAGGGTTTTCAGAGGCAGTGAATTGTATGGAAGGAGATTACCCACCTTTCTCCCACGGATTTGAACCAGGAATAAAGAAGAACAGTTGATGTCTCTGAGCTGTAGTACTGGAGTACTGAATAGCCCATGGACTTCCAGAAGAGCAAACAGATATGTCTTGGAGAAGGTGCCCCCAGAGAGCTCCTTGGAGGCAAAGATGATAAAGCTTCTTTCCACGTAGTTTGGGCACATTTCTAGGAGAGGCTATTCCTTGGAGAAGGGATACCATGTGTGGGAAGGTTAAGGGTCGGCAAAGGAGAAGACCCTCAACCAGATGGACTGACACAGTGATGTGTCAGGAAGTGTGAGGATGACACAGGATAGGACAGTGTTCAGATTGGTTCTTCAAAGGGTCCTTGTGAGTCATACTCAACTTGATGGCACCTAACAACAACAAGCCTCGGGTTGGCAGCGCAGGTCCTAAGCACAGCTCTTCTGAAAACCTTCCGGAGGGCCAGCTTTGTCTCTGTTCTGACTTGACTGTACACAATAACAATCACGATCATCATCCATGGTTGTTGTTGTTACGTGTTGTCGAGTCACTTGCGACTCATAGCGACCCTGTGTACAACAGCTCTAAACTCCGCTCTGTTCTGTGCCAATTGCACTGTCTCTGACACACTCACCCCAATTACCCCAGTCACTGAATCAATCCACCTCATAGAGGGTCTTCCTCTCCTGTGCTGCCCCTCCACCCTCCCAAGCATGATGTCCCTCTCCTAGGACTGGTCCCTCCTTACAACATGACCAAGTATGTCAGAAAAAGCCTCAGAATCCTTGCCTCCAAGGAGCAGCCGATTTTAACCCTCTCCAGGAAGAATAGGTTTGTTTTCTTAGCAGTCCATGATACACTCAATACTCTTCTCCAGCACTACAGCTCAAAGGCATCAATTCACCTTCTATCCTCCCTAGTCATTGTCCAGCTCTCTGATACAAAGCAAGTGATTGCAAAGACCATGGCCTGTATCAGATGCACCTTAGTCTCCAGAGTGACACAATTGCTCTTCAGTACTTTGGAGAGGTCCCTAACAGCAGACTTTCCCATGGCAATACGTCTTTTAGTTTCCTGGCTACTGGTGCCAAGAGTATTGGCGATGGAGCCAAGCAAACTAAAGCTGTGTACAATCTCAATCTTCACCATCCACCCTGATGCCACCAATTGGTCCAGTGGTGAGAATCTTTATTTTCTTGACATTGAGCCTCAATCCATATTGGAGGCTGCAGTCCTTGACCCTCTGCAGCAAGTGCTTCAGGTTCTCCTCAGTTTCAGCGAGCAGGGTTGTGTCATCTGCATAATGCATCCATGGTAGCAGTAAAAAAACAAAACCAACTAAGCCATCAGAAGTTGTGGTGCCAAAGGAAATGACATTGTGAATAACATCAGTCTTCATTCCTCATGATGTTGCCTATAGATCCGGGGGGGAGGATTTTTTGTTTTCTTTATGTTGTTGTTGTTATGTGCTGTCAAGTTTACTCCAACTCATAGTGACCCTATGTATAACAGCTTTGAACGTTTTTCTATCTTGAGCCAATCTCATTGTCTCTGACATACCTAATTCCATTCCCCAGTCACTGAATCAATCCATCCATCCATCTCATCCAAGGTCTTCCTCTGCTGCACTGTCCCTCCACCCTCCCAAGCATGATGTCCTCCTCCAAGGACTGGTCTCTTCTGGCCACATGCCCAAAATATGTCAGACAGAGCTTTAAAATCCTTGCCTCCAAGGAGCAGCTCAGATTCACCCTCCCCAGACCTTACTTGTTTGTTCTCTTGACAGTTCATTGTATGTTTAATACTCTTCTCCAGCACCACAGTTCAAAGGCCTCGATTCTTCTTTTATTATCCTTAGTCATTGTCCAGCTTTCTGATGCGTAAGAAGTAATTGCAAAGACCATGGCTTCGATCAGGCACACCCTAGTCTCTAGGTTGACATCATTGCTCTTCAGTACTCTGGAGAAGTCTCTGACAGCAGCTTTTCCTGCTACAATTCATCTTCTGATTTCCTGGCTGCTGGTACCAAGAGTATGGATTGTGGAGCCAAGCAAGCTAAAGCTGTTAATAATCTCAATCTCTCCTCCATCTATCACGACAACCATAGATTGATTTCTGGATGCAGCGGTGTAATCTATACTGAAGTCTTTGATCTTCTGCAGCAAGTGTCTCAAGTCCTCTTCATTTTCAGCTACCAGGATTGTACATGATCAGGTGCATAATGTAGGTTGTTATTATGGAGTCTTCCCTCAATCCCAATGCCACATTCTTCTTCTTATAGTCCAGCTTCTCCACTTACTTGCTCAGTGTACAGATTGCATCAACATGGAGAAAAGATATAACCCTGATGCACACATTTCCTGACTTTAAATTATACAGTGTTCTTCTTTTTGAACTACAGCTTCTTGGACTAGCTATAGGTTTAGGCATGAACACAGTTAACTGCTCTGGGGTTCATATTCTCAATGGTAGCCATCAGTTGTGATCCACACAGTCAAATTGCCTTTCTGTAGCAAATAAAAAAACAAGATACACATCTTTCTGGCATTCTCTGCTTTCAGCCAAGAGCCATTTGATATCAGCAATGAAATCCCTTATCCCTCATCGTCTCTGAATCCAGCTTGAATTTCTGAAAGTTCCCTGCTTTCAGATCTTCTGCCCTGAACCAGGGAGGGCAGAGGTGGAAATCACTGTGTGTGAAATGAAATTGGACATAGTTCCTTTGGAATAAATATCAGTCATGTAAGTAGATCTTTGTCCTGGAAATGATGGGGATTTATATGCCTGCTCTCTGAGTTTGCAGAAATTGTCCGTAATCTGTTCTCCAGCTGGAGTCCTACTGGCACCATGGTTGAAGCACTTGACTGTTCACTGGTAAGTGAGTGGTTCAAAGCTTCGAGCTACTCCACGGGAAGACGTTTCCACAGTCCGCTACCGGAAAGCTCCCCATCCTCAGGACCCAGCTCTGTCCTGTCCTTTAGGTCCACCGAGTCGGAGCTGACTCAGTGATAGTGGGTGTGGTTGGGTGATTTTGCCCCAAAGGAAGTCACTTGAGTCACACGCACAGCTGTCCTTCTGCAGAGATGAGCTTGGTGGTGGGGAAAACAAAACACCCAGAACTGTTTTGAGTCAGCACCAGTTGGTGGCGCCCCTGGTGTTGGATCCCTCTGTGCTCCACAGGGTTCTCAGTGCTGGCTCTTTCAGAGGGGAGTCAGGGGGCTTTTCTCGGGGTGGACGGCACTGGACCCTCCAGCCCTGAAACTTTACTACCTTGAATGCAACGGCCAGCAGCTGCTCTCTGGAGGAAGTCTGGGACTGGTTCCGATCGAATGGAGGGGCCCAGCAGGAGGTGGTGTCTCAAGGGAACTGTGTCCTCTGGTCTGAGGGGCCCACCTGGAGTGAATGCCCCCCCATCTCTGTGACCGTGTTGTGCAGCTGTTGTGTGCAGCGGTGGGGCGTGCTTCCTGGAGGTGCAGGCGCTCAGCACGTGCGGGCTCCCCGGAGGGTTCATGCACATGTCACGGGCACCAGGGGCAGGGCCAACCTTGGCTTCACCCTCCAGTGTCCGCTGGGGCAGGTGCTGTCTGCACATTAGACGCCGCTTGCCCCAAAGGGGCAAACAAGTCTCAGCACGATGGTTAATGTGACTGAAAGTTCAGTGCCACAGAGAAATGCTTGGCTATTACCCTCCCCCCAAAAATAAGTCGTTGGGAACCCCATGGCACACACTTCTACTCTGACATGAGCAAGCCGTCTCCAGGAGCTGGAATCACGAGCAACCACCCTTGATATAGTCATAATGTCACAGGATTATAAAGGGTAAGAATCTTTATGCTTACAAATAGGTTTTCATGGAATAATTAATGAGTTATACAGTCCACTTGTGGGAAAATGAGAAATTTAAAGCAGTTTCAGCATTCTCACAGAAATGAGTGAAATGAAAGCTCTTTTCTTTTTTCAGTTTTTAAGGAAAATTTTTAATCTTTTGCATGAAATCATTAATTGCAATTGCAAACTGACTGGGCCACATATTGATAACAAAACAAGGGAAATAAAACCACTCCAGGGCCTTCTTGAGAAGTTTCAAAGGAGCAGGTGGCAAACCCAGTGGTGTCCAGAGATTAGTGAATGGGTGGTGGGGTCAAGGGACAGGAAGAGCTCAGAGAGGTTTCCATGGACGCAAATAATGGTAGTATGCAAATGTGAGATTGTCAAACGAAATATATGTGGGAGAGTGAGTGAATGTAAATGAATAAAATGTAAAGAACCTCAGCAACCAAAATGTATTCCTCTGAAGTCATCTCAGGTCCTACAAGACAGAGAAGAGCTGCCCCTGGGGCCTCCAGGGGCCTCATCTTCATGGAAGCCCCATCTTTCTCCAGAGAGTGGCTATCCGGTTCCAACCAACAAGCTTTCCACTGGAACCAACTGCTTTAACAACCAAACCCCCAGGGATTCTTTTTTTTTCCTTTCTAATTTACTTTATTATTATTTTTGTGTGTGTGTTGTAAAATCAGATCTGACTGGTACAGGAGGAGATTGTCCCTCCTTCTCCAGAAGAGTGTCTGGTGAATTTGAACCACGCACTTCTGGGATTTCAGTGCAGCTTCCTGGCACTAGGCCACCAGAGCTCCCACCCCCAGGGATTCTTGAAGACGCTGTTGTTGTTGTTGTTGTTGTTGTTATTGTATAGTCAAGTTGGGACAGCTCAAAGTTGACCCTCAAGCCAGTTTTCAGAGACAATAAATCACACATCTTTCTTCTGTGGCACAGTTGGTGGATTTGAACTACCTGCCTTTGGGTTGGTAGCGCACACATCCTCTTACCCACAAGGCCACCAGATCAACACTTACTACTTAGCCATAGTTACAGGACTTACATCCTTTCCTACGTTTTCTCAGCAAGCTATCATATTTACTTTTCTCATTTCCAACTTAATATTTTTCTTTGCCTTCAGGAATTACCTCCTCTCCCCCAGACTTTGGGAATTCTGGTGGCTTAGTGGTAAGAACCTGCACTGCAATCCTAAAGGCTCACAGTTCGAATCCACTGGCTGCTCTGTGGGAGAAGGCTGGACATTCTCCTCCCATGTGATTTACTGCCTCTGAAAAGCCACTTTGAGGGTCAGCTATGAGTCGATTCCGACTTGACATCACACAAAAACCAACAGCAGCAGCATTCTGACAGGCAAGAATTGCAACTCCAACCTGCTCCAGAAAAAGCCCCCGGAGACAGTCACACTCTTGTTGTTAGGTGCTGTTGAGTTGAGTACAACTCATTACCGCTCTATGAACAGCAGATCTGAACCCTGCCCTACCCTGTGCCATCCTCACAAATCTCTGACACACTTGTTTTTCAGTGCTGCATAGTATTCCATTGTGTGAATGAATATACCACAGCTTCTCTATCCATTCGTTTGTTGATGGGTGGTTTTATTTTTCTTTCTAGAACCTTCAGTGTTTTCTCTGCCTCCTCCTGCCCCGTGGGGTCTGTCTGAGCAGGGACTACCTGTTCTCTTGTTCACTGTGACGGCCATGATGATGGAAACTGTGTGGCAGTACACTTTTACGTCATTATGAAAAACAATTAAATTGACAACTGACTCCAGCTCATTGTGAGTCCATGTGTGTTAAGTGAGACCTCTGCTCCAGGGGTGTTTTCGGTTTTTGTTTGCTTGTTTGTGTTTTGGTTGATTTGTGTGTGTTTTAATTTTGTTTTTTTAATTTATCAATGTATTCTTCTTTGTCTTTTTTTAAAATTTTAAATTATTATTAATTTTAATGAAAGTTTACAGAGACTGAGGATTTCCACTCATTCATTGTTTCATTTTCTCCCTGCCCGCCCATCCCTCCCCCCAATTCACTCTTCTCTTTAAAAAGTAAAAGAAAAATTTTTTCATTGTGTTAAAATCCCTCCCCCCAAGTACACTCCACTATGCAGCCTTCATTCTGGACTCCTGTCATGGCAATAATACCTAATCACATATCCCTTTTAAACAGTTTTCTCCCTCATCTGTTTCAATGCAGTAGACATTATTTATCCCATCTTTCTCAGTCTCCCCCCAACCATGATGTCAGTCCTGTTTTACAACAGTGGCACCATGCCGTATTTCTCCTTTTGTGACTGAGATACTTCACTCAGCATAATGTCCTCCAGGGTCACCCATTTTGAATAATACTACATGAGTTCCTTGTTTTTCAAAGCAGTGTAGTATTCCATTGTGTGAATATACCACAGCTTCTCAATCCATTCGCTTGTTGATGGGCACTTAGGTTGTTTCCAACTCCTTGCTATTGTGAACAAAGCCGCGATAAACATGGGTGTACATATATCTGCTTGGATGGCACCTATGGTCTCTTTGGGATATATTCCCAGTAGTGGAATTGCTGTGTCAAATGGTATCTCCATTTGCAACTTTTTGAGAAAGTGCCATACCGCCTTCCACAGTGGTTGCGTGTTTTAATTTTTTAAAAATTTTATTATTTTTTGTGTGTACGGTCAAATCAGATCTGACTGGTACAGGAGGAGATTGTCCCTCCTTCCCCTGCAGAGTGTCTGGTGGATTCGAACCATGCACCTCTGTGACTGCAGTACAGCTTCTTGCCACTAGGCCACCAGAGCTCCCTGCATGTTTTAATTTTTGACATATATTTTACATTATCTTTTTGGTTGAGAATATATACAGCAGAACATACACCAATTTAACAGTGTTTACATGTACGATTCAGGGGCATCATTCTCAACTTCTTTCCAAATCGTTCTCTTCCCGTTAACATAAACCCACTGCCCTTCCCCCAGGTTTCCTGGCTAACCTTTCAAGTAAATATTATCAATTTGATACCATATGGCAGACTATTGTTTGGTTTTAAAAAGACTTTAGAGGATACTTTTGAAATTATGGTTTAAAGAGTCTGAGAAAATTCATTTCAGTGGTTCATCTAGCTTTCATGGCTTCAGAAAGTCTGGGTTTTCAGTTCTGTATCCTCCCCCTTTTGATCATTATTCTTTCCTAGAATCTTGATCAAAATATTCAGTAATGGTAGTCAGCCACTATCCAGTCCTTCTAGTCTCATGAAAAATGAGGCAGTTAAAAAAAAATGAGGCAGTTAGCCATAGTTATTGACTTCTTCCTCATATTTCTGACTCTTCCCCCCGCCTTGCTCCAGGCAAATGGAGGTCAGTTATTGTACCTTAGATGGCCACTGACAATCTTTTAAAACCCTAGACACTATTCAAGGATCTAGGAGGGAGAGCTGGAGCACTAAATAGGATGTTGGGGCTGTGAACTGAGACTGTGGACTGGGCTCTTGCACGAAACCACGATCCTAACAAACTATGGTAAACTTGAGACCAGCAGTCAAGAGATCAGGAGACATACTGCATTGGGCAAGTTGGTTGTCAGGGACCTTTCCAAATTACTGAAGAGCAATGATGTCAGTGTGAAGACTAGGGTGCACCTGATTCAGGCCATGTGTTTTGTGGTTTTGTTTTTGGTTTTGTTGTTTTTTTTTTCTTAAGTCACTTGCTATGCAACTGAGAGCTGGACAATGAATAAGGATGACAGAAGAAGATGTCTTTGAGTCATGGTGTTGGAGAAGAGCACTGAACATCCCATGGACTGCAGATAGAATAAATAGCTATGTCTTGGAGAAGGTGCGGTCAAAGTGCTCTTTAGAGGCAAGGATGGTCAGGCTTCATCTCACATTCTGTGGGTGTGTTGTTAGAAGAGGCTATTCCTAAGGGAGCTTTGTCAAGACGCTGCACTGCAATCCCAGAGGTACATGGTTCAAATCCACCAAATGCTCTGCTGGAGAAGGAGGGGGCAATCTCCTCCTGTACCAGTCAGATCTGATTTGACCGTACACGTAAAAATAATACAATAAAAAAAAAGAGGCTATTCGTTGGGGAAAGGACATCATGCGTGGAAAGGTGAATGTCAGAGAGGGAGAGGAAGACCCTCTGTGAGATGGACTGCTACAGTGACTGTGGCAATGGGCTCAAGTGTCTTTGGGACGGTGAGGACGGCTCAGCACAGAACAGGGTCCAGATCTGCTGTTTTGAGGGTCGCTATGAGTTGTAGCATCAGGATGGATGGTGAAGAGAATGAGATTGTTCACAGCTTTAGTTTGGTCGGCTCCATGGTCAACACTCTCGGCACCAGCAGCCAGGAAATTAGAAAACGTATTGCCATGGGAAAGTCTGCTGTTAGGGACCTCTCCAAAGTACTGAAGAGCAATGGTGTCTCTCTGGAGACTAAGGTGCATCTGATACAGGCCATG
>NW_006399987.1:2981773-2984351 GCF_000299155.1 Elephantulus edwardii
GGGGGGACTTGAACCACCAGTCTTTCAGTTCTGGCTCAGTGTGTTAACAATTTGTATCAAGGAAGGACTTCACCTGCCTATTATTTGTACTTGAATGAATGGATCTACATCCTGCAGCTTATGCTTTGTGGAGAGAGGGCTTTGAGGTGACCTTATTTAAAAAGCCACCATGATTTGTTTTAAATGTGAAGTACTGCCCACTCATAGATCAATGATTGGTACCTACTAGATGCCAGACATTGAGTCTCAGGACCCCATAGATTATTTTTAGGTTTCTTGACATCATAATGTTTCCACCCCACCAAAAGCATAAAATTCCAAACTGTCCCCCTTTCTGGAGATTATAATTCAAAGACTGTTGTCCATCAGGATGCGTCCCATTCTCCTGCCCAGTGTCAGGACCTGGGCTGGGGACCTCTGCTCTGAGAAGCTGCTTTACGACAAATACTATGAACCCGTCTGCTCTTTAAATATGATTAGCTTGATCTAGAAGGAGAATTGATGCCTTTGAGCTGTGGTGCTGGAGAAAAGTATTGAGAATATCATGGACTGCTAGGAAAACAAACAGATTCATCCTGGAAAGGGTTAAACCAGGTGGCTCCTTGGAGGCAAGGATTCTGAAGCTCTGTCTAACATACTTTGGACATGTTGTGAGGAGAGACCGGTCCTTGGAGAGGGACATGATGCTTGAGAGGGTGGAGGGACGGCGCAGGAGAGGAAGGCCCTCTATGAGGTGGATTGATTCAGTGACTGGGATAATTGGGATGGGAGTGTCAGAGACAGTGCGATTGGCACAGGACAGAGCAGAGTTTAGGGCTGTTGTACATAGGGTCGCTATGAGTCGCAAGCGACTCGACAGCACATAACAACAACAGAGCATGGAGATTAGCAAATAATTGTTCTGATCTGATTTGATTCTCTTTTTACTCTGTTCTCGAAGGAATGAAAACTATATTGACAGAGTACAGTGTTACCATGGAGACAGCTAAGCCTTGCCTTAAGAACCATGTTCTTGGAAAGACGAAGGTGATGTTAATAGGATATAATGTTACCGTGGAGACAGCTGGACCTGGTTCTTTGAAGCATGTCCTTGGAAAGATGAAGATGCTGTTGATAGGGTTCATGTTACCATGGAGACAGCTGGTCCAGGTTCAGTTAGCCATGTTCTTGGAGGGATGATAGTGGTGTTTACAGGGTACAACAAAGGTGACACTGGCAGGATACAATGTTACCATGGAGATGCTGGGGTTTGGTTTCTTTGTAACCATATTCCTGGAGGGATTGAGAATGATGTTGATAGGGTAAATGTTGCTATGGAGACAGGGCCTAGTTCTATTAGCTGCAATCCTACTAGCTCTAATTCTGACCAAAAAAAGGTATGAAGAAATTAATATGGCAGCAGCCCCTAGGGCAGGTGGCTCTTCGGCCCGAGTTATATTGTGTTTCTGTTCGTGGAGCAGCACATACCTTTCAGGAAGCTGAAATATGCAAAATCTATCAGAAGTCATAGCGGGTGGGGGGGAGGGGAATCTGTTTATCCTTTTGTGAAGACTCTGCTGCAATCTCATAGCAGAATGAAGCAGGAATGGGTGCTTCTGAAAGCATTCACAGAAAGATACCTCACCCGGAAAGCTCACATTTGATCAGCAGAGAGACTTGACGTACTTGTAGACATAGATGCCTCGGCGACAGGGTCTGCTTCCAAATGTCTGAGCCAACTTTTTGTTTGATTTCCATAAACTTCCTTTTTCTGTCCTGGATTTTCTAAAGGGAGGTTTCCCGTTATTATCATCCGTGATGACCAGCATTATTTGCTCTAACAAACAGATCTCAGTAAAAACAAATGTGTGGAACAGTTTCCAGGGTTTCATCTGTCTGTAGAAATGGCCAAGCTGAGTTCAGCCACAGCTCTTTTATGTGGTGTTTGAGTTTCCTGGGGCTGTGCGGTCAAATGATACAAACTAAGTGACTCATATTGTTGTTGTTGAGTACCATAAAGTTGGAACCAACCCAAAGCTGACCCTCTGTTGGGTTTTCAGAGGCCGTTAATTACGTGGGAGGAGATTGCCCATCCTTCTCCTGCAGAGCAGCCGGTGGATTTGAACTGTGTGTCTCTGGGTCTCTGGGATTGCAGTGCAGTTTCTTACCACTAGGCCACCAGAGTTCCCTAACTGACTAATAACAGGAATTTATTCTCTTGCCCTTCTCAAAGCCAGAGGTCTGGAATCAGGGTGTTGGCTCTGTGAATCCCTCCAGGAGGCTATGAGGGAGAACCTCGCCCATGCCTCCTCACCAGCCTCGGGTGCCGATGGACATGCCTTGTGGTGGGCCACCTCCGATCTCCGCTTCCATTGTCATGTGGCCCTTCCCTGTGTATCTCTGTTCCTGTGTCTCTTCTCTTTTCCACAAGGACACTAGTCCTATTAGCTTTGTGCCCCCTCCACAGGATGACCTCAGGTTAACCAGTTTCCATATACAAAGCCTGTTTCTAAGAGAAGATGATTTACAGGTCCCAGGAGTTAGGATACGAGCATATCATTTTGAGGACACAAAATAAATTCATACTATGCACACCCAT
>NW_006399987.1:2985311-2987011 GCF_000299155.1 Elephantulus edwardii
AAATTCATACTACACGGAGAGATTTAGCAAATGGGAGGGAACCTAGACCCAGACTTAGAAGGACACAAATTCTTTGTGCTAAATCCTTATCAATGTCTCCTGTACCATCTATGACGTCACATGCTCCAAGAAAGGTGATTGTACTACCGCCCCTGGAGCCAGGGTCTGGGAAGACTGATGACCTTCTCCACTGAGGGCCCAGGATCAGACGGGCTATGAGATTACACTGGGAAGCCCGACCGGCAGAGAGGAAAGAGCAGAACAATTTCTCTCTCTCTCTCTCTCTCTCTCTCTCTCTCTCTCTCTCTCTCTCTCTCTCTCTTCTTTCTCTCTCTCTCGCTCTCTCACTCTCTCTCTCCTCGCTCTCGCTCTCTTTCTTTCTCTCCTTTTAAACCTGGCTATTTTATTTTTCTTCCTGTAGCAAGACCGTCATGGAGCCTGGATATTTCAGGCCATAGGCTTCCGTGACCAGTGCCCCACTGTGGTCAAAGAACTTAGCAATGGATTTGGTGAACTCGGCTTCTCACTGTTTCATTCTCCAACTGATGAAGGTCGGCTCCAGGGAGTGTTTGTCATCACACCTTTTGAGACTGGAGGAGAGTTGTCAAATACCACCAGGATCCATCCTTATAGCATCTTTCCTATGGCCCACAAGAAAGATGTTCTCCTTCTATGAAGGTCAGGATCCCCTCATCACTTAGTAAAATATGACACACAAAGCCCAAGAAGGCTTAGGGATTTTTATTATTAGTATTACATTATTTCTTTGTGTGTGAGTGTACCATCAAATCAGATCTGACTGGTACAGGAGGAGATTGCCCCTCCTTCTCCAGCAGAGCATCTGGTGGGTTCGAACAGCACACCTCTGGGATTGCAGTGCAGCTTCTTGCCACTAGGCCAAACAGGCTTTGAACAATGTCTCTTCAACTCTGAAACTTGTGCTTGGACAGAGAGTAGCTAGAGTGAAAGGAAGAAATGGCAAAGTAATAGAGTGGAACAGATTTCAAAGGGCAGCTTAAGAAGGCCGAGTAAAGTATTGTAATGAAATGTACGAAGACTTGGACTTAGAAACCCAACAGGGAGGAACACACTCCACATCTTTCAGGCTGAAAGACCTGAGTAGTAAGTTCAAAGCTGGAGTTGCAACAGTGAAGGACTCCATCCGCACAATATCGAATGATGCAGGAAGTACACAGAGTTACGGTACCAAAAAGAAATGATTAGCATTCAGGCATGTCAAGAGTTAGCGTTTGCTCAAGGTCCTTGGTGTTGAAGGGGAAGAGTCCGTGCTGCACTAATGGCATTAATGAAGAAAACCAAGCAAGCAAGCAAAAGCCCAAATGCCCAAACCAACAGAAAAATGAGGAAAAAAAGACTCAGGAATTGGTGGAATATCAATTAGAATGTTTCTGCAAAAAGATGCAGTATTGGATGTGCTCATTCACATTGATGCCAAGAAATTTGCAGGAAAGCTACTTGGTCAACTGACTGGAAGAAATCCATAGTCATCCCCATTCCAGCAGAATATGGAAATGATTGAACAGTATGCATCAGAGAGCTAGACAATGACTAGGGAGAATAGAAGGAGAATTGAAGCCTTTGAGCTGTGGTGCTGGAGAAGAGTATTGAATGTACCACGGACTGCTAAGAAAATGAACAGGTTCATCCTGGAGAGGGTTAAACCAAGCTGCTCCTTGGAG
>NW_006399987.1:2987601-2988925 GCF_000299155.1 Elephantulus edwardii
ACAGTGACTGTAAAGAAGAGCTTGAGTGTCAGAAATGACGAGATGGCACAGGATAGGACATGGTTCAGATCCATTGTTCATGGAGTCACTGTGAATAGTAATTGACTCAATGGCTCTTAACAGCAACTGTATGTGGAACACATGCGTAGACCCAAACAAGGGGACACTGCAAAAAAAAAAAAAAAGCAAAAACAAGGGGACACTGCATGGCTTAAAATCAGGAGAGGTGTGCATCAAGGTTGCATCCATTCACCTACTTACTCAGTCTCTGTGCTTACAAAGAAATCAAACTATATGAAGAAGAATGAGGCATCAGCATTGGAGGATAACTCATAAACAACCTGTAATATGTAGCTGATAGAACCTTGCTAGCTGAAAAGTGTAGACCAACCCTAAAGAAACCATAACTGCCACCCAAGTAGATATATGCACACCCATGTTTATCACAGCTTTATTCACAATAGCAAAGAGTTGTAAACAATCTAAGGGCCCATCAACAAACAAATGGATAGAGAAACTCTGGTATATCCACACAATGGAATACTACGCTGCATTGAAAAAGAAGGAACTCATGCAATATTATTCAAAATGGGTGACCCTGGAGGACATTATGTTCAGTAAAATATCTCAGTCACAAAAGGACAAATACTACATGGTGCCACTGTTGTAAAACAGGACTGACATCGCCGCTGGGGGAGACTGAGAAAGATGGGATTAATAATGTATACTGCATTGAAACAGACGAGGGAGAAAACTGTTTAAAAGGGATATAGGATTAGATCTTATTGTCATGACATGAGTTCAGAATGAAGGCTGCATAGTGAAGTGGACTTGGGGGGAGAAATTGTATAACAATAAATGAATATTTCTTTTACTTTTCAAAGAGAAGAACGAACTGGAGGGGAGGGGTGGACAGGGAGAAAAGTGAAACAATGAAAGAATGGAAATCCAAAATATCTGTAAATTTTCATTAAAATTAATAGTAATAATTATAAAATATACCCAAAAAATTGTAGACTAGAAACTTTATAAACGGTGAAGAACACAGCCTTTAATATGGATTTATGCCTTATCATCGAGCTAACAAAAGTCCTCACAAACGGACTATCAAGGAGCATTCTGATACACAAAGAAAAGATTGAACTTGTCCAGGATTTCCTTTAACTGGGATCCAGCCACAGCCTCTTACGTTCTAATGCAGTGAGTTCTTTTGTGGGGCTTCACTTGAGAAGACAAAGATTCTCACCACTGGACCAATCAGTAGCATCAGGATGGATGGTGAAGAGATTGAGATTGTTCACAGCTTCAGTTTGCTTGGCTCCAC
>NW_006399987.1:2989410-2998784 GCF_000299155.1 Elephantulus edwardii
ATGGGTGTGTCAGAGGCAGTGAGATTAGCACAGGATAGAGCAGGGTTTAGGGCTGTTGTACATAGGGTCGCTATGAGTCGCAAACGACTCGACAGCACATAACAACAACAACAACACTTGAGAAGTGAATAAGAAAGCTCAGCAGAGGTGGGGCAGAGCGACTGCGACCAGGAGAGACTGGTGCCTGCAGATGGACTTCCACTGTGTTCAGCAGCTAACGCGGTGCTCAGAAGCGAGCAGCCTGCATGCAGATGGGTTCCTAAACTTCCAGCCCTCATCACCTCTCCGGCCTCAGCGAGCTCTTTCACACCCTCTCTTTAGACCATAGTCATTTACTTTTTCTCTGTTGAACTATATGGTCTGCAATTCTGGGTATAAAAATTTGCTGGAAGTTACTGAGATGAATCCTTTAACTCCACACAGGAGGATGGTGGGCAAGAAAAGATTTTTTTTTTGACATTTTGATCGTAATTTGAGTGAAAATTGACAGAGCAAATCAGTTTTCGGTTCAGCAGCTTGTACATATTTCGTTTTGTGACAGGGATTGGGAACCCCACAAGGAGGCAGGATCTTTCCGCTTCGTCCCCACCCCTTACTCACCATTTCTGTGGGCCCTTGTTTCCTGCCCTCTGACCTTTGCTTTGGGGACAGTACTGCCCTTCTGGTCTCACAGCTGCTTGTACCAAGGAGTGTGTCCTTGCTGGACTTCTGCTCACTCTGTAGTCTTGATTGCTGTTTGGTGGAAAGTCGATCTCCGGGGATGAGTTCAATTCCAGGCTTGAGGGATGTCTGAAGAGTGGGATCCCAAAGGTTCCCCTAGTCTGTCAGACCAGCAGATTTGGTCTTTTTGTTTGTTTGTTTGTGTTTTTCCATGCCTTTTTTATTGTTACATCAGATAAAAACTGGGAGTTCCAGGATCCCATTCCAGTGAATAAGGAATCCAGGGAGAACACGTCATTTTTTTAAATTTTTTTTTTATTTTTGTGTGCGTGTACCGTCAAATCAGATCTGACTGGTACAGGAGGAGATTGTCCCTCCTTCCCCGGCAGAGCACCTGGTGGATTCGAACCGAACACGTCATTTTTTAATCCCTGAATTCTCTCTCCTGCCCCCATGGATCATTGGTCTTAATATGGAAATATGGAATTCTTTGTTTAAAAATTGTTTTTATTTTGCTATTTTTTGTGTGTGTACCATCAAATCAGATCTGACTGGTTCAGGAGGAGATTGCTCCCCTCCTCTCCAGCAGAGCATCTGGTGGATTTGAAACGCGTGTTGTAAGGAGAGACCGGTCCTTGGAGAAGGACATCATGCTTGGGAGGGTGGAGGGCAGGCGCAGGAGGGGAAGACCCTCTATGAGATGGATTGATTCGGTGCCTGGGGTAATCTGGATGAGTGTGTCAGAGGCAGTGCGATTGGCACAGGACAGAGCAGAGTTTAGGACTGTTGTACATAGGGTCTCTATGAGTCGCAAGCAACTCGACAGCACATAACAACAACACCACCACCTCTAGGATTGTCCACTGGTGTGTCCACTTGCCGTACAGAGGTAAATCATAGTGGCTGTGAAACTGAACACTGTGACACTGACGTGTCAAATGTGTTAATGGTTACCCATCGTGGACAGTGCTTGGTGGAGCTTCCCGATTAAAACAAGCTTGGAAGCAGGAGTGGCATCCATTTCCAAAATAGCTTGCCTCCAGAAACACTATGAATCTGGAGAGAGGACGAAAGTTATACAAGTGTTCAGGTCTTTTGTTGATAGGGTTGCTAATGGTCCCACCTACGACTCAATGGCACTTAACAATAACAATAACAACAATTCTCAAATGAGATCCTAATTTGCTGGATAAGCCTTCAGTGAACACACAAGAAAATGTTATTTAAAAATCAAACAAAACTATCGACAGACTGTGCCCGCTGTGCTTGGAGCTGACAGCAAGGCTCCGGCTGGTGTCCGGCATCTGCACCCGGTGAAGCACGACGTTTCTTTTTCAAATGGAAGCAACGAAAGAGAAAAAAGGGCAGGTGTTGCGGACACTTACCCTGCACACGTGCACTGGGCTGTGAACACTCCGGGCTTGGCCGTGCACGGGCGCCTAACGCAGCTGCTGGGGAGGGCAGGTGTCCACCTGGGCCATGGCCAGGCAGAATTCTGGACCCTTCCCAGCCCCAATTTCGTACAGAAACTGTATGCTGAAGGCTGCCTCTCAATGCCCGTCCTCAGTGTCTCTGTCTGCATCAGGTTCCTCCTCCAGGTCCCACCCCAAGTGCCCATTTGGAGTGAATAGAGACCCTGGTTCCTCTTTATTCACTCTTGTCTTTTATAACCTTGTCATTGTCCAGTGACGCTCCCCACGTGGCCTCCTTCCTTGACACACAACTCCTGGTGGGGCTGCCTGGCTTGACGTCACATCCTCCAGGTTGAGAGGTCAGTGCAGGAGGGGCACCTGCGGGGGTCCTGGCACTCAAAGCGCTTTTTGTTGTTGGTGGTGTAAAGATTTACAGAAGAGGTTATTTGCCAACTGACCATGTCTTCTATGTGCACGACTGCTTACCTGTCCGTTTGTCCTTCTGGGATGGCGTGGGCGTTGCTATGATTCCAGAAGTTCTGACACTGGCATTCCAATCCCAGCAGGTGGACAGGTGCCAGCAGGGCTTCTAGCCTAAGTAAGACAGAGCAGGAGGAAAACCCTGGAGATCTGCTTAAAGCAGGTTGGGGCGGGGGGTAGAATAAAAGGTCCGGTGAAGAAGTTGTCTGATGGGCTTCCGGGAAGGAGCCGCTGAGGCTGGAAGACCCTCAGCCTGTGAGCGGGGAAGAGACGCCTCCTCTAACGAACATCTGTCCGGACAGTGTGGATGGAGTAGCGCTTTCAGACCGCGGAAGACCTTCATCCGGTGATGCAGCGTGACTCAGAATGACAAGCTATGGTTGCAAACGTGCCTTCATAGAACGTGGAAGGTATGAGAACTGAATTTAGGGAAATCAGAAAGTCCCGCCATCGAGTCAACTCCCACTCACACAGACTTTCCACTGGGCTGCTGAGGGTGTGAAGAGCAGCTGGAGAAGACTGGCCGCCATCCTCCCTGGGCGCCGTTGACAGACTGGGTCCGCTCCGGATGCCTGGCTTTTGGGATTGTAATGTAACTACTCCCTACGGAGTCTCGTCACCAAGTCTCCTGAGGGAAACTTGAAATTGCCAAACTGTGAACTAGAACCTGCTTCTTCTATATCTCAGAAGAGATCGCTTTAAGACACACCCTCCACCAACAGTGTCTCACTAACATAAAGATAACTAGGGATGATAGAAGGAGAATTGATGCCTTTGAGCTGTGGTGCTGGAGAAGAGTGCTGAATTTACCATGGACTACTAGGAGAATAAACAGGTTCATCCTGGAGCGGGTGAAACCAGGCTGCTCCTTGGAATCAAGGATTCTGGGGCTTCGTCTTACGTACTTTGGACATGTTATAAGGAGGGGCCAGTCCTTGGAGAGGGATGTCATGCTTGGGAGAGTGGAGGGACAGTGCAAGGGAGGAAGACCCTGGATGAGATGGGCTGACTCAGTGACTAACTGGGGTAATGGGGGTGGGTATATGGGAGACAGTGAGGTTGGCACAGGATAGAGCAGGGTTGTTGTTTTGTTTTTGTTTTTTTTATATAATACCAGAACATTTATTGCATAACTAAACAGTGGAATTCTTAAGATGAACTGGATGCTGCAACAGCTGCCCGCTTGAGTTTCGGGGTTATTCCTTCACAGAATCCATGCCTGAATCTGCAGTAAATGATCTTTAGGTGCCTCATGCGATCAGTACCGGTGCTATTTCGCCTTTTAGCCTTGGCACTCCAGTTATGCTTTCTCTTGTGCTTGGCGGGGTAGCCACACTTGCCACAGGTGGACTTCTGGAGGTGGTAGGCCTTGGAGCCACAGCGGCGGCACAGCGTGTGCGTCTTATTGTGATGCTTTCCAAACGATGACATGTTCCCTTGTCATCTCACTTTTGCTACCGCCGCCAAAGGGACCGGAAGTGCAGGATAGAGCAGGTTTTAAAGCTGATGTGCAAAGGGTCAAGTGACTCGAGGACATGTAACAACCACCACATAACAAAGAAAGTCCATTTCCAAGTGGAATTCACAGAATTGTGACTGATAATGCTATGTGGGGGGACATGATTCAATTCAGTCCACAGTGTTCCCTCCCCTTCCTTTTGGAAGCCCACCCTTGTTGATGCAGCTGCTGGTCGGAGTTTGTTGACGTGATGTGATTCTGCACCCAAGGATACATGGTTTCTGGTCACACCAGTTCAGGGTTGGACAACCTGTTTGGCTACAGTCACTCAGCGGCTGCTCCCAGCTTACCGTGGGCTTCTTAATGAGGTCAGAGAAGAAGGGGAGGAGAGAGTTTCCAGAGCGGCAAGGGAGGTGGGAAGACAGGGGTGGGAAGGACAGCAGGGGGCCGGAGCCGCACCCCTCTCCAGGGCCTGTCAGCTCCAGGCTGGGGCTGGGGCCATGAGTCATTCCTGCTGAGGGTTCCCAGGGACAGGAACAGGTGGAAGGGGGCGGACCCCAGCCAAACCAGTTCCCCGGGTGCATGCTCCCTGCAGCGGGGCCCCAGAGAGTTCCCATGACTGGGGCCTTTCAGAACTAGATTGCCAAGCAGTTCACCTCGAGGGTGTCAAGCCACCCAATTTTTAGTTAATAGCGTCACTCATCATATTTGCCACCCAGTGGCTACCTGAAATCAATGTCTCCCCAGTGGGGGATAATTTCTGCTACGGGGGTGGGGGGGAGCTTTTAGCCACCACTGAAGAGGATGCTTGCTGACTCCCGGTGAGTCGAGGTCAGGGATGTTGCTGAGCATTGGACCACGCCCTCGGCAGAGGATTGGCAGGTCCAGGTGCCAGTGGTGCCCAGGCTAAGACACCTGCCTTAGAATATCTCATATAAAGCCTTTCAAGAGCTGGCTTCAAGAGTCCACAAAGTGGACTCAATCCCAACACGTTTCCCGTTTGTTTTCCCCTCTCAGAAGGGAGGACATTGTAGTGTTTCAGTTCTTACTCTCTGTGGACAGCTTTTTCTCAGTGCAGGAGTCAAAGAAGGAGGTCCTGCATGTGCTTGGAATGTTTATTGAGCTTGTCTGCATGTCAGCCGAGGGCCAGAGATCAGAGCCTGGTGTCACGTGTTTCTTGTCTATTTTATTGAGATGAGATGTTCTGTAGAAACAAAATCAGCATCATTGTTGAGCCTGGGGCCTGGGGTCTTTTCCATGGCTTCCATGGTCTCCCCTCCTCCAGGGGCAGCCAGCTTCTGCCTCTCTTTCTAGCTCTGTATTTTCCTTTTATTTAATCCTTTTCAGCAGGAGGCCAAGTGAAGATAGGGGCTGCCCCAGGAATCACCTTTACCACGACATACATTTTCTTTTGGCAGATGATAAATTACTGTGCATTCTTCTCCAAACCCACAGTGCAAATGGCATCCATTCTTTTTATGTTGCCCTTATTTACTGTCCGGCTCCCAGCAGAATAGCAAGTGACTGAAAAGACCATGGCCTGAATCAGGCACACCTTAGTCCTCAAACTGACATCATTGCTCCTCAGTAGTTGGGAGAGGTCTCTAACTGCAGACTTTCTCAGCGCAAAACATCTCTTCATCTCCTGACTGCTGGTATCAAGTATATTGATTGTGGATCTAAGTAGCATTAAGTTGTTTACAGTTTGAGTCTTTTCTCCAATGATCATGATGCTGCCTGTCGTCCATTGGTGGAAATTTTTGTTTTCTTTTTTATTAAATTTTATTAATTTTAATGAACATTTACAGAGATTTGGGGTTTTCATTCATTCATTGTTGCACTATTTTCTCTACCCTCCTCCCCAGTTCGTTCTTCCCCCCCCCCCCCGAAAGTCTGTTTTAATTGTCCAATTGCCACAGTGCTTGTCAAAGCAATTTTTGTTTTCTTAATGTTGAGATGCGATCCATATTGAAGGCCACATTCTCTGATCTGCAACAAGTGCTTCAAGTCCTCCACTCCTTTGGCAAAAAAGGTTGTGTCATCTGCATAACAAAGGTTTTATTAATGAGTCTTCCTCCAATCCTGATGCCACATTCCTCTTCACAGAGCCCAGCTTCTCAAAGAACTTGCTCATCATCCGGACTGAACAGATATGGAGAGAGGATACAACGCTGACACACACCCTTCTTCCTTTTATATCATGTAATGTTCCCTTGCTCTGTTCACACAACAGCCTCTTGGTCTAAGTACAGACGGGAGGAAGCATTTTTCACTTCACCTCTGTCATCTTCTTACAGGTAGAATCTCCCACCCAGGGTTTATCATAAACAAGCAACAAAGAACTTGTCGTTGTTCTGCCCACAAAATGCCCCTCAAAGAAATCTAAAAACATGTCTGAAATTTCAAGAGCGTTTATTATATTATTTCCGTGCGTGGAGACTTTTCTCCTTCCTCGGGAAGGTGGTGAAGGGAAAAAGCCTCGAGTTCCCCCTCCCACTTGCTTTTATAGCCCTTTCTTGAGTGTCCCTGTTAGGGCAAAGAGATTGGCGGGCCGGGGGATCAGTCATTTGGTCGGCTTTTGATGGGCTGGTTACTTTGTCCACCTTTACTCTTTTTGTGTCACGTCGACACTAGTTAATTCCTTACTTTTCAAGGACAGACCAGGCTTAACCCGGGGCACTTGTGTTTGCCCTAAGCTAAGAATTTTATTTTTTTAAATAATTTTAATGAACATTTACAGAGAATTTGGATTTCCATTCATTCATTGCTGCACTTCTCTCCCCGCCCAGTCCTCTCCCCCCCGCCCCCCAGTTCGCTCTGCCTCTAGCGTTAATGGGGGTTTATAAAAAAATGGGGTTTCTGCTGTCCCTTCAGTCGTTAGGTGCCGTCAAGTCAAGTATGACTCATAGCGACCCTGTGAACAACAGACCCAAACCCTGTCCTATCCTGCACCATTCTCACACATCCTGACACAAGAGCTCATTGCAGCAGTCACCGTGCCAATTCACCTGGTTGAGGGTCTTTCTCTCCTTCACCGGCCCTCCACCCTTCCCAAAGTCATGTTCATCTCCAAGGAATCTCCTCGCAACATGTTCAAAGTATGTGAGGTGAAGCCTCATCATTCTTGCCTCTAACGGGCACTCTCTCCGGCTACCCCCTCTCCAAGACACAGCTGTTTGTTCTCCCGGCCGTCCATTCAGGGCTCTTTAACACCACAGCTTAAAGGCATCGGTTCTTCTTCTGTCAGCCTTATTCATTGTCCAAAGAACTTAGAGTAGTCAAAATAATTTTTAGATGGAAAACTTACTTTACCTCTTTGATGATCTTGTGTGTTGTAAACAAATAGAACAATAGAACAAGTACTTTCTGTGCCAGTTTCTTTTGTTCCGACTTCCAGTAGGAGGACTTCCCTGGCTGTTGATTTGCTTCAACTGGTCTGTATTGCCCGAGAGGAATATCCCGTAACTTAGCAAGTGTCTCTTTGGAGAATATTTGGACAACTTTCCTTTTAGGAGTATTGAAAAAACAACCGAGGATGTGAGCAGAGAGCAGGGATTTTGGTCCGAAGATGTGCTCTCCTCCTGCTCGGTTTTCTCACTAAAACTGAGCTCCTTACACTCCACTCACGTTTCCTTTTTTGTCTCTTGGAAGATAAAAGGTGACTCGGGCCGTGCCCAGGGGAGCTCCCCTTGCCTTTATCAGCTCAGGGCTGGAGCGGGAGTGTGAGGGCTGCCTCCCACCCTTATCCCTTTGTCACAGTCTGGTTTATTTGATCCTGTGTGTGTATGGTACCATAACTTTCACATGACATTATTTGTTGTGAAACTGACTCACAGCAGACCCTCCAGTGGGTTTTCAGGGTCGGTGGATGGCGTGGAGGAGATTGCCTATCTTTCTCCTGAGGAACACTTAGTGGATTCAAATCGTGGGCCTTTGGGTTGGCAGCGCAGCTTTTTGACACTAGTTCGCCTGATC
Organism: Elephantulus edwardii; assembly: GCF_000299155.1. Lineage (NCBI taxonomy): Eukaryota > Metazoa > Chordata > Mammalia > Macroscelidea > Macroscelididae > Elephantulus > Elephantulus edwardii. The sequence goes on from NW_006399987.1 coordinate 2,997,397, forward strand.
TCCGAACACGACATCATTGCATACAGTTTTTGGGGTTTTTTTAAAAAAATTTTTTTACACAATTATTTTGGGGAGGGGGAGAGAGAGAGAGAGAGAAGAAGAAGAAGGAGGAGGAGGAGGAGGAGGAGGAGGAGGAGGGAGGAGGGAGGAAGAAGAGAAGGAAGAAGGAGGAGGAGGAGGAGAAGGAGAGAAAGGAGAAGGAGAAGGAGGAGGAGAAGGAGAAAAGAATGTCTCTGTTTTATTACAGAGCGAAGTACCCCACAGTCAGTGGTAGGAATGGTACGCGTGCAGCTTTGGTGACCCCCTTCCCATCCTGTTTTCTACTGCAGTCTCTCTCACAAAGGCCAGTATTCCTCGGTGGTCCTGACACCATCACAGCAGATGCAAGATACACTTCAGAGCAGGTTCCACTGACCATGAGAACTGATGCCCTGCAGAGTCGGCTGGTTACGGCGCAGTTTGATGGAGGCTGATGAATGTGGTTGAAGACGCTGGTGAACAGTGAGCCCCATGTTTGCAGGGCAGGCAGGGTCGAGCAGAGAGCTGCACACAGAGTTTTGGGGAAACTGACTCAATCCATGCCATCACTCAGAGTCTGAACCAATTGTCTAAAATGTGGTTGTTTCTGCTGTCCTTACCCTCTATGGTTCCAGAAGTTGTTGGAATGATGTTGAATTCAGGAAGGGCTCTGCTTAACATTTTAATATAGCAAAAATGATACACATTAGGACTTGCATAAAGCCCAGGCACATGGTGAGGACGGCATGTCTCCAGCAGGTCTGACAAACGTGTGCATGTGCCTGTCACCAACCAGGAAGCTCCCCCGACCTGCAGCATCAGAGCGTTTACTGGTGTTTCATTATGTGGCCAGAACGGAAACACTGTTCTTATGTTTGAACTCCAGCTCCCTTTCTGGAGTTCAGGTAGAGCAGTGCAGATAAAAAGAGACCTCTTTTTGACCCTACACCTAGACTCAGTCTTTGATATGCTATTTTATGTGGTACCCTGTCCTCCCCACACCTCAGAGACATTCCGTCATTCAGGAAGTTCCTTTTCCCCTCTCCTTCCCTTTCTTCAGGTGGGAGCACTGTGGACTGCTCATGGGCACCGCCGCTCTGCTGTCGGTCTGTAACACTGTGATGGCCTGAGTTGCATCAGTGAAACCCAGGAGCTAGAGGAAGACACCCGTGTGTGTGGGGGTGTCAGCAAAACAAGGGAACCCTCAATTAAATGGAGGGGCAGGGTAACCCCAAGGACAGGCTCAAAAATACCAATAATCATGAAGATGTCACAGGACTGCAGCATTTTGTCCTGTTGTTGTTGTTATGTGCTGTCTTGTCGCTTGCGACTCATAGCGACCCTATGTACAACAGCCCTAAATCCTTCTC
>NW_006399987.1:2999742-3001949 GCF_000299155.1 Elephantulus edwardii
ATTTCGCATTATCACAATTAAATGTTCTGCGATTCCCATTCTTCTCAGAGTCAGCCACAGTTTGTTATTATCCACACAGTCAAATGCCTTTGCATAATCAATGAAACACAGATAGACATTCTTCTGGTATTCCCTGCTTTCAGCTACGATCCATCTAACATCAGCTATAATATCCCTAGTACCACGACCCCTTCTAAACCCAGCCTGGACGTCTGGCAGTTCTCTGCTGATGTGCTGTTCCAGTCGTTTTTGGATAACCTTCAGCAGAATCTTGCTTGCATGGGCAATCAATTATATTGTTCTGTAGTTTCCGCACTCAGTTTGTCCTACTATGCAAAAAAGGACTGCAGGCTTCAATATGGATTGAGACTCAATATCAAGAAGACAAAGATTCTCACCACTGGACCAATTGGCAGCATCAGGATGGATGGTGAAGAGATCGAGATTGTACACAGCTTTAGTTTGCTTGGCCCCAGCACTCTTGGCACCAGAAGCCAGGAAATTGAAAGACATATTGCAATGGGAAAGTCTGTTTTGAGGGACCTTGCCAAAGCACTGAAGAGCAATGGTTTCACTCTGGAGACTAAGGTGCACCTGACACAGGCCATGGTCTTTGCAGTCACTTGCTATGTGTCAGAAAGCTGGACAGTGACTAGGGAGGATAGAAGGAGAATTGATGCCTTTGATTTGTGGTGCTGTAGAAGAGTATTGTATATGAAAAGGTTCATCCTGTTGTTGTTGTTGTTGTTGTTGTTGTTAAGTGCCGTTGAGTCGCAGGCGACTCATAGCGACTCTATGAAGGAGAGTCCTCAATGCTTGGGTGTCTCTCATCCTCTCTCCAGGTTCATAGGGTTTCTGGAGGCAAGCTATTATGTAAGTGGATGCCACTCCTCCTTCCACACTTGTTTTTAATTGGGAAGCTCCACCCCACTCTCTGTGCACATTGGGTAACTAGCCACTAACACATTTGACACACATCAGTGTCACAGTGTTCAGCCTCACAGCAACCACAAGTGACCGCGATACGGCAACTTGTACACAAGGGCTATACGACTTAGAGGAATGTCTGAACAAAAACAATGAAAGACAGGCCCGACGGCCGTAGATTAAAAGTCACCCACCTTCGGCTTCATAGCATCACCTTCAGTCCACTGGGCCAGCTGATCTCTCTCTCTAGAGTTCTAGGTTCATCCTAGAGAGAGTTAAACCAGGTTGCTTCTTGGAGGCAAAGATTCTGAAGCTTCATTTGACATATTTTGGACATGTTAAAAGGAGGGACCTTTCCTTGGAGAAGGACGTCATGTTTGGGAGGGTGAAGGGAGAGCACGGAGAGGAAGACCTTTTATGAGGTGGATTGATTCAGTGACTGGGCTAATGGGGGTAGGTGTGTCAGAGACAGTGAGATTGGCACAGGGCAGAGCAGGGTTTAGGGCTGTTGTACATTGGGTCGCTATGAGTTGCAGTCGACTGATGACACACAACAACAACATGCAAAGAAGGGAGCTCTGATGGCCTAGTGGCAAGAAGCTTCACTGCAATCCCTGTCGGGCCCAGACCAAGGACAAAAGAGGAGAATGAAGGATTCAAAGAATATCAACATGTCAACAAAGGGAGTGAATGGCCTCGCCCACTTGCCTAAACCACAGTGGAATGCCCCTCCCTTCCCTCCCTAAAGACTCTTACTATAAAAACCTGCCCAACCCACCTAAAGGTGATTTTCCTCGGGTCTTTCTCTCTCTCCAGACCAAGGAATCCCACCTGAGAGCCCCCTGAAGAAAGCTTCTTTAGCTTTCTCTTTCTCTCTGACCCCTTCCTTGAGTCCTTGGCCTTACATCCAGTGTGAAGACCTAACAATCCCGAAGGCACCAGGTTCGAGGTCACCAGCTGCTCCAGGGAGAAGGTTGGGCAATCTCCTCCTGTGGGATTAAGTGCTTCTGAAAACCCGCCAGAGGGTCAGCTATGGGTCGGTTTCTACTCCATGGTGCACGACAGCGTCAACATGCAAAAGGTCCCGTGAGTCAAAGCCAGCTTGACAGCAACTAAGGACAACAACATGTATCAGTCAGTGCTTTACACGAACTAACTGCGTTACTACTATTCAAGAACCTGCGTTATGCAGATGACACAACCCTGCTTGCTGAAACTGAGGAGGACCTGAAATGTTTGCTGCAGAGGGTCAAGGACTGCAGCCTCCAGTATGGATTGAA
>NW_006399987.1:3002724-3018313 GCF_000299155.1 Elephantulus edwardii
GGGTGGATCCTTGGAGGCAAGGATTCTGAGGCTCCCTCTGACATACTTTGGACATGCTGTGAGGAGAGACTGGTCCTTGGAGAAGGACATCATGCTTGGGAGGGTGGAGGGACAGCGCAGAAGGGGAAGACCCTCTCTGAGGTGGATTGATTCAGTGACTGGGATAATCGGGATGGGAGTGTCAGAGACAGTGCCACTGACACAGGACAGAGCAGAGTTGAGGGCTGTTGTACATAGGGTCACTATGACTCGATGGCACATAACAACAACAACATCTTAGGTTTGATAGTGCAGCTTCTAACCACAAGGTCACCAGAGCTCCCTTATCATGGGTGAGATCATTTAGTTCACTCCAAAGCTGTCATATAACAAGGCACACAGGAAAGAGCAGAGAATAAGGACAACCCGTAAAGTTAGTCTAGTCGCTAGAACCCAGACCTTTTGATTTTGGGCACTCAGCTTTAATGACGGGTCTTGTTTATTATTTTTATTGTAAGAAAAGTTTACAGAAAAGTTAAATTTTCATTCATTCATTCATTGTTGTACATTTTTCTCCCTTCCCCCCACCTAGTTCACTTTGAAAAAAAAAGCATTTGGCAGGTCTAGTGGCTTAGTGGTAAGGAGCTGCACTGCCAATCTAAAGGTGCAAAGTTTGAATCCACCAGCTGCTCTTTGGGAGAAAGATAGGCAGTAAACTGCTCTAGGATTTACAGCCTCTGAAAACCAGTCGTATGATCAGCTATGAGTCAGTTTCAGTTCCACAGTACATAACAAAAACAACATCTCCTGAAAAATACCTGTGGAATGTATTAACAAAAAAAAAAGATGTCACTTAAAAAAAAAGCTTTCATTGTTTCATCATTTCCTCCCTCCCTCCTACCACTTTGCTATGCACCTCTTATTCTGAACTGTGGTCCTACAAACCATCTATTCCTTTTAAAAAGTTCTTTCCATCATCTAATGACTGGTCTTGTGAGGGAGGCTCAGACTTAATAGAGTCTCTCTCTCGCCCTCATTTTTTTAAAGTTAGTTTTCATCTAATATTTCATTTACATTGTGTTAGCAGAGTCTCTTGTGGATGGAATCTCAGTCTTCTACTACAGGCAAAGTTTCCATCTTTGTTTCTGATTGAGTCTCTGTTTTCTGAAAGAAACTTGAGAGCAGTGTTCTACCTCATTATTTCTTGCATGATCTCAAGTCCAAGTTTCCATAGGATTTTCTTATTTGGAATCACACAGTAAGCGGGGGGAGGGGGTGGCGTATGTCTAACGAAGATCGCAGAGACGGCGCAGCTTCAGCCCTAGAGCACTGACTGCTATAAAGCTAAGAACTCAGTGAAGGCAATCATGTGACTTGTTTTGTTTCTGGAGGAAGTGAGCATGACCCTTGCACAAGGATGACACAAAAATTCATAAATATTCCATATTTTTCTACTCCCCATAGTCGGTTGTAATTATTTTGGAGGCACATTCTTCTAAGTGGTACAGCACTCTTCTGTCAATATGCTGTACTGAGGTAACCTGGGGTTGCTCTGATGCTAAACTTTGTGTCACTGGGGTGTCAAATGCCATAGCGGTTACCCATGGTGGACAGTGTTTGTGGAGCTCCCAGTTTAAAACAGGTTTGGAAGCAGGAGTGGCATCCACTTCCTAAACAACATGCTGCAGGAAACTCTATGAACTTTGATAAACGACAATAGTTACAGAAAGGCTTCAGGCCTTTTGTTCATAGGGTCACTATGAGTTATGCTCGACTCGGTGGCAATGAACAACAAGAACATGCCATGCATAGCTGTTTTATGATATTTTATGCTTGTTTTGCAGTTGGCTCTGATCAGCACAGTACTTGTCTGTCTGTTTACTGTGGTGGTTTGAAACTGGAAGCTGTGCTTGGTATTTCAAATACCAGCTGGGATGACTGTGGTGGACAGGTTTCACTGGAGGTTCCAGGCTGAGACAGACAACAGGAACCATCACCATTGTACAAGCAAGGATGGGGAAATTTTCTCTCATTCCCTGGGCATATTTTCAGGAACCAGTCCTTGGGAAGAGACCTCAGGCTGGGAAAGGTAGAAGGTCAGTGAAAATAAGGAAGCCCTTCAAGGAGAGGGATTGGCACAGTGAATACCAAAAAGTGGACTTGAGCAAGACAGAGGTGATGATGGTGCAGGAAAGAGGGAGGTTCAGATCTGTGGTCACTATGAGTCACAGTTAAATTTGCTGGCACCTATACACACCCATGTTTATCGCAGCTTTGTTCACAATAGCAAGGAACTGGAAACAACCTAACTGCCCATCAACAAATGAATGGAGAAGCTCTGGTATATTCACACAATGGAATACTACGTTGCATTGAAAAACAAGGAACTCGTGAAATAGTATTAAAAATGTGTGACAGTGGAGGACATTATGCTGAGTGAAAATATCTCAGGCACAAAAGGACAAATACTGCATAGTGCCACTGTTGTAAAACAGGAGTGACATCGGGATTGGGGGAAGACTGAGAAAGATGGGATAAATGATGTATACTGCATTGAAACAGATGAGGGAGAAAACTATTTAAAAGGGATATGTGATTAGGTATTATTGTCATAACAGGAGTCCAGAATGAAGGCTCCATAGTGGAGTGGACCTGGGGGGAAGGATTGTAAAACAATGAAAGAATTTTTCAAAGAGAAGAGTGAACTAGGCGGAGGGGAGGAGGGAGCGGGGTGGGCAGGGAGAAAGTGCAGCAATGAATGAATAGAAATCCAAAATCTCTGTAAATTTTCATTAAAATTAATAATAATAATTTAAAAAATTTGATGGCACCGAAGAAGAACAACAACAACTTCTGAGACTCTTTCAAGTGTCTGGAGCGCTAGGACCCAAAGTCAAGTCCTTGCCCTGATGACTACATATGGACGGTGAACAAATAAGACAAACTAATGGCACAATGGGAATCCCATAACATTTAATCGTGCTAATGTGAAGCCTATACTTGGACCAAGAGGCAGCTGTCAGAACAGAGCAGGGCAGCACGGCATGATTCAAAATTGGGAAGGGTAAAAAAAAAAAAAATTGGGAAGGGTGTACGCCAGGGATGTGTCCTATCTCCATACTTTTTCAACCTGTATGCAGAGCAGATTATCCGAGAGGCTGGGCTCTATGAGGAGAAGCGTGGCGTTAGGATTGGTGGAAGATCTATCAACAATCTGTGTTATGCAGATGACACAACCCTGCTTGCTGAAACTGAGGAGGACTTCACGCACTTACTGCAGAGGGTCAAGGACTGCAGCCTTAGGGGAGCTCTGGTGGCCTAGTGGCAAGAAGCTGCACTGCACTCCCAGAGGAACACGGTTCGAATCCACCAGATGCTCTGCCGAGTAAGGAGGGACAATCTCCTCCTGTACCAGTCAGATCTGATTTGACAGTACACGCACACACACACACACACAAAAAAAAAAAAATTAAAAAAAAAAAAGGACTGCAGCCTTCAGTATGGACTGAGGCTCATTGTCAAGAAGACAAAGATTCTCACCACTGGACCGATTGGTAGCATCAGGATGGATGGTGAAGAGATTGAGATTGTTCACAGCTTCAGTTTGCTCGGCTCCACGGTCAACACTCTAGGCACCAGCAGCCAGGAAATAAAAAAATGTATTGCGATGGGAAAGTCTGCTCTTAGGAACCTCTCTAAAGTACTCAAGAGCAACAGTGTCTCTCTGGAGACTAAGGTGCACCTGATACAGGCCATGGTCTTTGCAATCACTTGTTATGCATCAGAGAGTTGGACAATGACCAGGGAGGATAGAAGGAGAATTGATGCCTTTGAGCTGTGGTGCTGGAGAAGAGTATTGAATGTACCATGGACTGCCAAGAAAACAAACAGATTCATCCTGGAAAGGGTTAAACCAGGCTACTCCTTGGAGGCAAGGATTCTGGGGCTTCGTCTGACATACTTTGGACATGTTGTAAGGAGAGACAGGTTCTTGGAGAGGGACATCATGCTTGGAAGGGGAGAGGGACAGCACAGGAGGGGAAGGCCCTCTATGAGGTGGATTGATTCAGTGACTGGGGTAATCGGGATGGGTGTGTCAGAGGCAGTGCGATTGGCACAGGATAGAGCAGGGTTTAGGGCTGTTGTACATAGGGTCGCTATGAGTCGCAAACGACTGGACGGCACATAACAACAACAATGGCACAAACCATTGAATGCTGGACTGCATATCCATCCACCCAGAGGCTTTGCATCAGTAAGGCCTGCTGTTCTGTTTGCAAAAGTTCACTCCCTTGGAACTCGGCTTTACTTTGTGCACAAGGGGTTCGCAGTAAGTGGGGCTCAGCTGCACCACGGCTGACAATGGACTGGAAGAGTGGACTGGTCAAAGAGCACAGCGCGGAGACCTGCAGCCCCTACCCCAGCATCTGGTCCCACCATGGCCTGTGTGCATGTGGTCACGGTGCCAGCCTGCTCAGAGATCAAGTGAGGCATTCCAGGGAGAAGTCTTTTTCCTAGTATTTCTCCATGTAGCCCGGCTGGAAGTGGCCACCCCACAGGTCTCGCCAAACTACAAAGTACACCCCCGCCTCACAAAGTGCGCATGCACGTGCCCGTGCAGCGTCGTGTTTCCATGGCATCTAAGCTTTTGCCTATCTGGGTCCACGTCGAGCTGTCACTCACATTGTTGATTGCTGTCGAGTCAAGCATGACGCATAGCGACTCCATGAACAAAAGACCTAATACCTTTTTATGATTTTCTCCAAGTTCCTAGAGTTTTCATAGGCATGTGGTTTAGGAAGTGGATGCCACTCCTGCTTTCCAAACTAGTCCTATAACTGGGAGCTCCACCAAACACTTCCCACATTGGTAAACCGTTACGGTATTTGACACTCCAATGGCACGGGTTCAGCATCACAGTAAACCTAGATTACCTCAGTAGAGCAAATTGACAAGCAGTGATGTACAAAGTGGAAGAATGTCCTCCAATCTACAGCAACACTAGTCTCACATAGCAGTGGTTAAGTGTCGTCAAGCCGAATATGTAGTGACCCTAGGCCTGGTTTAAACTGTTTGTTCTTTTTTTGTCAATCATTCTTCTACGTGGTATAGCACTGGTCTGTGTGTTGCTGTACAGAGGTAACTCGTGGCTGCTGTGATCCTAAACACTGTGATACTGATGTGCCAAATGTGCTAATGGTTACACATGGTGGACAGTGTTTGGTGGAGCTTCCCGATTAAAACAAGCTTGGAAGCAGGAGTGGCATCCACTTCCGAAATGGCTTGCCTCCTGAAACTCTATGAACAGTGCTCAGGTCTTTCGTTCATAGGGTCATTATGAGTTGTTTACAACTCGAAGACACTTAACAACAACAAATGAACAAAAGACATGAACTCTGCTCTATAACATCATTTCTTTATGTTTATGCAGGGTTTTATTTGTCCTTCAATAAGGACACTGAGGGAGCTCTGGTGGCCTAGTGACAAGAAGCTGGGCTGAAATCCCGAAGGTCTGTGGTTCAAGTCTACCAGATGCTCCACTGGAAGAGGGTCAATCTCCTCCTATGCCAGTTGGATCCAATTCGATGATATACAACAACAACAACAATAACAAAAATAAGGACCCTGGTGGTGCTGTGTGCAGTGCATCAGATTGCTAATGAAAAGGACCCAGGTTCCAACCCACCAGGCCGTAGTTACCCCTCAGAGGGTGGCCAGAGGTCAGAAAGGACTGCACAGCAGAAGGTTTGTTTGTTGTTGTTTGATTCCACAGTGCAGCCAATAACAGCTCAGTTTTGGATCCAAAGAGAGATGTTAGAAAATCTACAGAACCTGGGACACAGCTGTCCTTTTTAGCTCCGCCCCCCTCCATGCTTCTGAGCTGGAAATGAGGTGACTGTAGCTCCTATAGGATTCAAACAAAGCAAAAGGGGAAAAAAAATAGCGAGCAAGCAAGTACACACAAAGTGAAATGCATAGTTCAGAGTGTGGTCAAGTCAGAAGGCCAATTAAAATAAAGATAACAAGGGGCAGGATACGCCTTCTTTTTGTTTTATCTCTTATCTTCAACTCTCAGGACTGGAGCAGGTCAGCTTGCCTCTGGTCCTTCTGACCCAGAGCCAAAGTTCCAGATGGTCCAAATGCCAAAGCATTCTCCACCCAACAGGTAGGACAATAACAGTAACAACAATTCAAAAGAAAACAAGTTGTGTGTGTGTGTGTGTGTGTGTGTGTGTGAGAGAGAGAGAGAGAGAGAGAGAGAGAAGCCAAGGAAAATACAGCAATGCAGTGGGGGTGATACATGATATTCAAAGATAGACTCACCTTTGTTCAGGTTATTATCAGAGTTATGTGGGATTGGCAGGGCTTTTGGGAGATGTGTTGCTCACAATGTGTTGTCCCTGGTGGAGCTTATGTATATTGTTTTTGTTGTGTACTGGAGAATTGGAATTGACCCATAGCTGACCCTCCAGCAGGTTTTCAGAGGCAACTGCTGGCCTTGAACCACGTACCTTCAGGATTGCAGTGCAATTCTTGCCACTAGGCCACAAGAGCTCATGTGTGTCTATATAGATATATACATTTATAAAATATGCCGGCTTCACCCTCTCTAGGACAAACCTGTTTGTTCTCCTAGTAGTCCATGGTATATTCAATTCAACTCCAGCATATTCCAAACACATGCTTCACAAAGTGAAATGGATAAATTAATTTTTTCTCCTCTCATTCAACTATCTATGTATCTATGTATATATATATGTATATATATATTAGTTGTTAAGTGTGGTCAAGTCATAGATGAGATATATATATAGTGAGTGAGAGAGTGTGAAAGATGGCCAGTCTCCTCCCGTACAATTAACTACCTCTGAAAACTTGCCAGAGGGTCAGCTATGGGTCAGTCAGGTCCAACTCTACAGTTGTTGTTGTTGTTGTTATGTGCCGTCGAGGAAGACTCATCAACTACCTGAGTTATACAGATGACACAACCCTGCTTGCTGAAACTGAGGAGGACCTGAAGCACTCACTGCAGAAGGTCAAGGACTGCTGCCTTCTATATGGATTAAAGCTCAACATCAAGAAAACAAAGATTTCACCACTGGACCAATTGGCAGCATCAGTATGGATGGTGAAGAGATTGAGACAGTTAAAAGTTTTAGTTTGCTTGGCTCCACAGTCAACATTCTTGGTACCAGCAGCCAGGAAATCAAGAGATGAATTGCACTGGAAAAGTCAGCTGTGAGGGACCTCTCAAGAGTACTGAAGAGCAATGACAACAAGCTAGAGACTAAGGTGCGCCTGCTCCGGATTATAGTCTTTTCAATTGCGTGCTATGCATCAGAGAGCTGGACAGTGACTAGGGATGATAGAAAGAGAATTGATGCCTTTGAGCTGAGGTGCTGGAGAAGAGTGTTGAATACACCATGGACAGCTAGGAGAACAAACAGGTTTATCCTGGAGAAGGTGAAGCTGGACTGCTCCTTGGAGGTAAGGATTCTGAAGCTTCGTCTGACATACTTTGGGCATGTTTCAAGGAGGGGCCAGTCCTTGGAAAGGGACGTCATACTTGGGAGAGTGAAGGGCCAGCACAGGAGAGGAAGACCCTGGACGAGATGGATTGATTCAGTGGTTGGGATAGTGGGAGTAGGTGTGTCGGAGATGGTGAGATTGGCACAGGATAGATCAGCATTTGGGGCTCTTGTACATAGGGTCACTATGAGTCACAAGTGACTCAACGGCACATAACAACAACAACAACAAGAAGCATTAGTATTAAGATACTAAAAATATATCCATTAATAAAACTGATAAGTATTCTATGGGAAAGAGTGGTCAACGGGCAGCCACATTGGAGGGCCATTCAGTGGAGGAAATTGGGGAGTCAGCTGCAAATGAAATAGTCTCTGACTGAGTCAAAGAAAGTTACTGGAGGATTTTCAGAGGCTGGATGGCTGCTATGCCTGACTTTTTTCTTCTTCTTAAAGTGTGTGGTGAAAATATCCATATCAAATGCATATAAGAAGGGGAGCTCATGGGGAGGGGATTAAAAAAAAAAGGAAAGGGAGCTCTGGTGGCCTACTGGCAAGAGGCTGGGCTGCAGTCCCAAGGGTATGTGGTTCGAATCCAACAGATGCTTCACTGGAGAAGGAGGGGCAATCTCCTCCTGTACCAGTTAGATCCAATTTGACACACACAAAAATAATAAAAAAATTAAAAAAAATTCTCTTCATGTAACAATGAATCAATGGAAGCCCTAAGTCTCTGTAAACTTTCATTCAAATTAATTTTTTTTAAAAAAGAATTGCACTTCGTTTGGAGAGAAAACATGTTATTTGCTAACATTTCAATTACTTGGAACAGTTCAATGCTGAAAAAAGTCCCACAAACTTCTCAGAGGCGTCCACTTCTACAGTTCAGTAATAATTAGTGGTCAAATAACACTGAGATAGCATCACTAGTTTAACATGTCAGGAGTATTTCTATGTAAGGAAACAGCGGGGTGTCGGGCCTACCCTTTTACCAAAGGAAAAAAAAGGGTGATGTAGAGAAGAGAAGCATTTAACTAACAGGAAACAAGAAATGTGCCGGCCCTTTACAGGTAGATCCTGCAGAGGACTGGTCTAATGTCTCTTGATTAACTCTGATGGATAAGTAAAAGTTGTTGTTAGGTGATCCTGAGTCCTTTGCAACTCATGACAGCTCCGTGAGTAACAGATCCGAACTCCGCCCTGATATGTTTGAGCCCAGTTACTGGTCAGTCCATCTTACGAGGGTCATCCTCTCTTTATGAGGGACCCGCTCCCTTCCCAACATGATGTCTTTTGCCCCTAGGACTGGCCCTTCCTGATAACATGCTCACAGTAGGTGAGATAATGTTTCACCACCCTCACCTCTAAGGAGCACCGTTTTTGCACTACTTCCAGGAGAGATGTGTTTGTCCACTTGCAGTCCATGAGCAGCACCACAAATCAGAGGCAATAATTCTCCTTCAGTCTCTCTTCTTTATTGTCCAATATGTGTATGAATCAATGGAAAATACCATGGGTGGCTAATATTTGTGGATATTTATTTGACTGTGAAATGATGTAAGTACTGATTTAGACAGATGTCCTGTGGAATGGGTTTGGCTTGAGGCAATTAATGCCTTAGATATTGTTGACCCTCAGTGGGTTTTCAGAGGCACTAAATCTGTGGGAGGAGTTAGCTTGTCCTTTCCCTACAGAGCAGCTGATGGATTCAAACCACGTGCCTTTAGGATTGCAGTACACAGCTTCTTGCCACTAGGCCACTAGAGCTCCTTGCTTTGAGCACTAAACGGTGGAGATTCAATCTGTGTTGAGCTGTTGCATCACAAAAGCAGGAGTAGATAAGAGCATTGGTGTCCTCATACATCGATTCTGATATCTTCCCAAACAGTTGTTTGGGAAGATGGAATCATTAGTGCCGAGCTTAAATTACTTGACACGTGTGGTGTGGTATTAGGGGCTCTGGGGGAGTAATCTGTAGGGAGTTGCCCTTCTAACCTAAAGGTGGCCCCTCTCCGGTGGTTTGAATTCACTTCTGACTGACAGGAAAAAGATGGACAGTTCCTCCCTTCTGTATGACTTCTAACCTCCACAAACCCACCAGAGGGCCAACTACAGATTGGTTCTGACTCCAGGTCAATGGAGTTGTGTTCAAGTTTTTAGTCAACCAGGAGAAATTTGTTAGACCCTGCAAAAAAGTCTCTTAGCTAAGAACATAGGTTACTGTGCTTATGATCTAATATGCTACTCTATAGACCTAGGCTGGGAAAGACTTGGTAATGAGCTTCACACTTTGAAGCACAACCAATTAAAAAAAAAACAAACAAAATGTAACACCAGCTAATAAAATTAATATGTGATTGTGAAAATGGTGCAGGGGGCTGTGGGTTCTGACCTCAGCTAACTTCACAAGGAGGAGGAGGAGGAGGAGGAGGAGGAGGGAGAGGAGGAGGGGGAATCATTATCAGCATAAACAGCCCAAGGCTGGTTCCTCTGAGAATCAGAGAAGCCTCTACCCTACATTTTTTTTCAGTCCTGAGCCCAGCCATCCCTCCCACAGCTTTCTCTACTCCTCTGCTCAGTGCAATAATTCCATTGCAATGGCCACACAGAACTCAACTCACAGAACTCACAGAACTAACATAACAGGTTATGATTTGGGATAGACTTAGGATGCAGTACTTTGACAGGGACAGCTGCCTCTTGCTGTGCCCCACACCTTGCTGCTCTCAGCATTTTGGCCCCTCTGGCTTCCGCTTGGTTTGAGCCAGCGGTTTGGACCTCTTTTAGCTGAACTGCTAAGTGCCCATCCCCGCTCTGCCAGTCAGCCATGGCCCAGAGGTGCTCAGCTCTCTGTCTCTGTGGGCCAGGAACCCCACGGGCCAGTCTCTTGGCTTTGCAGCCACTGTTGCTCTGCCGCTGCTACAGGCCATCTTCCCAGGACAGCTCTCCATGTCCTGGGTCACCAAGGTGCTCAGCACAGTTGTCCCTGATCCAAAGGATGCTCTGCTCCCAGCTTGTCTTTCTTGGTGGTGGTGAGACCTCTCTTTCTCCACTTGGTTCTCTTGTGAGATAAGAGCTCTGGTAGCCTAGTGGCAAGAAGCTGCACTGCAAGGGAGCTCTGGTGGCCTAGTGGCAAGGAGCTGCAACCACAATCCCAGTGGCGCACAGTTTGAATCCACCAGATGCTCTGCCGGGAAAAGGAGGGACAATCTCCTCCTGTACCAGTCAGATCTGATTTGACGGTACCCTCACATAAAAATAAAATAAAATAAAATAAAATAAAAAGAAGCTGCACTGCAATCCTAGAGGTGAATGGTTTGAATTTCATCAGATGCTCTACTGGAGAAGGAGGGACATTCTCCCCCTGTACCAGTCAGATCCAATTTGACGGTACACACAAAATAATAATAAATTTAAAAAGAGAGAGATTTGGCTAAAGCAAGGGTATGATTTCAGCAAGGCTATAAAGGGTGATGATTTGAAAAAGGTTGTAGAGTGTAGACCTGGATTATGGGTGGTTATGAGAGTCATACTCTAAACAGTGGTGCGAGATAGAACTCATACTAATCCTGACTTAGTAACGCGTCCCAAATTGGAAATGTAATAAATATGTTGTTGTTAGGTGCCATCAAGTTAAGTACAACTTATGTTGTTGCCTGTGAATTGAGTATAACTCATAGTGACCTGATGAACAACAGATCTGAACCCTGTCCTCTCCTGAGCCGTCCTCACAACCTCTGACACTTGAACCCAATGCTTCCATCACTATGTCAATCTATGTGGTAGGGGGTCTTCTTCTCTGTTGTTCCTCCACCTTCCCAAGCATGATATCCCCCTAAAAGGAAGCCTCTCCTAGCAATGTGTCCAATATGTTAGATGAAGCTTTGCTATCTTTCTTTCTTTGCTTCCAAGGAGTACTCTGCACCCTCTTCAAGATGTATTTATTATTTTGACTGTCCATGGGATGTTTAGAGCACTTCTCCAGCACCACAGCTTGAAAGCATTGATTCTTCTGTCATCTTTATTCATTGCCCAGCTCTCAGATGTATAATAAGTGATTGAAAAGCCATGACCCGAATCAGGCACACCTTAGGCCTCAAAGTGACATCATTCCTCCGTAGTAATCTGGAGAGGTCTCTGACTGTAACCTTTTCCAATGCAATGCATCTTCTGATCTCCTGACGGCTAGTCCAAGGATGCTGATTGTGGAGCCAAGTAAGATGAAGTCATTGACAGTCTCAATCTTTTCTCCATTTGTCATTGCCTGTTGGTCCAATGGTGAGAATTTTTGTTTCTTGATGTTGAGATGCAACCCACGCTGAAGGCTGTAAGTCTTTAATCTTCTGCAGCAAGTGCTTCAAGTCCTCCCTTTCTGCAAGCACGGCTGTGTCATCTGCATAATATAGGTTATTAATGAGTCTACCTCTGGTCTTGAGAACATATTCATAAAGTGCTGAATTCTTGAATAATTTGTTCAGTATATAGGACTCAACGACACCTAACATTAATAACAATGATAACATAGAGAGAGCTACGTTGGCCTAGTGGACAGAAAGTTATGCTACCAAGCCCAAGATAGGTGATTTTTTTAAAAATTTTATTATTTTTGTGTGAGTGTACTGTCAAATCAGATCTGATTGGTACAGGAGGAGATTGTCCCTCCTTCCCCGGCAGAGCATCTGGTGGATTCAAACCGTGAGCCTCTGGGATTGTAGTTGCAGCTCCTTGCCACTAGGCCACCAGAGCTCCCCAAGATAGGTGATTTTAATCTGTGGCCCTCAGGCGTGTTTTAAACTGGGGTTTTTGTTTGTTGGTTGGGTGTTTTTTTTCTTGTTTTTTTTTTTTCCCCAAACATTCTTCTAGGTGGGATAGCACTGGTCTGTGCATTGTTGTACAGAGGTAACTCGTGGTTGCTCTGATGCTAAACACTGTGACACTGAGGTGCTAAGTGCGATAAGGGTCACGACGCATGGTTGACAGTGTTTGGTGGAACTTCCTGATTAAAACAAGCTTGGAAGCAGGAGTGGCATCCGCTTCCAAAATGGTTTGCCTCCAGAAACTCTATGAACAGTGCTCAGGTCTTTTATTCAAAGGGTCACTATGAGTCATCTATGACTCGATGGCACCTAGCAACAATAACAACAACGTACAGATTGAATAGGTATGGAGTGAGGAGACAGCCTTGATACACACTGTTCTTAATTTTATGCCATGTAGTGTTTCTTGCTCAGTTTGCATGATGAACTCTTGGTCTGTGCATAGGTTTCTCATGAGTACATTTTTGGCATGAGCACAATGAAGAATCGCAAGTACAGAAGCTCAGATTTAGATCACAAAGTGGAGGGTAATGACATGCAGTCACCAGACAGAAGATGCCTGCTTTACACCAAGAATCATGACTTAGCTGAATGGATGTATCTTTGGGGGACACAATTTCCCACTTTTGTTAGATGCCGTTGAGTCAATTATGACTGGTAGAGACCCTATGAACAACAGCTCTGAATTCTTCCCTATTCTGTGCCATCCTCATCATCCCTGATACGCTGGAGCCCACTGTTCCCATCATTGTGTCAATCCAGCTGTAGTACCCTCTATTTTGCCCAGCATGATGTCTTTTTTCCAAGCACCAGCCCCTTCTGACAACATGTGCACAGTGTTGTAGACAAAATTTCACTATCTTTGCCTTTAATGACTTCACAATTAGTCTTACTCTGTCTTGTGTAGGAGTTACAAAGTCTAAAGCTTGAAAGAAGATATATATATATATATATTCTTTTTTTTTTTTTGAAAGCTTACACAGCAAATTAGGGTTCAGCAATCCATACACAAACTGTTGGTTACTATGTTGTTGGATACGATGGGGTGTTGGTTGCAATCACTACAATGTGTCAGTACTCTCACCATTTCCCCCCCACTGCCTGTGCCATTTCCATCTGTTTTGTTTCCCTGCCTCTTTGTGCCTTCTCATCTTTACTTTTGGGTAAATGTTGACCATTTGGTCTCATATAGTTGATTGTTTAAAGGAGTGGATTATGTGCTTCTTATGCATGTGAAAGTTGGCCGAGGAATAAAGAAAACCAAAGAACTGATGCCTTTGAATTGTGGTAATGGTGAAGAATTCTGAATACTCCACGATCTGTCAAAAGAACAAACGACAGAGGTACGCAGTTCAAATCCACCAGATGCTCTGCTGGAGAAGGAGGGGCACTCTCCTCCTGTACCAGTCAGATCTGATTTAATGGCACACACTAAAAAAACAACAACAAACGAGTCTTTCTTGGAGGAAGTGGAACCAGGGTGCAACTTGCTGTCAGGAGGGACTGGTCCTGGGAGGGGGGGATAAATAACCCTGGAAAAGTCAGAGAAAGAGAGAAAAACCCTCAGCATGAAGGACTGACACAGTGATTTTAACAATGTTGATGATGACGAGGGTGACACAGCATAGAAGAATGTTTCAATCTCTTGTTCACGGGGTGGTAGATGGCTCATAACAACAAAGGCTTTGGATCATGTGACATCAATCGAAGCAGTTTAACAATGTGTTTTGTTGCTATTAGGCACCATGAACTCAGACCCACGGTCCTATGCACAGAAGACCAGAACCTGCCCAACTCTGTGTCATGCTTGCAATGTTTGTGGAGCTAACACCCACTATTGCAGGTACAGCGTCAGTCCAGCTCCCCAAGGACTCACCTCTACTTTTCCCAGTGAAGTGTGCTTTTCCGAGGACTGATCCCTCCCAATTAAATGTCCAAAGTATGTGTGACTATATCTTGCCATCTTTTTGCAAAGGAGTGTCCAAAGGTGCATTGTTTTTTGTTGTTGTTAGCTTCTTGTTGTTATATACCGTCTCAGTCAGAACCAACCCATAGCTGACTCAGGTTTCAGAGGCAGTTAATCGCACGGGAGAAGATTGTTCATCCTTCTCCCACAGAGCAGCTGGTGGCCTCAAACCTCATGCTTTTGGGATTGTAGTGCAGCCTCTTGTCACTAGGCCACCAGAGCTCCAAGGTGCATTTTTTCTTAGACAGGTTTGCTCTTTTTGGCCGTCCACCAAATATTCAATACTCTTTGCCAACACCACAACCCAAAGGTATAGAGTGCTTTAGAAAAGAAATGACTGTTTTTGTCCATCTGACCCATTAGCTGTCTTGCACCAAAGCAGCTGGACAGTTTATACAAGCAACATGGCTTCTGGCGCAGGCCTGCTTTCCTCTGAAGGGCTGGCGTCATGTAGCTGAGATTTGTCACCTGGACCCTGCATACTTGTGATGGATCTTATCCCCAAACCTGGAACACCAAAGAGTGGGCAAGCTTCCCTACTGACAACACTTGCATGTGGTGTTGGGATAATGCAACTAGGAGTTGCTATACCCTGGAGTTTCAATCTGCCTTCTACCCCATGTCTTTTGATCTCCTTTGTTAAATTTAATTTCTATTCTCGATGGTACAACAACAATGAGAGAGATCAGTTGGCCTAGTGGACAGAAAGTGATGCTATCAAGCCGAAGGTGGGTGACTTTTAATCCTTGGCCCTCAGGCCTGTTTTTAATTGTTTTTGGTCAAACATTCTTCTAGGTTGTATAGCCCTGGTCTGTCCACTTGCTGTACAGAAGGTGACTCATGGTGGCTGTGAAGCTGAACACTGTGACATTGATATGTGAGAATGGTTACTCATGGTGGACAGAGTTTAGTGGAGCTCCCTGATTAAAACAAGCTTGGAAGCAGGACTGGCAATCCACTTTGGAAATGGCTTGCCTCCGGAAACTCTATGAACCTGGAGAAAGGATGAAAGTTACGCAAGTGTTGAGGACTTTCGTTCATAGGGCCGCTATGAGAGTCGCCTATGACTCGACAACACTTAACAACAATAACATTCTCTAGAAAAAGGTAACTGTAAGCATAATAGCTTTTCTGACTCTCTTAAATTCTTTACATCTCAACATCAAGGAAACAAATATCTTTACCATTGGACCAATAAGCAACACTGACGTAGGTGGAGAAAAGATTGAACTTGTCAACAATTTCATTTTACTTGGATCAACATTCATGGTAGCAACAGTCAAGAAATCAAAATAAGT
>NW_006399987.1:3023578-3024200 GCF_000299155.1 Elephantulus edwardii
ATAATAATTAAAAAAATGTTATTTTATTAGTTTAGTGTGTGTACCGTCAAAATCAGATCTGACTGGTATAGGAGGAGATTGTCCCTCCTTCTTAAGCAGAGGATCTGGTGGATTCGAACCGTGTGCCTCTAGGATTGCAGTACACCTTCCTGCTACTGGGCCACCAGAGCTCCATTCAATTACTTTCGATATATCTGGTGACTTATAATAAGAAATTGTGCAGCCAATGCAGAGGTCAATGCTTTGAGTCCATCAGCTGCTCTGTGGGAGAAAGATGGGTCCTCTTGTGTGTGATTTACTGTCTCTGAAAACCTGCTGGAGGATCAGCTATATGTCATTTTTGACTAGATGGTTGTTGTTGTTGTTATGTGCCATCGAGTCGCTTGCGACTCATAGCGACCCTATGTACAAGAGCTCTATATGCTTTTCTATCCTGTGTCAACCTAGCCATCTCAAATGCACTTATTCCCACCTCTCTAGTCACAGAACCAATCCATCTCATCAAAGGTCTTCCTCTCCTTTGCTGCCCCTCCACTCTGCCAAACATGATGTCCCTCTCCAAGGACCAGTCACTCCTTGCAACATGCCCAAAATATGTCAGACGAAGCTTCAGAATCCTTGA
>NW_006399987.1:3025285-3053785 GCF_000299155.1 Elephantulus edwardii
ATAATTTTTTAATTTTATTTTCTTATTTTTGTGTGAGTGTACCGTCAAATCAGATCTGACTGGTACAGGAGGAGATTGTCCCTCCTTCCCCGGCAGAGCACCTCTGGGATTGTAGTTGCAGCTCCTTACCACTAGGCCACCAGAGCTCCCCCGATCTTTTCCAGTCAGTGGGCCAGCTGGCTGTTCAGTTATCTGTCAGTTTCGACTAGATGGTACTCAACAAAACAATTTATGTCTTTGAATGTTGAGCAATCAATAAGGATGACAGTAGAAGGGTCGTCGCCTTTGAGCTGTGTTGAAGAGCATTGAGTACGGCATGGACGGCCAAAACAATAAACAGGTCTGTCTTGGAAGCAGAGAAACCAGAGAGCTCTTAAGAGTCCAGAGTGGTGGAACTTCTTCTCACGTACTTTGGGCATGTTGTCAGGAGAGGGGCATCATACTGGGAATCGTGGAGGGTTAAAGAGAGGAATGCCCTCTACTAGATTGACACAGGAATTGTTACAATGTGTTTGAAGCCTATCCAGAGGCTGAGGATGGTGCACGCTAGGGTAGGGCCCAGACCAGTTGTTCACAGGGTGATTATGAGTCATAGGCGACTCATTGACACTTAATAGCAACAACTCTACTGATTTAACCGCATTTAGTGGGTGTAGAAAGTCGAGCCCCTTCTGGCCTCACCAAACAGGCTCTACTGCTTCGGGGCAAGGATAAAAGATTCTCAAGTTCGCTTTAGGACTGCGGGTGACCCTGTGCAGCCCTGGTCCTGGTGAGGAGGTCTCCTGCACTCACGAGTGGTTCTCAGTGTGTGTCCCCCAGTTTAAAGGCCCCTAAACTGGCCCTGCCTGAAGATCTCCGGGGACGCCCGTCCCATCCCCCAACCAGCCTCCGCAGTGACATCCGCTCTGCGCATGTTCGACTCTGTGCGGCCGCGCGGAGGATTACGCCTATGCGCATGCGCAGGAGCATTCCAGCCCGAGTCGCTTTTCCGAGCTCCGCCACTTCTCCTCTCTTTAGCTTCGCGCGAGCACGCACGCGTGCGAGGGGCGGAAGAGCGGGCGCGCGCGCGCACGAGGCTTGGCGCCGGCGGAACTCGAGAGACGTCCGCAGAGGGAGGTACGTCGGCGCGCGCAGCGGGGACGCGAGCGGCGAGGTGGGGGGGGGGTAGGAGGGCGGCCGCGACGGGCGCGCGCGCGCGCGGCTTCCCCCTCGCTCGGCGGCGGCAGTTTCTTTGTTTCGCGAAGAGAGGCGAGCCACCTACTCTGCCCCCGGCCCCGCGCGGAGGGGCGGGGACGGCGCCGGGAAGGCATCGCCAGCGGCAGCTCCGGTAAGGAACGCGGGCGGCGGGGGGGAACGCGGCGCGGGCCTCGGGAAGACGGTTTGAATGGAGCTGGAGCCCTGAGGGGGGAGGGGGCCGCCGGCGCCCGGAGTGGGGCCGGGGTACGGCGGCGCCCGAGGGTCAAGAAGCCGGGGCCCGCCGCCGCGCGCGCGGTCCAGGCCACAGTGCAGCGAGGCCGCGGAGGTTCCAGGATCCGCGGGGCGGGCGGGCGCAGGAAGGGGGGCCCGGGCCGCGTGGAGGCCGCGCGCCCCTCGCGCGCGCTCTCGCCGGGGTCGGCGGACAAAGCTCACCTCCCCTTTGGACCGGCGGGTGGCCCAGCCTCGCTCGCCTTCTTTCTCCTGGGCGGCGGCAACAATGAGCAGACCCGGGGACTTTCCTGGCTGCATCTTAGCGGATCTGACCTGCAGGATGCCATTTGGGGGACTCAGTTGGGGGAAAGCTCACCTGTGTCCAGTGTCGCCTGCACGCGAGCCTCTGCAGCCCCCTCGGTAGTCACGAAAGCCCACTTAAAACTTAAGCAACAAAAAAAATTCACGTTTCAAATTTTCAGGGAAAAAAAATAAGACCCCCAGTTTTTCGCAGGTAGTAACTTCCAACCATGTGTCCCTCAATGGGGGGAGGTCGTCGGCAGGTGGGGGCGGGAGGAGGGAAATAACTGCTGTTAAAAGCATTGTTTTTTCCACCACCGCCTCAGTTTATATTCCAGAAGAAGGCATGTGTTTAAAACCTAGGCTTCTCAGGCGAGTATCTTGAGATGGTCTGGAAGATGCCATGTTTGGGAGCGACTCCTTCGGGATAGTCGGGAGGATGTAGGTGCTAAGAGCCCCTTTTCAGGGATTTGAAACAAGCTTTCAGTTTGGATTGACAGCTTGGATTCGAGTTTGCATTTCGGAGCTGTGGCTCACTTGGCTGTGTGTTTTGAGACAAGGCGCTTGACCTCTCTGGGCCTTGCAGTCTGAGAAATGGGGCCAATTTGACAGAGAGGGTGAGTGAGAGCCTAAAAAACAGGTCCAGGTAGGTTTGAGAAGCACTATTCTTGTCCCCAGTAGCCAGGAAATTAAAAGATGTATTGCGATGGGAAAGTCTGCTGTTAGGGACCTCTCCAAAGTCCTGAAGAGCAATGGTGTCACTCTGGAGACTAAGGTGCGTCTGATACAGCCATGGTCTTTGCTATCACTTGTTATACATCAGAGAGTTGGACAATAACCAAGGAGGATAGAAGGAGAATTGATGCCTTTGAGCTGTGGCGCTGGAGAAGAGTATAGAGGGTACCATGGACTTCTAGGAAAACAAACACATTCATCCTGGAGAGGGTTAAATTGGACAACTCCTTGGAGGCAAGGATTCTGAGGCTTCTTCTAACATAGTTTGGACATATTGTAAGGAGAGACCGGTCCTTGGAGAGGGACATCATGCTTGGGAGGGTGGAGGGACAGCGCTGGAGGGGAAGACCCTCTATGAGGTGGATTGATTCAGTGACTGGGGTAATTGGGATGGGTGTGTCAGAGGCTATGCGATTGGCACAGGACAGAGCAGAGTTTAGGGCTGTTGTACATAGGGTCGCTATGAGTCGCAAGCGACTCGATGGCACATAACAACAACGTTACTGCCTGGCCTATTGCCCTTCGTTGTTCAGCAAGATGTTGAATCCCTTCTGGGGGCCCTGTGGTCGGGAGTTAATGTTTGAAAGAAGCCTCTCCAGTCTTGGAGGTGAAACAGGTCTAAGTAGATGGAGCAGAGGTGGGGTGTGGTGTGCTGGGAACAGCCCTCTGTGGCTTTCCGTGTAGACCTCACATGGACGCTGATAGAGTGACACTGGACAGGCACAAGGGAGCGTTGGTGGCCTAGTGAATAAGGAGTTGCACTGCCAACCCAAAGGCAGGCAGTTCAAATCCACCAGCTGCTTGGGGGAGGAAAGTGAGGCATTCTCCTCCTGTGTGATTTACAGTCTCAGAACCTGATGGAGGGTCAGCTATGAGTCGCATCTGACTTGACTGAGTTAGTTGAGTGGAAAGTGCAGATGAGGCGTCAGAGTCAACGATTAGGGAGGCTGCATGGAAGAGGTGATGCTCAGGATGGGGGAGGTGTCCAGGATTATGTTTTGACTGGCAGGGATACCTTTTCAGGGACACTTTCCCTGACCACCCAGACTGGTCATCATTCCTTCACTGGCCCATCCCGTCATCCTTTCTAGTGTAGCTGGTGCCCCAGGTGGTGATTAATCCCCCCTGTTGCTTCCTATTCTAGTGCCCTCAGAGGAGGTCCAGGTGTGCCCGGCACCCAGCGGGCACGGGCACTGGTGAAGCGTAGAGTGGTTCAGTGGGAGGATGGACTGGATGGGTCTGTGAAGTGCTTGACTGGGGACCATGATGGGTCGTAAGCAGTAAGTAGTTGCTGCTGCTGGTCCTTTAACCTGCCGGGCCAGTGGTTCCCCCACCCCAGCACCCGCTGGAGTGGGGTGTGGACAGCAGTTCTGGATCCCAGCTCTTGGCCATGCATTTGCCCTTGAAGGCCTCTCTTGATGTTGAGCCAGGCAAACAGCCCCCCCCCCCCCCCCTTTACTTGTCAGATGGTCATTGTCAGGATTGAGATAACCCCCAATTTGATGTTTGTATTTCCCTCCTCATTTGCTTTTGATAAGCGCTGGACAGAGTTGTGAATATTCAAACCGTCCCTCCTTGTGTGGCACCCAGGATCCCATTCAGGATGACTTTGGGTGGAACCCATTGTGAAGGGCGCCCCTGGGCTTGGGCAGGAAGGGACCCTCGCAGTCATTCCCGATTCATGGCGTGAACAAGTGTGCATTGAGCGCCCATGAGCCGGTCCTGCTCTGGGAGCCAGAGCTCAGACAAGGGCCCTGTTCTCCCTCACGCCCGTCTCCTTCTCTGTTAAAAGGCACACGAATGGTACCCGCTGCAGGTTGAGACAAGGACTAATGACAAATGCAAAGTGCCTAAAACAGGTTAAACCGTTGGCTTATCTCTTTTTTCTGTAATTCCTACAGCACGCTGGTGGATTGAGTTAGCTATAGTGGTTTTGTTGTTGTTGTTGTTGTTGTTCTAAGTTTTCCAGGCGAGAGCCAGTGCAGCGACCCTTCATTTTGTGCTTGATATTGAAAAGACTTTTACTTGGTAAATTTTTTAAAAATTAATTTTAGTGAAAGTTTACAGAGACTTTGGATTTCCATTCATTCATTGTTGCACTTTTCTTCCTGTGCAACCTCCCCCCCAGTTTACCCTTCTCTTTGAAAAGTAAAAGAAAAATTCTTTCATTGTTATACAATCCCTCCTCCCAAGTCCATTCCACTATGCAGCCTTCACTCTGGACTCCTATCATGACAGTTAATACCTAATCACATATCCCTTTTAAACAGTTCTCTTTCTCATCTGTTTCAATGCAGTATACATTATTTATCCCATATTTTTCAGTTTCCCCCCAACACTGATGTCAGTCCTGTTTTACAACAGTGGCACTATGCAGTATTTGTCCCTTTGTCATTGAGATATTTCACTCAGCATAATGTCCTGCAGGGTCACTCATTTTGTATAATATTGCATGAGTTCCTTGTTTTTCAATACAGTGTAGTATTCCATTATGTGAATATACCAGAGCTACTTTATCTATTCTTTTGTTGATGGGCACTTGGGTTGTTTCCAGCTCTTTGCTATTTTTGAACAAAGCTCCAATAAACATGGGTGTGCATTTACTTGGTAATTTTACCATAGGGCGCTCTGGTGTCCTTGTGGGAGAGGAGTTACACTGCCAGTCCAAAGGCAAGTGGCTTATTCATCTGCTCCTTGGGAGAAAAGTGGGCAGGCTCTTCCTGTGTGTGTGACTGACTTACCGCCTCTGAAAACCCAGTGGAGCTTCAGCTCTGAGTCTGTTCCGACCTACAGAATGAGCGAGTGAATGTTACCACGAGGTGCCCGGGTGATGCAGTCACAGGGCTGTTAACCAGAGGGTGTGCCCTTCTGGCGGCTCCAATCCATCTGGTGCTCTGAGAGAGAAAGGTGGACAGTCTCCCACGCGGCTTACAGCTTTCAGATCCCAGGAGAAGGTCAGCTGTGAGTCAGGTCTGATTTGACAACAATGATTTTTTTTTTTAACCCATCAGAGCATTGGAAAGAAATGAGTGTTTGATGGCATAAGCTTTACAAAGAGCAAATGCATCCCACTCCTGAAACCCATCAAATAAAATTCATTATTAAAAACAAACAGATGCTCACTTTTTAGTGCATATATTTCCTTGTGATTTGTAACACGGGAGGACTTAAGAGAGTCCGAGTTTCAAAATATGTACTTAGTATTAAAGAGGTGTGCACAGATCTCTTCGTTAGAGGGGATGGTAATCAGTGCTAGCGTTTGGAAGGCAACGTGTGCAGAGGAACACGTCCAAGTCACACTTGAGTTTCAGCTGAGCTGCAGTTCCTCTCGACTTTACAGAAGTCATCTCACATCCCTAAGAAGAGGTATTAGGATTAGGCTCAGGGATTGTTTTTGGGTTTGTGGTTTGTTTTTTTTTTACATTTTTCCAGTAAGTCTTTATTATTAGTTAAGTCACAATTTAAGATTCCGGCAGAGAGGTAAGGTGGGCCAGTTCAGATCTTCCCAGGGAATGTACCTTCTGCCCTGTGGTCATCCTAGGCTGACACCCAGGACAGAGGGCAGAGGGACTTGTATACGCGCTGATACCATTCACACACAGAGACATCGCCGCCTTTGGCAGTCATTGCCTTCTCGCAGTGGTGGAAATCCAGGTAGTTTTGCCAGCAGTTCCTGGTTTGGTTCTGGTTGGGAAAGCGGCTATCAGAAGGGGCAGTTCGGTAGTTCTTGATTTTGGTCTTAATGTCTTCCGCCATGGTGGTGATTTCTAAAGACTTTCCTCAAAGCAGCGGCAGCTCAATGTTGGGTTTGTGTTTTTAGTATATATTTATAAATATCCTTTGACAAAATCTGGGGTCCCAGATGGTACCAGTGGTTGATGTTGCTGGTCTGCTGACTAAAAGGTTGAATGTGGAAATTCACCCAGAGATGCCTTGAGTACTACACCCCTGGCTCTGCAGGCGCTGTTCCAAGCATCAGACATGTTTCATTTAGTTCCTGCTACAGCCCCGACCCAGTGAAGACTTTGGCTGTTGAGTTCTGGCAGGCATGGGCTTGATAGAAAACAGAACCAACTCTCTTAGGTTTCACAAAATTTGACAGGAAAGATTTTTTTCTTTTCATTCCCAGTTTTCCCTTCCCACCCATGGGAAACACCCCCCCCCATTACATGTAAATGGAATCATATCCTTTTTATTCTTTTGTGTCTAGCCTGTGTTTCCAGGAATCACCTGTATGGTAACATGTGTCAGAAGTGCATGGTAACATGTCTCAGAAGCCTGTTTTACCACTGAGTAATACTCCAGTTAGTGTGTGGATTGACACAATGTAGCAGTGTGCCGGAGCAGGGCAGAGATTATGAGGGTGGCACTGGAGAGGGCAATGTCCAGATCTGTTTTCATGGGGTCGCGGTGAGCCCTCATCGACCCCACAGAACCTGATGACAACAACATCTCTCCACTGTAGACGTAGGCCTCTTTTTGTTTATCCCTTCATCTGTCACTGGCTTTGAGTTGCGTTTCTTAGTGGACTAGTGTGACAATAACCAGAATACAGCTAGTGAGGGATTTTAACAAATAGAAGTTTATTTTCTTTTTTTTTTAATTTTTTTTAAAATTTTTATTTTATTATTTTTGTGTGCGTGTACCGTCAAATCAGATCTGACTGGTACAGGAGGAGATTGTCCCTCCTTACCCGGCAGAGCATCTGGTGGATTCGAACCGTGCGCCTCTGGGATTGTAGTTGCAGCTCCTTGCCACTAGGCCACCAGAGCTCCCCTAGAAGTTTATTTTCTTGTAGTTTTGTTGTTAGGTGCCATCGGGTGCACTCAGGGCGACCCTGTGAGCCACACATCTGAACCTTGCCCTGTCCTCGGTCATCATGATCTCTGCCAAGCTCAAGTGCA
The DNA here is from genome assembly GCF_000299155.1 of Elephantulus edwardii. Lineage (NCBI taxonomy): Eukaryota > Metazoa > Chordata > Mammalia > Macroscelidea > Macroscelididae > Elephantulus > Elephantulus edwardii. The sequence goes on from NW_006399987.1 coordinate 3,032,632, forward strand.
CCACGGGAGTCATTGTCAGTCCATCTCTCATTGAGGGTCTTCCTCTCGTTCTTTGGCCCTCCACCTTTCCCAGCATGATGTCTCTTTCCAAGGCTTGCTTGCTTCTGAGAATAATTTCCAAAGCACTGTCTGATTAACAATGGCGGTGGCAGTCCACCCCAGCACTCACAGGCAGAAACGTTGATCTTTATGTCTTCCATTTCTTACTTACAACTACCAGTTTTCCTAAGGGAGCCCCTGGTGGCCTCGTGATAAGGAGCCGTGTTGCGCATCTGAAGGCATGTCTCCACGCCACCAGCTGCTGCACGGGAGAAGGATGGGTGGTCTCCCCCCGTGCAGTTTACTGCCTCTGAAAACCCCCTGGAGGGTCAGCTATGGGTTGGTTCTGACTGTACAGTATAGAACAATCACCAGTTCTCCTAGATTCATACTTCCTATGTTCAATCACCAGTTCTCCTAGATTCATACTTCCTATGTTCCATATTCCAATTATTAATGGATATTTGCAGCTGTTTCTCCTCATTTCGACCCTGTCACATCAGTACACGACGGTCCTTCACTGGGTGAAAGCTTTATTCCATGTGGGTCATTACCACGGACGCCTCTTGGAGGCCCCAGCTCTTCCCTGTCACAGTCTAAGCGCCCTCCACCCTGAGGGCCTTGTCTTCCAGCACCCTATCCAGCAGGATTCTCCCATTGTTCATAGAGTTTCAGAAGTGGATGGCCAGTCCTATTTCTCAGTCTGTCTTAATGGGAGGCTCTTTTGAAACCTATCCATCAAGGGTGACCCTGCTGGTGTTTGAAATACCAGTTGCACAGTGCCCAGCATCACAACTGGGAGATGGTATAACACTATGCACACTGACAGACACGTGGTGGGCTTACAGCTTGGCAGGCTGGAAGTCTGAATTCGGTGCACTGGCTCTAGGGGGATGGTTCTTAGCCCCTAGTTATCTGTAGGAAGTTGCTCTGCTGAACCCAAAGGCCATATCTGTCTTTGTTTGAATCCACCAGCAACTCTGAGGATAGACTGGTTCCTCCTGTGCAGTTTACGGCCTTGGAAAGCTCTCTAGGGGGTCAGCTATGAGTCTGATGGTCTGCAGTTGATGGCATTAGTTGGGCTTTGAGTTGTAGAGGGAAGGCCTGTCAGTGGGCTCTGGGGCCAAGGTCTGTGTTTCTCTCTAGCTTCTAACCTTGGTCATCTTCAGGAGGCCTGGCGTCTCTACCCCAGTTTCCGTGTTCTTTCTGCTTGCTGAAACGTTTTAAAATGCTTCCTCATTAACATAACAAAGGAACATCATCTTTAAGTCCTTCTGGATGCTAGTGGCCATATAGGACAGAGTAGGGGACTTCCAAGGCTCAGGGACCTCTCCAGAGTACTGAGAAACAATGATGTCACTCTAGAGACTAAGGTGCACGTGATCCAGGCCGTGGTCTTCTCAGTTACTTGTTATGCGTTAGAGAGTTGGACAGTGACTAAGGATGACAGAAAAAGAATTGATGCCATTCAGTTGTGGTGCTGGAGAAGAGTCTTGAACATACCATTGACTGCCAAGAAAACAAGTCTGTCTTGGAGAGGCTGAAACCGAGTTTCTCCTTGGAAGCTAGGATTTTGAAGCTCCATCTGACATACTTTGGGCATAGGGACCGATCCTTGGAGAAGGACATCATGCTTGGAAGTTTGGAGGGACAGTGCAGGAGAGGAAGACCCCAGATGAGATGGATTGACACAGTAACTGGGGCAGTGGGTGTTGGTGTGTCGGAGTCAGTGAGACAGGCTCAGGACAGGCTTCAGAGCTGCTGTGCATAGGGTCACTGTGAGTTGCAGGTGATTTAACAGCACATAACAACAAAAAGAGCAACAATCTTTACAGAGAAAGACAATAAACGTTACAGAGGGAAGCTTTGGTGGCCGCAGGGAGTCTCCAGGGAGCCGCGCTCGAATCCTCAGGCTGTGCTTTTCTGTCTCCTCGATCCGTCAGCAGCTTTGTGGGAGAAAGATGGACAGTCTCCTTCCTTGTGATTTACAGTCTCGGAAGACCTGCTGGAGGGTTAGCTTTGGTTTGGTTCCACCTCAACAGCAATGAGTTAGAGTTTCTGAGTTAATCTTTCCATGGAGGAAGTCTCACGGTATAATTTGTAGTGTGTGATGCTACTAAACAAAAGGTTGATGGTTCACATCCACCAAATGCTCCTCAGGAGAAAGATGGACAGTCTTTTCCCCTAAAATATATACAGCCCCTGAAGCCCACTGGGCAGGATCCCTCCACGTTGGGGGAAACTGGACAACAGAGGGCTTTTAATCTTTACAGAAGCAGATGCCACATCTCTTAAAAAATACCTCGTGAGTTTCATCTGCCAGTCTTAGGGCTAGTAGCCCAAGTGCGTAACTACTGCACCATCAGGACTTCTTACAAGAAAGACATGCGTTCCCAAACCAGGGGACAATCACAAGGATTGTAGGATTCACAGCTCACTTTTAGGAACACAGTTCAATCTCTAACAGGCAATTTTGTGCCTTTTAATTTACTGTGAGTGAGGCTGCAGAGAGCATTACTCTCTGTGTATCTCAGTCATTGCTTTAAATTCTTTGGGGTATGCACACCCATGTTTATCACGACTTTGTTCTCAGTAGCAAAGAGTTGGAAACAACCCAGATGCCCATCAACAAACGAATGGATAGAGAAGCTGTGGTATATTCACACAGTGGAATACTATGCAGCACTGAAAAATGGGGAACTCATGAATTATTATATAAAATGGGTGGCCCTGGAGGACATTATTCCGAGTGAAATATCTCAGTCACAAAAAAACAAATACTTTAGAGTGCCAGTGTTGTAAAACGGGACTTGACATTGGGGTTGGGGGAAAACTGAGAGGAGGGGATAAATAATGTACAGGGCATTAAATGAAACAGATGAGGGAGAGAACTGTATAAAAGGAATATATAGTTAGGTATTGTTGGCATGACAAGGGTCCAGAATAAGACCTGCATAGTAAAGTGGTCTAGGGGTGGGGAGGATTGTAATGAAAGAATTTTTTTCTCAAAGAAAAAAAGTGTTCTGGGGGGGTGAGGGTGCAGGGGGGAAAATGTGCAACCGTGAACGATTGGAAACCCGAGTCCTTTATAAACTTTCATTAAAATGTCAATTAAAAAAAAAACAAACAGGAAAAATTCTTTGGGGTATATATTTTCTGGAGTGGACTTGCTGGGTCAGACAGTAATGCTGTGCTCAACCTTTTGAGAAACGGCCACTCTCTTTCCCAGCAGCCATGTGGTTCACGTTCCAACAAGCACCGTACAAGTGTCCTCGTTTTTCCACGTAATCGATGATTTCTTGTTTGAAGTTTTGTCAGTGGCACGCTGACATTTTTCTTCTTTTTGGCTTTATTTAAAACTGACTGTCCATTTTTCCTACACATTTAAGAAAAAGTCTCTTATTCTGATTTGGCTGTGTTATATGAATGTGTATTTAATAGCAGTATAGTTTTAATTTTACGAGAAATAGTCCACTGACTGAGAGCTGACTTAAAGATATTTATGCATAAAACCTACTATTTCAGATAAAAAACAAAACCAAAAAAACTTCTTTTGATCCTCTTACTTAAAATCATTATATTCCCAAGAAAAGAAATAAGAGAAAACAGTTTCTCAGAGACTCAAAATTCTATCAGAACAAAAGAAAAAATTTCTTTTCCCTACATATTTAAAATAATTAAAAATAGCATCAACCACAATTAAAAACCAAACTACCCTGCATCTTTTTTTTTCAATTTTAATGAAAGTTTACAGACTTAGGGTTTCCAGTCATTCATTGTTGCACTTTTCTCCCTGCCCACCCCCTCCCTCTCAATTCACTCTTCTCCTTGAAAAGAAAAATTCTTTCATTGTTAATGCAATCCCTCCCCCAGAGTCCACTCCACTATGCAGCCTTCACTCTGGACTTCTGTAATGTAATGTAAGAATGCCCATTCATATGTCCCTTTTAAACAGTTCTCTCCCTCATCTGTTTCAATCCAGTATTCATCATTCCTCCCCTCCTTTTCTGTCTTCCCTCAACCCTGATGTCAGTCTCATTTTATAATAGTGGTCCTATGCAATAGTTGTCCTTTTGTGACTTGAGATATTTCACACAGCATAATGTCCTCCTGGGTCATCCATTTTGAATAATATTGCATAAGTTCCTTGTTTTTCAGTGCAGCATAGTATTCCATTGTGTGAATATACCAGAGCTTCTCTATCCATTCGTTTGTTGATGGGCACTTTGGTTGTTGTTTCCAGCTCTTTGCTATTGTGAACAAAGCCGTTACCCTGCACCTTTTTATTGTGCTTTGAGTGAAAACTTCCAGAGCAAATGGGTTTTCCCTTTGCATACGTTCTGTTTCATGACATTGATGATGACACTCACACTCTTTTCCCACTTTCTCCCTGTTTCTGATTTTCCTTGATCCTTCTGTCCTCTTCTTTCCTGACTTCTGAGCTTTATTCTTGGGCAAATGCTGTCTTTTAAAATCTTACATGCGAGAAAAATCAAACAACCAAATAATAACCAAAAAAATACAATAAACATGTATTATTCTGAGTGTGTCCCTCCCTCCCGCTGCTGGTCATCTTACAGGCTTGTCTGTGGTTTGGCTAAAAGGTGGGTTATGGGGGTCATTTCTGTTTCAGGTTGAATGGCAACTAAGGGCCACAGTTGGGGCTCCCCTAGTCTTTCAGAGCACTAAGCTTGATGAGTCCTTTCCACGATTTTCAGTTTTGTTCACTCTTTTTTCTACAGGAGCTTTTCTCTTGAACTCTTTGAGAACAGTCAGCAGTGGTAGCAGGGCCCCATCCAGTTCTTCTGGTCTCAGAATCATGGAGGCTCAGGTTTGGGGTGCCCATTTGGCCATGGAACCAGTTGTCTCTGTACTTCTTTGGTTTTCTTCACAGATTGTGTTATGCCAATCAACCTTGATAGCCTTTCCCCCCAGATGGTTACTGAGACACCAGGTCTTTCCCACCCCCGACCCCCATTCCTTGAACTATTATTCTGAGACCCCAATCTAGCCACTTATTCCCCTGGACATATTTGGTTATGATTAAGTTTACATGACTGCTTCCTGTTTACTGTATGTTGTTGTTATGTACCATCATGTTGCCCATGACTCAGAGCGACCCTGTGTATAACAGCTCTGAACCCTGCACTGTCCTGAGCCCGTCTCACTGACTCTGACACATCTACCCCCATTACCCTAGTTATCCTGTCACTCCATCTCATGCGGGGTCTTCCTCTCCTGCACTGTCCCTCCACTCTTCTGAACATGATGTCCTTCTCCAAGGATCGGTCTGTCCTGGCCACGTGCCCAAAGTATGTGAGACACAGCTTTAGAATCCTCACCTCCAAGGAGAAACTTGGTTTCAGCCTAAGACAGACCCATTTGTTCTTTTGGTGGTCCGTGGTGTGTTGTGTATGTAGATGTGATTACAGCATATGTTGTTGTTATGTGCCATCGAGTCTCTTGCAACTCATAGTGACCCTGTGTCCAGGAGCCCTAAACTCTGCTCTATCCTGTGCCAACCTCGTCGTCTCCCACCACCCCAATCACAGTCTTAACAGTGTCCAGTTTTCCTACATTCATGCTTCTCACATTCCATGTTCCAATCATATACATACAGGAATAGCATCTGCCAAGTCTGTGTATGGTCTTGAGGGGAGTCCCTTATGCCCGCCCATTTCTGTTCTTGCCTGTGTCTTCACTTGTAGACGAGTGTTTGTTACTCTTGACAGTGCAAGGTGGTGGGTGTCATGTGGTCTCTGTCCTTGTGCATGTCTCTGTCTTCTTTCTTCTCAGCAATATTGTGCCGCTTGCTCTGAGCTGAATTACTTTCCCCTTTGTTCTGTCCAATAAGGTGTTGTAATATGAGTCTTGTCAGCGTGGTGGTTTTCCCTATCCTGCCTCTCGTCTGCCGTCCATAGTACCTGGTGGTGAGCGTGTCCCTCATGGGCAAGCTGTCCTTGCACTTTTGTGATTGTGGACACACACAGTGGCCGCTCTCCTGTAGCCGACTGACATCACTCAGCAGGACGTCCACCAGTTCATCACGGGCGGAGGCGGTTCTCGGGTTCTTGCTTTTCTTAAATGTTGCAAAGGTGTCCATATGCACCCCTGCCGGCTGGCTTAGCCATTTATGTTTCGGGGCCCCCCAGGTTGTTTCCATCTTGCTCTTTGCTGTTGGAAATCACGCGTGCACTTGCAGCTGCTCGTGGTCCGGCTCTTATTCCTTTAGGATGTTTGCCTTGTAGAGAGGTTGCTAGATAAAAGTGGTATTTCCGTTTCCAGCTTTGTAAGGAGGCGCCAGGCTGTTTCCCATAAGCGGTTGCTCCATTTATCAGTCCCACCAGAAGTGTTTGCACGTTCCGGTCCCTCCACACCCTTGCCAGTGTTTGATTTTTCCTTTTATTGACCTTTGCTGTTGCTGGGATGGAATGGTGCGTTATTTTGATTTGCATCTTTCTGAGGGGCCCAGTGATGCAGCACAGTGATGCTGTGGGTTAGAACTTAACGTCTGCGTCACTTGGCTGGTGGGGAGCTGACGTCCGCAGTGGTGCTTTAGCTCCATAAAGCTCCTAACACCGGTTCGGACTTGTACCGGCAATTTCTGTGCTTCAAGGAAAGCGCAGTTCATCCTTTCTGCCTGCAGACCAGCTTCTCTCTCATGGCGGTTGTTAAGTGGATTTCACCCCTGGCTGACCCTCCAGTGTGTTTCCAGGGCTGTAAGATGCACAGGAGGAGAGTGCCCATCTGTCTCTCTGCTGGTGGATTCGAACCGGCAGAGGGATGACAGCATAACTCTCTTGAGACCAAAGCTGCCTCACGCCACCAGAGCAGCCTTCGAACAAAGTCAAGTCATTGCTGTCAAGTCAGAACCGACTCCTAGCCGACCCTCCGGTGGGTTATCGGAGGCTGTAAATCGCACAGGAGGAGATGGCTCGTCATTCTCCTGTGGAGGCACTGGTGGAGCCTCTGGACCTGCTGGGGGAGGAGCGATTACTTGCCTGGGCACATTCTGTCCTCAGTGCCTCATGGGTCGGAGCTCCTGCCACTACCATACCAGGCTGCAGTGGTGAGAACCCCAAAGCCAGTGCCATTAACTTTGCCTTGTACATAAGTACAAACAAAAGTATGTATCCCAGTCATGTCTTTTGTCCGCTAAGGCAGCCCCTCTTACAGTGGTGCTCCAGATCCTGACAGTCGTGCTCACTCTGTTAGAAATGAAAGCAGGAGCCATGAATCAGTGGAATTAATTTCCCCCTGTCCAGAAGTAAATTTAATAAAAGAGTCTTCATAAAATAGCCACACATTTTGAGGTACCTTTTCTTCTGGAACAACTGAAAAGTCGGTAGTTCAAATCTGTTTGCCATTTTAAGATGTAAGATGAGTTAATCTCATCTTGTAAAGATTTGTAGCCTCAGAAACCCAGGGGAGCCTCGCAGTGAGGTGGAATCAGCTCGCGGACATTGGTGGATTAGAATCAAGGACCTCTGCATCGACGGCACATTTCCTTACCACTCAGTCACCAGAAAATGCCAACTGACTGGAAGAGATCCATGTTTGTTCTTACTCCCAAGAAAGAATTAATATAATACCATTATTATTACATGTGATTAAGATATTTTTGAAGATCATCCAAAACCAGAACAGCTTATTAACAGAACTGCCAGCAGTTCCAGCTTGAGCTTTGAAGAGTCTCTGGTACCAGATATATTATTGCTGATGTCAGATGGATCTTGGCTGAAAACCGAGAATATCAGAAGAATGTGTGTTTGTGCTTTATTGACTGCAAAGGCATTTGACTGTGTGAATCAAAACAAACCAGGCCTAACCTTGAGTAGAGTGGAAATTCCAGAACACTTAATTGTGCTTTTACAAAATCTATACTTAGACCAAGATGCTGTCCAAATAGAACAAGGGAACACAGCATGGTTTAAAATCAGGGAAAGTACGTGTCAGGATTGTATCCTCTCTCCATACCTATTCAGTCTGTATGGTGAGCAAATTATTTGAGAAGCTGAACTTTGTGAAAAAGAGGGTGGCATCAAGATTGGAGGAAGCCTGATCAACAAGCCTCTTTATGCAGATGACACAGCCTTGCTTGCTGAAAGTGAGGAGGACCCGAAGTGTTTGTTGCAAAGGATCGAGAAGTGTATAAAATCTTTCAATATGGATTTCATCTCAACATCAAGAAAACAAAAATCTTAACCACCAGGCCAGTAGGCAAATGGAGAAAAGATTGAAATTGTCAGTGATTTCATCTTGCTTGGATCCACAATCAACACCCTTGGTACCAACAGTCAAAGAGCTTGGGAATGTATAGCATCAGGAAAGTCTGCTGTCAGGGACCTCTCCAAAGTCCTGAAGAGCAATGAAGTTAGTTTAAAGACTAAGGTGCACTTGATTTAAGCCACAGTCTTTCTAATCACCTACTATGCATCTGAGAGCTGGACAGTGAGTAAGGATGATAGGAGAAGAATAGATGCATTTGTGGTGCAATAGATGAGTTGTGATGTTGGAAAAGAGTGCTGAATATCCCATGGACTGCCAAGAGAGCAAACAGGTCTGTCTTGGAGAAAGTAAAATCAGAGTGTTTCTTGGAGGCAAAGATGGTGAAGCTTCATCTCATGTATTTTGGACATGTTGTGAGGAAAGATGATTCCTTGGAAAATGACATCATGCTTGGAAAGGTCGAGGGCCAGGAAAGGAGAGGAAGACCCTCAGTGAGATGGATTGACAGAGGGTCTTTGGCAGTGGGCTCAGATGTCGAGGACGGCACAAGCTAGGACAGAGTTCAGATCTGTTGTTTGTAACCACGATGAGTTAACGTGATTAGACGGCACCTAACAACAAGAAGCCACCAGAGCTCCCTCACCAGGCCGTGGTAGCCTTGACAGTGTTCATGTTCCCTTGTGCTCTACATTTCCAGTGTCTCTTTCCTTTGGTGACAGTAATTTTTGAGGCTATCCTTTAATGGATGTGTGAAATGCGGTCATACTTTGCCTTCCTTTATGGAGGAGGACCTGGAGGGATGGGCTCGGGTGGTGGGCTTGCTTCAGCGGGAGGGTTTGTGTTAATTCACTCTCATTTCCTTTTAAGGCGGCAGACCAGTTGCCTGTTTATTTTTTGAGTATCAAGACTATGAAATTCAATCCATTTATTAAAAATTATACGTACTTTACAAATCCCCACTTGTGCTCAGCTAGAACGTTTCTGGAAAAGCGTCCACCTCCTCCTTGACCCTCTTTTTACATGTAGTGTGGACTTGCTGTCTGTATTCTGAAGATTCTCGCTGACAGGCACACGTCTGTTGGTCTTTCTGGCTCAGCCCTGAACCAGGCCAGTGGACGTCACCCCAGAAGTTGTCTCTCAAGGGGGGACCTGGACAGGGGATGGAATTGTAACAGCTCCCTGTGACCATGGCAAGGCAACGACAGAACTTGGGTGGTCCAGTCAGGTGTGACTCCTGGCGACCCCCCAGGACAGAGTGGAATTGCCTCTAGGGTTCCCGAGTGTTACTAAGATCACACGTCTCTGTCCACTGTGCTGTTAGTGCTCCTCGGTCAAAGCAGGCTCTGACCCCCCCCACTAGGACACACCTGGCGTCGAGCAGAGCCCAGCACTGCCTGGTCCTGCACCAGCAGCACTGTATCAGTGCATCTCATGTGGTGGTGGTGGTGGTTGTGTGCTGTTGAGTCGGAACCGACCCACGGCTGACCCTTCAGAGGGTTTTCACAGGTAGTAAGTCATACGGGAGATTGCCCACCCTCCCATGCACCCCTCGTGACTCAAATCATTTCCACCATTGGGGGTTGGAGGGGAGGGCTCATCCTCGGAGGTGCTCACAGTTTCTTCAGCCACTCCAGGCTGGGACCCAGGGGGTCCTGGGGGTGGTTGGGCACATCAGGCATGTTCCCATCATCTCGGAGGGGCACTGGGTAGCTGTAGGGGGTGACCTCATTGATCATGTAGGCATACTTGGTGTAGGGGCTTAACGAGGGCAGAATTACAGCGAGACCCGCGATGGTGAAGGACACGACCAGCACCGGCTCCTTGTCCCAGGCATTCTTGAGGAAGGCTGCGAGTCTAGTCGCCATGGTGGCCTCCGTGGCTGCCCAGCCTTTCCTTTTGTATTTCTTCCCCCTCTGACCCTGATGTCCTTAGCTAGACGGATGTCCTTCTCCAGGGATCGCTCTGGCTGCCAGCACGCCCACAGTACATGAGACGAAATCTCACCAAGGAGTGTTCTGTCTCAGCAGATGAAGGTCCTGAGAGGCAGATCCTTGCAGGCTGTAAACCACCTCGGCCATTGCTTGGTACGGCCCCGACTGAATCCAGAGCTTAGCTTTGCAGCTCCGTTATCTTGCGAAAGGAACACATAACTTCATTTTTTATGTAGAACCTTGTCACTGGGAGCAGCCTGTGCTTTGCTCGCTGTGACATTCACCAGATGTGAGTGTAAGAGAAGGGGTGGCCGTGTTTTTAATAGTAGGGGGCTTTAATGTGGCTCTTCGGGGAGTTCTGAAGTTCCTGTTTCACTGGCAGTCACACCCGGCCGCCTCAGGAAGCAGCTGGCCACAGGCAGTTAACTCCCTCACCTGTTACAGTGGGGGTGCAGGGAGGAAACTCCCTCACCTGTTACAGTGGGGGTGCAGGGAGGAGTCCGAGGTTCTTCACCTAAGTTTACCCCTCAAGTCCCAGCAAAGTGACTTAGTGGGTGGCCACATTGTCTTAATGGTGGCCTTGAAACACAGAGGCCTGCTCCGTGGTCCCTGTACTCAGACTCCCAGGATGCACCAGCTGCACCAGGCTGCCTTCCGCGGACCAGCCCCACTGCAGTGTTCTTTCTCGCAGCGTTTGCCCTTTGTCTGACTCCAAGATCCTCAGCCTGAATCTCGTCCTTAGGTCTTGGAGTCAGACTGAAGGCAGACCTCCACTTCCTGTGTGTCTTTGGTCAGATGGCTTAACCTCTCAGAGCAAAGCCCCTCATCCTTCCTATAGCGGTCTCCCTTGTTTTAGTGGACAGCGACTTCAGCAGCTCCACCCAGGGGTGCGAGTTGGGGCCGAAATCCCAGCCTTGCCCCAGGGCTGACCTCTCTTTTCTCTTCAGGACCTTTGTTGCTGGCTGAGGGCCTGTTGGTCACCTGAGTCATCAGGTGACTCACTACTCTCACCTTCACGACTGCATGTCCAGAGAGGTTTTCTGTAAGCACCTCAGACCGTGTCACTCCCCTGCCCAGAACATCCCAGTTACTCTCTGTACAGGAGTAGAACCCTCCTTCCTCCTCAAGGGTCTGGAGGCTGAGACCCGCCATCCCCAAGTCTGACCTCATCGCTGGTACACATACTCCCTGCACGCCCCACTATGGCCGCACTGACCCCCTTGTGCCGTGGAATATGCACATCAGGCAGGGTTGTGGCACAGAGCCCTTTTGCTTGCTGTCTGTTGGCTGGGACTGAGGTCACAGATAGCCACAGGGTCACACTTCTCTAGACCTCTGCCCTGGCCCCTGGGTCTGAAAGCTCTACTTTGCCCTGGGGGATTGTTGTCTCAGAGCACCTGTACACCCTCTGTGACATTGTGTCTTGTTTGTATGTTTGTCCCTGTCACTCAGTTGTCAGCTCCAGGGCAGGGATTTGTGGCCTGGAGCCCTGGTTTGTAATCACTGCTCAGTGGAGATTTGAGGGCTCCTAGTGTCCTGTCAGGAAGGCCTGGTTCTGGCGTGGCTGAGGGGATCTGTCGCAGGGGAGTCCTCTGCAAGTGTGGGTTCCCTGTCTCCCCGTCCACTTTGCTCCCCTCTCCTGGGCTTCTCCTTCATCCTTTCCTCCTCATGGCCTCTGTCGAGTTTGCATCCAGGAATATGACAGTCTCTTGGTGGCTCAGGACATCTATTTAGTGCATCTTGATCAAGATACAAATTAAAAGCCAACAACAGTGCCTTAGAAAAGAAGAAAAAAAAGTAAATTCAAAATAAAAAAACCTCAGACTTATTTGTCTGATAGAATTGGGGGCCCCCTCAGACTGGCTGATAGAGAAGATCCTCTTCACTGAAGCTGACCCCACCCCCACCCCCAGGGATCACCTTTCAGCCACAGACAGGCCTCTGAGGGGCAGTCAGACCAGAGGGATAGCAACTGCCCAGGGATAGAGCTACAGTGAGGGCAGCAGTCGGTTCAGGTGTGTCCGAAACGAGGAGATGGCACAGGATGGGACGGGGTTCAGACCTGGTGTTCACAGGACCTGACAACAACAACAACAAGAGCAAAAGCTCAGGAGGCCAGCAGGGGCCGGAAAGTCGGGGGGAGGCGGGAGAGAGAGAGAGTGAGTGTGTGTACGTGTGTGTACACACACACATGTCCATCTCGCTGGTCTCACTGTGGCTCTGGTCGCTGAGTGAACTCTGCAGCCTCCTGCTGGCCTTCGTCCTCTGGTGCCTGTCGGGGGTAAGAGCTCACTAGTGGTTTTCAAGTGCTTGAAGGATTTGAAGAAGCCAAGGAGGAGGAGGTCTCCAGTGACTAGAACGATATCTAACTTCCAGTTCCACAAAAATCACTTAATAACAGTTTGATTTGTCTGCCTCATACCTAGAACTGAAAAGACCCTGTAATTTCATGTCATAACCTTATTTTTTTGGTTGGTTTGTCTTTGTTTCTGTAATGTACTTGTTATGTGAGATAGAGTTTGACTTCTCTAGTTATATTGTTAGGAAAGTGCTACCCAGCAGTCAGCTTTGGGGGATGCTGGGGTCACTCTTGGGAATAAGCCACGTCCATGTGCTCCCTGCGGCCTGACGTTTTCTGGTTCTGGGCTGGCCTGCCCGCTGCTGTCAGTTCTCTGGAGGACTCTCTGTAGGGCATTAGGAAGGCTAGATTTGTATTTAAGGTGTGTCGGATGGAGGGGCAGGGGATTGTGGAAACCATGCTGACCGCTCCTGGTCTGAGGCCCCTTGTGGGTGCTCCAGTGATGAAAACAAGAAAGAGACAAGGCCCGGGGCCTGATTGTTAAGTATAATGTTGGTTTTCAGACACGATTAAAAATACACTGGCATGAAGTTGGTTGAGACTCAGAGCTGCCCCTGGGATGGAGTGGGGCAGGTAGCGAATTCTCATGGTAGCACATTGCCTCCTCCTGCTCTTTAGGAGTGATGGCAGATTTGAACCGCTAACCTTTTGCTTACCCACTGAATGCTTTTGCTCACAGCACCACCAAGAAGCCCTCACAGCACAGCGTGTTCAGGGACAGTCCTGTTGCTGCACTGTCTGCCAGTCACAGATATTTTGTGTTTTGTTTTGTTTTTCTTACTTTGCTTTCTAGTTGTGGATTGGGTCCAATTTTTTGAGCAGATTGGGTTAACAATTTGTACGTGAGTTGTGGCATTGGTTTGTGATATTGATTACAGTTTCCACAGAGCGTCGTACAGCACTCTACCCACTTCTTATCTGTGTCTCTTATTTTCATTCTTCCTATTCCTTTAGCTTTATCCCTGGGCTTATCCTTCCCTTTACTTTTTTTTGCCCCCCAGGTTTGTTGTTTAGTTTTTGTTGTTGTTGTGTACCATAGAGTCAGAACTGATCCATAGCTGACCCTCCAGTGGGTTTTCAGAGACAGTTAATCGCACGAAAGGAGATTTCCTATTCTCTGGAGCAGCTGGTGGCCTCGAACCTCATGTCTTTGGGATTGTAGAGAAGCTTCTTGCCACTAGGCCACCAGACCTCCTTGTAAATAAGTTGTAGACGTTACTGGTTTGCATGGAATCGTTTGTGTATGCCTTTACTCTTTATGGTTGGCTGTTGTAGGAAGTGCTTGTTCTTTCCTGTAAGTTCTTATTGTTCACCTTATCCACCTGTCTCGTGTTTGAAAGCTGAGTCACAGGAGTGGCTTAAAAGGCTAAAGGGCAGAAGAAAATATCCAGGAAACAGCTGTCCTGAATGGTGTCTCACAACAGAAGTTCCTCTCTGACAGTTCTTTATGTACTCTCACAGCTGACCCTTTGCTGACCCTCCAGGGGGTTTTCAGAGGCAGTTAAGCGTACCAGAGGAAATTGCCCATCTGTCTTCTAAGGAACAGTTGATGGCTTTGAACTGTGTGCCTTTGGAATTGCAGCACAGCTTCTTACCATTAGGCCACCAGCGCTCCCGGGATTGGAAATAGCACTGTGGCAAAGCACGACATTTTACAATAGTGCTGGTGAAACTTGCCACATAGAGACTGGAGCTCCAGTGGTGACACTTTCAGTTCCTGCATTTGGAATGCAGAAAGAGGCGGGTCCTGAAGAAATCAGAAGTTAAACACTCTTTGACATCTGTTTTTTGTTATTACGTGCCATTGAGTCACCAGCAACTCATAGTGATCCTATGTGCAATCCCCCCAAACTGTACTCTATCCTGTGCCAATGTTATTGTCTCCGACATACCTGCCCCCATTGCCCCAGTGATTGAATCAATTCATCTCATGAGGGGCTTCCTCTCCTGCGCTGTCCCTCCACCCTCTCAAACATGATGTCCCTCTCCAAGGACTGGTCCCTCCTTGCAACATATCCAGATTACGTCAGATGAAGCTTCAGATCCTTGCCTCCAAGGAGCAGCCTGGTTTAACCATCTCCAGGTTCATTCTCTTAGCAGTCCATGGTATAGTCAATAACTGTGTTATAAAAGATAGCATAAAAAAAAAAAGATAGCATCAGATATGCCTGGAGAATAGTGAATGCAACAGTTAAAAAAATGTTGCTAGCCATCTTAAATACTTTCTTTCAAGATAGGGTGGAGATGGGAGTTGGATGGGAAGGGATCCCTAATGTCATATTAGTTATGGAAACTTCAGCCGCTTTTGATAGATTTTAAATAATGTGCAACCACCCTTCACCCAAGAACTAGAGTGACGTGGGTTCTAAAATATTTTGCACTGGATTGGACTGTCTCTGTTCTGTGGGTCTGAGAACAGGTCTGTTTTAGGTGTATTTTCAGTGCTGTACATAGAGGCAGCGCTGGAACATGCATGTTCAGCTCGTTTGCAGGGTGCTGGGTGATGTGGCAGTGACCCTCCTGCACTGAGGCTTGGCTTGGCTTAGTTATGGAAACGTATGGATGGTGAAGAGATTGAGATTGTTAACAACTTTAGTCTGCTTGGCTCCACGGTCAATACTCTTGGCACCAGTAGCCAGGAAATCAAAAAACGTATTGCGTTGGGAAAGTCTGCGGTTAGGGACCTCTCTAAAGTACTCAAGAGCAACAGTGTCTCTCTGGAGACTAAGGTGCACCTGATACAGGCCATGGTCTTTGCAATCACTTGTTATGCATCAGAGACTTGGACAATGACTAGGGAGGATAGAAGGAGAATTGACGCCTTTGAACTGTGGTGCTGGAGAAGAGTATTGAATGTACCATGGACTACCAATAAAACAAACAGATTCAGCCTGGAGAGGGTTAAACCAGGCTGCTCCTTGGAGGCAAGGATTCTGGGGCTTTGTCTAACATACTTTGGGCATGTTGTAAGGAGGGACAGGTCCTTACTGCAATCCCAGAGGTGCACGGTTCAAATCCACCAGATGTTCTGCTGCAGAAGGAGGAACAATCTCCTCCCGTACCAGTCAGATTTGATTTGACAGTACACACACACACACAAAATAATAAAATTTAAAAAAAAAAAGAGGGACAGGTCCTTGGAGAGGAACATCATGCTTGGGAGGGTGGAGGGACGGCGCAAGAGGGGAAGACCCTTTATGAGGTGGATTGATTCAGTGACTAGGGTAATCGGGATGGGTGTGTCAGAGGCAGTGTGATTGGCACAGGATAGAGCAGGGTTTAGGGCTGTTGTACATAGGGTCGCTATGAGTCGCAAGCGACTTGACGACACATAACAACAACAACAATATTTAAACATCAAGCACAGTTTAGTTACAACCCTCAGATGAATGAATTCTATCCATTCATATATAATGTGGACTGCTGAAAAGATGTTTTCAGAAGATGCATTCTCTGAACTACATGTTAGCCCTCAGAATATTCTTTCCTTCTCTTAAAATTTAGTTTGGTTGTTTGATGTGCAGTATGGTTTTTTTGTACAGGTACTGAATAAACTTTATTCTTCTCTATAAAAAGATTAAAGAGTGGCTAAGGGCCATAGTTTTTAGGGCTTCCTCCTGTCTTTATCAGAGCAGTAAGTGTGATAATTTTTTTAAAAAAAAAATTTATTATTGTGTGAACCGTCCAATCGGATCTGACTGGTATAGGAGGAAACTACCCTTCTTTCTCCAGCAGAGCATCTGGTGGATTCGAACTGCGCACCTCTGGGATTGCAGTACAGCTTCTTGCCATTAGACTACCAAAGCTCGCCTAAATTTTATGATTTTTGAATTGTATTCCTCATTTTCAGCCACTGCGTCTGGGACCCTGTTGTGACTCCTTTCTGAGTGGTCAGACATAGAAGCAGGGCACCCCCGAGTCCTCTGGCCGCAGGGTCGTGGTGGCTGAGCTCTGAGTGGTGACGAATGGCTTCCATGTATCTCATTTCCTTTACTTGGTTTTTTTTTTCTGGATGAGGAGAGACCACCACAGAACTTTTGGTTTATAGGAGAAAAAAGCTCGTGGCCTGATGGAAGAAGATGCTGAACTCCTCTGTAAGGAGGCCTAGGTCTGCATGTGAACATTTAAAAGATAATTTCGATGAAGCTGAAAGTAGATTGAAAATTCTTGTCATTCTCAGATCCTTTCATCTTCTCTTTGATTTCTGGGGAGGCACTATTTTTGGACCTAAGTTGTGTTGTTTTTTTTAAAAATTAGTTTCTGTTCTTTGTTGTTGACAGTATACATGAATACATCCATGAATCTGACAAATTCTGCATGTGTAATTCAGTTGCACCTAGGTTTTTTCCGTAATAATAATGGGGAAAAAAATCTGGTTACATAAGTAATGGATTCATCCAGTGTTAAAAAACTCCATGTAATTCAAAGACCCCAGCAGCCTGTGATGTGGAGAGCCCAAGTTACCCCAGCAGCTGGCCTCCAGAGCCAGCAGTGCCCATGTGCCTCGGAGATGTCCTGTGCCTCTGGGGTGTCCTCCCAGTTGGCCTCTGTGTGCCCCTCCATGCTATGTTGTGTGGCCCCCACTTTTTCAGGGTAGACATCAGCTGTTCTGAGCGCTGTGCAGCTCGTATAGTGATTAGATTTGGATTGAGCTGGGGAGGAGGTACGTTTTGGAAGCCAGTGCCCCCAAAGGGTTAACCTGTTACTAGTTACTGGGGGGGAGCATCCCCCTCCCCGGGTTTCACAGGCAGTTAGAGGACCGAGTCTCTGTGGCATTGCGAGCACAGTGCCGGATGAGCTGTGAACGGCTGGAGAGGCTGCATAGAAGGCTCTGCCCACCTGCAGGTGCGTGGCATGCAAGCTCATGCGATGCTGATTGTTCACCCCTGCGGAGAAGCCCTGGTGACACTGTGGTTAAGCACTTAGTTCAAGCCCACCAAGCTGCTCTTTGAGAGAAAGATGTGGGAGCCTGTTTCTGTAAAGTCCACAGCCTTGGAACCCCTGGGGGACACTTCTGCTCTGTCCTATTGGACCCCATGGGTCGGACTCATCTGGATGGTGGTGGAGTTGGGGGATGGGTAACTCCTATGTTCTCTGCTCCAGTTTACAGAAATGGAAACAGAGGCTTGGGGGGTGGAGTCACATGGTCACCTGGAAGTGTCAGGGTTACGCTGGGCAGATTCTGCGTTAGCCTTGGCTTTGTGCCCCCAGCCCCTCCTCTGTCCCACTGTGGGGACTCTGAATCTTGGAAGTCCCCTGTCATCCCGGGCCAGTGACAGCCTCTACTCCTTGCGTGGTGGCGAAGGCTCCATGAGTCTGCATTGCTGCCACCAAAACAGGCCGTGCCCTGCTGCCCCCAGCTACTCGGTGACCAGCGTCCTCAGCTGCTGTAAATCACCAGGAAACCAGGAAGTGGAGGTACAGTCCTCCTGGATTCTCAGACCCCCTTTCTCTTCCTAAATATTCAAGATCGTGGGGCAGGAAAAGATAGATTAATAGAACAACAACAACAACAACAACAAAATTAACCACAAAAAGGCAAAACAATTGGTAAATTAGACTTCATTAAACTGAAGCACTTTTTCATCACGAGGTATCGCTAAGAGGTGGCAAAGACATGTCACACTCGGGGAGAAAGATATTACAACCACGTACCCCCAACGAAAAGTTAGTGAGAACTCGGTGTTCAACGAGAGTGGCTGCGTGGTGGGCCAGGAAGGGTGTGCAGCACTGTTGCTTCTGAGGGAAATGCAGATTAAAGCCACCCTGTAACTGTAACTGGGACCTGCCCTCACCAGGTGTTGGCAGTGAGGTGAATCAGCTGGAGACTGTGCCCACTGATGGGAGTGGATGGAGCGTGGCCTGTGCACCTCCTTTGGAAAGCTGGTAGTGGCCACCAAAGCTGAATTTATACTTGCTTTGTGGCCGGCAGCTTGCTGCTGGATCTCAGGAGAACCAGTGCTTGTGTGCACTGTCGTTCACAGTCCAAAGCAGGCAGCGCAGCGTCCATCTGGGAGGGTGAGCTGCTGTACAGAGGCGTGGGCGACTCCTCTAGACTTCATGACAGATGGGACTGATTTACTCTTTTCTTTGAAGTTCAGGAGCCAGCTTCCGTAGCTGTTCCCTTGGGCGAGTGTGGTGACTGGGAAGGGTCGTGGGCGTGTCACGTCACAGCTAGGGATCTGTCCCCACAGCTCAGGCTCTCGTGGGCTGTGATTTTCTAGCAGGACCTGGAGGGGACGTTGCAGGCATGCTCAGCTGCCAAACGTAAGGTTGGAGATTTGAGTTCACACAGAGTTACCTCTAAAGAAGGGCCTGGTGATCTACTTCTGAAAACCAGCCGCTGAAAATCTGTGTGATTTCTTCTCTGAGAAAACACCAAGTGTCTGGTAACACTGGCTCATCATGAAGGCGCAGGTGCCCCAGGAGGGGCTGGGGTTGGGGGCCCACATGGTCTGGGGGACTAGAGATGGGGGCCCGGGATGGGAGCCCACAGTGCTTCTGAGGCGGCTTCAGCAGTGACCTGTGGGGTCAGCATCACAGCCATAATAGGGCCGTCTGGTCCAGGATGTGAGGATCAAATCCTGGAGGAGATTTGTCCTTTCTCGCTGCCTGTCTGAGATTCTTGGCTGTTTCCTGGGATGTGCTTCAGGAATGTCTTGAACATCATACTTGAGCAGAAGCGGATGCATGCTGGCCAGCAGATGAGGTTCAGGGTATCCTAGCCAGCAGGGACTACAACAGCCATGCTGACCTGGGCATCCAGGAAGGTGACCATTGACCGTGTCAAGCTCTACATTGCCCCTGTGTAGCATAGCTACTGGCGGGACAGAGTTGGCCAGCACCACAGTGTCCAGCGAGGTGATTGATGGACTGCCATGCACTGTGCTGCTGTCCCTCGTCCCTGCCCCCTAAAGCAGTGGCACTGGATCACGAAGATGCTGCGATGATGCCGCCCCTCAGACAGGGCCTGCACTGTCACCCTGGGTGGCTTTGCCAGGGCCACTTCTGATGCCATCTTCAAGACTGCAGCTATATGACCTTGAACTTCTGGAAAGAAACTGATCATCAAGTCTCCCCAGCAGGAATTCATAGACATCTCCTAAAGATCCACTAGGGGTTCCGTGCAGGGGGCCCAGGCCACAGCTGTGACCACCACACAGCGGTTTTATGTAAGAGAAATAAAGGAACTCAGTAAGTCTGAAGAAGAAGAGAGAAGAATCCCTGTGGAGCTCGGTTCTGCCCTGACGCACGTGGACTGCCATGCCTTGGAGTCGACTTTACAGGGACTGGTCTGTTTGTTTATAGCTCAATTAAAAAAAAAATGAAATACCCTTCTCGGAACCTTCTCTGAAGACCAGAGCGTGGCCCCTGTCCATTTTCCTCATCTCCATGGCACTGCTGTCAGTCTGGCCCAGGCGCAGGCTCCACACGGGCTGTGACGTGAGTGACTGCACACTCTTGTCAATTTTCATCTTACTTGGATCCACCATCAGCACCCCTGACAGCAACAGTCCAGAAATGAAAAGTCATGTTGCATTGGGGAAATCTGCTTGTCAGCGACCTCTCCAAAGTTCTAATGAGCAAAGATGTCAGTCTACGGTGCTCCTGACCCAAGCTGTGGTCTTATTTTTTTTTAAATTTATTTTTATTATTATTATTTTATTATGTGTACCGTCAAATCAGATCTGACTGGCACAGGAGGACATTGCCCCTCCTTCTCCAGCAGAGTATCTGGTGGATTCGAACCATGCACCTCTGGGATTGCAGTGCAGCTTCTTGCCACTAGGCCACCAGAGCTCCCTAAGCCATGGTCTTTTTATTCACGTCTGTGCTTTTCATAATTGACTAAAGATGCTGGAAGAATTGGTGCTTATGAGTTGTGGAGTTGGAGAGGATCTGAGTATCCAAAGGACCACAAAAAGAATGAACAAATATGTCTTGAAAAAAGTGCAGCCAGAGTGCTCCTTAGATGCAGGGACGGTGACGCTTGGTGTCACGTACTTTGGACGTGTTGTCAGGAAGGGTCAGTCCTTGGAAGACGTCCTGCTGGGAGAGTTGGAGAGGCAGAGAAAGAGGGGGCGGAGACTCTGAATGAGATGGACCGACATGGTGACTGTAACCGTGGGCTCAGGTGTATCAGGCGGTGAGGATGGTGCTGGGCAGGACATGGTCCAGAACAACGCTGCTGCTCACAGGGTTGCTCTGAGTCAAAGTCGACCTGATGGCGCCTCACAGCAACGACACTGTGATCATGGGTGGGGTAGTATCGCCAGAGGGGCCCTGGTGGCGAGATGCCTCCGGTGTTTGACTGCTAATGGAAAGGGCAGGCCCGAAAGTCTTCTGAGAGCGTCCTCGGTGGGCTTCTCTGTGCTGCTGTGAAGTTTACGCTGCTGTGAGGAGAGGTAGTGACTGCCCCGTGTGTGTTTCCTGGGCTGGTTATGTGCTGAACCTGCCTGTAAAATACATACAGTGGAACTGTGTGAGCTGCAAAGTGAGGTTTCTCCAGCTCTTAAAAATTCCCACCTTTGTCAGGCTGCACTCCTAGCACTGTTCTTTCATCTGTTGAAAATATTTGTGTTTTCCTCTTTTTTAT
>NW_006399987.1:3054993-3087022 GCF_000299155.1 Elephantulus edwardii
TTTCTGTTGGATTATTTACCTTTATCTTGTTGTGGTGCTCAAGTATTTTATAAATTCTAGATATAAGTCCCTTATCTGACATGTCATTACCAAACCCTTTTTCCCAGTCTGTGGCTTCCCTTTTTACCCTGCTGGAAAAGTTTTTGGAGGTGTATAGGGATTTGATTCTTAGTAGGTCCCATTCATCTATTTTATCTTCTCCTGGTTGTAGAGTGTTTTCCTCTTGAACACCTCACAAAGGTTTTTGACTTTCATGGATTTTACTGTATAACGAAATTTTCTATTCTCACCATTTTTTTATGAATATATTTTCTTTTTTTAAAAAAAAAAAGTTAATGAAAGTTTACAGAGACTTCGGGTTTCCATTCATTCATTGTTGCACCTCACCATTTGAAAGTGTCCAATTCAGTGTCATAGTTCTGTCCACCGTGTTGCATAGCCATTACCACTGTTGATTTGCCAGAGGTTTACATACATCACCTGGGTAGACTTTACATACATCACCCAGGTAGGCTTTCTGGACTTCTTAAGTAGTAACTCTCCAGCTGCCTGGTAACTGTTAATTTTATTATGTGTGGATGAATGTGTTCTCGGTATTTTACTGAGTATTACCCTTTTGTGTCACGTTTACGTCACCCAGCATGATGTTTTCAGGCTCCGCCATCTGGTTGCGTGTGTGAGCACGCCCTTTCTCCTGGCTGCATACTGCTCTGTGTGTGGACATACCACAGTTTGTCTATCCGTGTATCAGTTGGTAGACTCGTGGGTGGTTTGCACCTTTTGGCTTTTGGGAGTAATACAACAGTGAACCAACCTTATGGTCTTTTGTGTCCCTGCTCTCAAGTCATCAAGGGTGTTTATCTAGGAGTGGAATTGCAGGGTTGTTCCGAACCTTGGAGCCCCAGGGTGCAGTGACGGAGTCCTTGACTGCTGATGAGCCATTGGCAGTTCAAAGCCAGCAGGGAAGATGTAGCCGTCTGTTTCCATAAAGAGCACCACCTTGACTGTTCCACAGGGCGCGTCTCTATCTTAGAGACCTTGGTGTTCCTGTGCGTCAGCTGGATGACAGCAACTTTGTTTTATATGGAAACAATATGCCTGGGCTTTTGAGAATCCTCCAAACATTTTTTCCATGTTCAGATGCTGAACAATCAGAAGCTCCACCAGCGTGTTATATTCACTAGCTGTGACTCGGTGGACTGCCCAAGGTGCACACAGATCCCTCGTGACAGCAGCACAGCCAGGGTGCGCCTTAGAAGCACGAAAGCTGAAGCGTTGTTGCTCGTGTTTGGATGTGTTAGCAGGACGGGCCAGTCCCTGGAGGAGGACATTGTGCTGCGAACGGGACAGAATGAGGAAGATCCTCGGGGAGACAGACCGGCACAGTGACTGCAGCAGCAGGTTTACAGCGCAGCAGAGATTGTAACGATGGCGCAGGATCGCACTGGGTTTCTCTCGCTTCTACTGAGTCGGTGTCAGCTCAGTGGCACCTGACAGCCGTAGGGGTGGCGGGGGATTCTCAGGTCCCCACATCCTCCACGCTGGCATTCTCAGTGGGCATAAGGTGGAGCCCCCCTTTGTCTGATGGGAAAACGCAGGAACGAGGCTCGGAGCTGAGTACACACTACCCGTAGAAGCTGTACTCCTCGGCAGTGCCGCCTTGACACAGGACAAGACCTTCCCCTGCAGGGTGTGGATTTCGTGTTCTGTCAGCCTCAGTGGACTTGATTTTGCCACAGCTGCCAAATGTTTGATTGTGCTCATGCGAAACCTGTACTCAGACTAGGAAGCACTTGTCGGAACAGAGCAAGGAAACACTGACTGCATGGTTCAAAATCAGGAAGGGAGTGCATCAGGGAGAGCATTCGGGAGGCTGGGCTTTATGAGGAGGAAATGGGGCATTAGGTTTGGAGGAAGACTCAACAACTTATATTATGCAGATGACACAACCTTGCTTGCCAAAACCTAGGAGGACCTGAAGCACTTGCTGCAGAAGGTCAAGGACTGTAGTCTTCAATATGGATTGAAGCGCAGCAGCAAGAAGACAAGAATCTCACCACTGGGCCAGTTGGCAGCACCATGATGGATGGGGAAGAGATTGAGGCTGTTAACAATATCTGCTTGCTCAGCTCCACAGTCAACTCTCTTGGCACCAGCAATCAGGAAGTCAAAAGATGAATTTCATTGGGGACATCAGCTGTCAGGGACCTCTTCAAAGTGCTAAAGAGCAATGATGTCAGTCTAGAGACTAAAGTACGCCTGATCCAGGCGATGATTTTTGCAGTCACTTGGTGTTCATCAGAAAGCTGGACAGTGGCTAAGGATGACAGAAGAAGAATTGATGCCTTTGAGTTGTGGTGCTGGAGAAGAGTATCGAACATAACCACGGACCGCCAAGAAAACAAACAAGTCTGTTTTGGAGAGGGGGAAACCAAGTGTCTCCTTGGAGGCTAGGATTTTGAAGCTCCATCTCAGATACTTTGGGCATGTGGCCAGGAAGGACCATTCCTTGGAGAAGGATATAATGCTCGGAAGGGTGGACAGACAACACAGGAGAGGAAGACCCTGGATGAAATGGATTAACACCGTAACTGGGATAATAGGGGTGGGTGTGCCGGAGTGGGTGAGACTGGCTCAGGACAGGACAGGCTTTGTTGTACATAGTGTTGCTATGAGTAGCAGGCGACTCAATGGCACATAACAACTACAACAACCAAATGCTATGTTGTTGTGCACCTTGGAGTCAGAACCGACCCATAGCTGACCCTGCGGCAGGTTTTCGGGGGTGTCGCATAGAGTCTACGAGGTGGTCATCTTTACAGAGGCAGACTGCCACATCGTTCCTCAGAGTGCCTCTTTAGTCTGCACATTTGCCCTTTCAGTTAGTCAGTTGCTTAACCCCACGATGCCACCATGACTTGTTAGAACGGCTGTAGGTAATATCTTGGGGGGGGGGAGCTCTCTAGAATTTGCTTAGTTATCCCATAAAGTATACGTGTGTGGAACTGTCCAGAAGGACGCAAGTGTGGTGAATCCCAGCAGCACTGTGACACTAGGAGGGTCCACCCCAGAGGGCTCGCGACTGTCCTCACCACCCCACTCCTCCTCGCGGTTCTTTGGATCTGCCTCTCCCCCCACAGACGTCCACTGCCTCTGAACTAAGGGTTCTGCCTGCTCTAGTGGGAGGGGAAAGAAAGGGGGGGGCTGCTGCTGAATTCCCTGCAGGGCCACCACTGCAGGACTCGCAGCTCTGGGGTGGGCTCTGGATGACTCTCAGAGCCTGTATTTCTGTTTGGCAGATTTTAGAGGTGAGACGTATTGACCATTAAGCTGCTATAGAATCATTTCAACTCATAGTGATCCTGCAGGATGGGATGGAACTGCTTCGGTGGTTTTCCAAGACTGAGTCTTTAGAGAAGCAGATTGCCACATTGTTCTCCTATGGAGCGGCTCATGGGCTCAAACCACTGATATTTTAGTTAGTGTGAGGTCACCGAGGAAGGACAGAACCCAGTTCAGGCCCAGAAAGAGTTTATTGAGGATAAACTGCTGGGCTGACTTTAGAGACCAGCAGCTACTTAGAGTTAGAGTGGCGTTTTCTGTTGTCTTACAAGGAAATTGGGGAGAGAGGATGGAGGCAGCTGCTTGTTACAAAATAAGGGAGCAGATCGGGGTCCTGGATAGCTCTTCTTGGGATAGGGAGGAGGAACAAATTTGCAGCTGTAACAGAGATAAACAAGAGTTGCCGCTGCTGCTTTGATCATTTCTGTGGCTGTTCTGGGAACCTGAGGGAGAGCAGGTCCCCGCACCCCAACAGTTAGCAGCTGAGCTCTTTTAACAGCTGCACCAGGGACCCGACCTGGAGCTGGCCCTCCAGCGGGTTTCAGTCTAAAACCCTGCCCACCCACACCTCACACTCACCTTTATGCTTTGAGTCCCTTGTTGCAGCTGCTGTGTTGGTCTGTCTTGTGTGAGTCTTTCTGTTCTTCTTCACCCTCTATTTACCAAACATGACGTCCTTCTCTAGGGACTGGCTCCTCTTGAGAACATGTCCCAAGAATGTGAGATGAAGCAGCGTTCTGGCTACACCTCTTCTAAAACGGCGTGTATGTGCTTTTGACAGTCCCTGGTGTGTGCATTCAGGATTCTCCGCGAATAATAATGATTTGAGCTGTCTTTTTCGTTGTCCATGTTTCACACATATAAGAGGAGATAAAAAAGTACCCTGATTTGATTCAGGAACATCTTAGTCCTCAAGGTGACATCCTTACTCTTGAGCACTTTGTGGTCTTGTGCAGCAAATTGCTCAAGGCAATAGGTTTATTTTTTTTTATTTTATCCTCCTAGTTTGTTTATCAAATTGTACAACCCAGTGATTAATTCCCGCTTCCCCCTGTACAACCGCATCCCTCTGCTTCCAGCCTCTCCCACCTTCCTGGATCCTTATACTCATTCTACAATAATAGTTTTATATAATATTTATCCTTATGGGACTGAGTTCACTCAGCATAATGCTCTCCAGTCCCTCCCAAGTTAGGTAATTTTACAGAATCATTGCTCCTGTGTGCTGCATAGTACATTGTGTGAATGCACCATAATTTCTCAATCCATTCGTTTGTGGTTGGACATTTGGGCTGTGTCCATGTTCTTGCAGTGGTGAATAATGCTACTATGAACATTGGTGTACAAAATGTTTGATTTCTTGACTAAAGCTTCTGTGGGTATTGATTCTGGGTCTAAGTAAAATGAAATCCTTGGCAACTTCAGTCTTTTCTCTGTTTATCATGATGACGTTTAGTGGTTCAGTTGTAAAAAGTTTTGTTTCATGTTAAGTATATTCACACTGGAAAAAATGATAGTCTTTGAAAAAAAATAGTCTTTGAACTTCATCAGTAAGTGCTTCAGGTCTTCATTTTCAGCAAGCAAATTGTGTCACCTGCATATCACAGGTATTAATGAGTTTCCCTTCAGTCTTCACACAGTTTATTCATATAGTCCAACCCTCATTATTTATTTACTCAGCATATAAATTGAGTAGGTGTGGTGCAGGAATACAACTTCGACACACGCTTTTTATTTTAAACTGTGCTGTATCCATCTTTTTGTTCTGTTTGAAGATAGCTTCTCCATATAGATGCCAAATGAGCATCATTAAATATTCTGTGATTCCCATTCTTTGCAGTGTTCTGCATAACTTGTGACAGTCTGCACAGTTTGAATGCTTTTGTATAGTTAATAAAATGACCATGTAAGCTTTTCTGTTTGTGTTTTTTGGTTTGTTTTTTTTTTTTGCTTCAAGTTGAGTCACTAAGATTATTTTAGTTCTAAGCCTGAAGTGTAACTAAGGGCACAGTAAAATCCCAGAGACTTATTTCAGGCCGTCTAAGTAAATGAGCTCTGGTGGCCCATTGGCAAGAAGCTGTGCTGCAATCCCAAAGGCACACAGTTTGAATCTACCAGCTGCCCCACGGGAGAAGGATGGGCAGTCTCTTCCTGTGCGATGAACTGCCTCTGAAAACCCGCCAGAGGGTCAGTTATGGGTAGGTTCCTACTTGATGGTACACAACAAAAAGAGTGAAATGACAGTCTCAGGGTGCTTTGAAAACGGAACCCTTGAAACATGGGTTTTATTAGCCCGCTGTCCTAACGGGAGCTTTGGTGGCGTCGTCTGTAGGGACTTGCAGCATGGATCCACCCAAAGGTGCCGCCTGTGTCTGGCAGTTGGGATTTACCAGCTTATTCGATGAAGGAAGTCTACTCTCATGAGAATGACACCCCTGAAAAGCCACTGGGGGCACAGCTGTGGGTCTGTTCCCACTCGACGGCAGGGGGTTGTTAATGCTCCCTCTTCTTCCTGAGACTCAAATCTAACTTTGTAGTCCTGGGGTCATTACTTCTCGCAGGAGGAATGGAGGGGAAAAGATTTGGGTGAACAGAGTGTTGAGTGTCCCGGGTGTCAAGCGTGTGGTTCCGATGTGACTCGGTCCTTGGCTGTGATCCCCACTCTGACCGAGACCTCTTTTCCAGCAGGTGACCACTGTGTGCAGCTCCTGAGAAGATGTCCACTCCAGACCCACCCTTGGGTGGGACTCCTCGACCCGGACCCTCCCCAGGCCCGGGCCCCTCCCCTGGAGCTATGTTGGGTCCCAGCCCAGGCCCCTCACCAGGCTCTGCCCACAGCATGATGGGACCCAGCCCGGGGCCTCCCTCTGCAGGACACCCCATCCAAACCCAGGGGCCTGGAGGGTACCCTCAGGACAACATGCACCAGATGCACAAGGTAGGCAGCCCCAAGCACCACCCCTCATAAGGCTCCCCCACCCCCATGATGGAAGCTATGTCCTTTCTCACTTGGCCCCCGAAGCCCAGCACGCTCCCAGTTGAGGACGTGGGCAGCACAGCAGTCCTGCTGTGAGGCTGAGGCTGCTGTCCCAGCGTCTCACTCACGCCCCCTGTCGAAACCGCACTGCTGCTCTTCCCAGAAGCTCAGAGTCTCTTGTAAATGAAGATAGACATCTCGTCCTTAAACAAAAGCTTAAGGCACGTGCCTTCTCCACTCGGCTACGCTGCTGAGCCTGGGCCCTGCTGGCTACAGAGCTCAAGGGCTGGGCCACCTGTCCCATATCCATTGTCCCACTGTCTTCACCTGGGCTGGCTGGGTTGCATCTGCCAGTGACGGGGAAAAGCCCTCTTTTATCACATAAACAGTTCTCTCTCTGGGGGGAAATATGCCTTGACATGAAGGTATTAGCATCTAAGAAAAGAGGACGTTTCCCCAGTTGAGGGACCACGTGTACCTGCGTGAGGGATGAGGCTGGGGGCGTCTTACCTTGCCCACCTTTCGCAGCACTAGGGCTGGCTCCTCGGCACCCCTGTTGGACACCCCAGTGGAAATGCCCGTTTCACAGTCTGGACAGCAGAGTCTTGGAGGTGGTCACAACTCACTGTGGGCCTGTCCCTCATCTCCTGACCTCTCTGTCCCTCAGGCTTGTGCCTCAGTGACCTCCAACACAGCGTGACTCCCCACCACCTCAGTCTGATTCTGTCAACATCAGTCCAGAATCTGACTTGTCACATTAGTCCTGGGGAGCTACTGGTGACACCTAGCCTCTGATTGCAGCCCCGCTGCTTCTCCAGGACAGTCCTACCTTCCAGGTGGTGGCTCACGCCTGCTTGGTGTCTGGCACAGTGCTGGGGTGGGGGGTCTGTGGTGACAAGGCACACAGTCTTCTGGCACAGTGTCCCCGCTGTGTGGGGTGTAGCGGGGGAGGCAGGCACGTGCCAGTCCTGGCCACATCCCGAGGGCCGCAGCTTTGCCCTGCTCTCAGCCAGGTGTCCCCTGCCCCCACCCCCTCACCATGCACACTGCTCACCCTTTGAGTAATAAGTTCGGGGTGGGGTGGGGAGTAGAACACTTGGGGTGCCCAGTGCCCAGCAGGCTGCCGTGGAAGGGTCAGCCAGTATCCTCCTTTCACTTTCCCAACATTCGTGTAGCACGGAAGGAGAGAAAGTAGGTGTCTTTGTTCAGAAGAGGGTCCTTGTCATGGGTTAGAAGGATGCAGCCAGAGCTTTGTTCCCTGTAACAGTGAGAAGCTGAGCCTTAGAGACTCAGTGTCCTCGTGTTGTGCCCTGGAGCCTGGTGTCCCGGCTCCTGCTGCCCTTGGACCAGGACCTGTCCCTTTTATCCTTCCCTGTGGACACTTGTCCTCCCGGAGCAGCTGGGTCCCCTGCTCAGCTCCCTGGCTGATTCATCCCCTCCCCCACTTCATGTTCTAGACCCTTCCACAGGATGACATTTCTTTTAGGTATATTTCCAGACTGCCATGTGGGTTTCAGGGACTGACCTGGACCTCGCAGTGGTCACCTGAGTGGCCCAGTGAACATGATGATGATGGTGGGCATTTCCAAGGACAGTGGGCTGCTTGTGGGTGGTGTGGGCGCTGTGTTACCTTTCTGAGTTCTTGACTTGCTTACTCTGCTTTGTTACCTCCCATTTTCATAGCCAATGGATTCCATGCACGAGAAGGGCATGTCGGACGACCCTCGGTACA
The DNA here is from genome assembly GCF_000299155.1 of Elephantulus edwardii. NCBI lineage: Eukaryota > Metazoa > Chordata > Mammalia > Macroscelidea > Macroscelididae > Elephantulus > Elephantulus edwardii. The sequence goes on from NW_006399987.1 coordinate 3,063,045, forward strand.
ACCAGATGAAAGGCATGGGGATGCGGTCAGGGGGCCATGCAGGGATGGGGCCCCCGCCCAGCCCGATGGACCAACATTCTCAAGGTACTGTTGGGTCGCCCTTCCTATCTTGTTATTGTTGACACAGGGCCTCTTGAAACTGTGTTCCTAATTAGGCCTCCCCGAGGTGGACCCAGGAGGACCCAGGACAGGGCACTCTTGGGGCTGGGTTCCTTCCTGGGGTAGCCCCATGAGCACAGACCCTGAGGGAACAGGACTGTGCTCAGTGCTGGGGGTGAGATGAGGGCGAGCCCAAGTGGGGTCCACAGGCCTGTGCACCTCCTTCCCAGGAGCTCTGCTGTGTGGGCTCTCGGGCCTCCACACCTGCCGGATCCCCCTCAGCGGGAGCAGGCTCTCCCACAGACTCGGTGGACAGACGGACGAGGCGCGCTGCCATGGGAACCCCTCCCCGTTGACTTGTAGTGTTAGGTGCTGGTGAGCCGTTTCCAGCTTGTCAGTGAGTTTGTGTCTGAGAGCACAGGATCCTGTGCAGCCCGGCCCCAACCTCGGTCGCTGCTGTATTTGAACCCTTGTTGGAGCTGCTGTCAGTGCCTGTCACTGAGGGGTTTCCTCATCTCCCCTGAGCTGACCCTCCTCTTTACCAAGCAGGAATGAGGTCCTGATCCAGGCGTGGGTCCCTTTTGTCTCGAGGGTGGGAAAGGGCTCCAGGGGCTCTGCAAGTCGCACACACGTGGGGAGTGGACCTGACCAGCCATCGGTGGGGGGCATTCACTCCTGAAGGTGGGCGGACAGCCCGGAAGAGGCTGGACTGCTGTGGAATGCCTCCCAGTGTTAACTGTTGTCAGTGTAGGGAATGGAGGTCAGCTGTGGGCTGCGGGCTGAGGCTTGGATTTGGCTGCCAGGTGCCTCTTGCGCCTCCCACGAGTCTGTTACGATTTCGGGAAGCTCTGGTGGAGAAGTCTGTAGGGAGTTGCGCTGCTGACCCAAAGGCTGCATCTCTGGTGGTTCTGATCTCCCCGTGGTTCAGGGAGAAGGATGGACAGTCTCCTCCCCTGTGATTCACAGTCTCAGAAACCAGTGAAGGATTGGCCGTGAGTCAGTTCCGACTTGATGGCAGTGAGTGAGTTTGGACTCTGGGTAGGAAGTGCTGCAGAAGGATGATGACTCTTATGTTACAAGTCCCAGGGATTGCACTCCCATGTTTATTGTGGCTTTGTTCACAATAGCAAGGAGTTGGAAACAACCCAAGTGCTCATCAAGAAAAGAATGGAGAAGCGCTGGTATATTCACACGATGGAATACTTTGCAGCACTGAAAAACAAGAAACTCATGAAATATTAAACAAAATTAATGACCCTGGAGGGCATTATGCTAAGTGAAATATCTCAGTCACAAAAGGACAAATACTGCATAGTGCCACTGTTGTAAAACGGGACTGACCTTGGGGTTGAGGAGAGACTAAGAAAGATGGGATAAATAATGTGCACTGTACTGAAACAGATGAGAGAGAAAACTGTTTAGGAGGGATATATGGTTAGGTATTATTGTCATGACAGGAGTCCAGAATGAAAGCTGCATAGTGGAGTGGACTCAGGGGCAGGGGGGATCGTATAACAATGAAAGATATTTTTTTTTACACTTTTCAAAGAGAAAAGCAAACTTGGGGGGAAGGGTAGGCAGGGAGGAAAGTGTGCAACAATGAATGAATGGAAATCCAAATTCTCTGTAAAGTTTAATTTTTTAAAAACACCCCAAAACAAAACACCCCAAAACCAAGTCGCAGGGGTGTGTTACTGAGTGACATCCCACCTTGTCTTTCCGCAGGTTACCCCTCGCCTCTGGGCGGCTCCGAGCACTCCTCTAGTCCAGTTCCAGCCAGCGGTCCATCCTCAGGCCCACAGATGTCATCTGGGCCAGGAGGCGCCCCACTGGATGGTGCCGATCCTCAGGCCTTGGGGCAGCAGAACCGGGGCCCAACCCCGTTTAACCAGAACCAGCTGCACCAGCTCAGAGCTCAGATCATGGCCTATAAGATGCTGGCCCGGGGACAGCCACTCCCCGACCACCTGCAGATGGCCGTGCAGGGCAAGCGGCCGATGCCTGGGATGCAGCAGCAGATGCCAACACTACCTCCGCCCTCCGTGTCTGCAACGGGACCCGGCCCTGGCCCTGGCCCTGGCCCCGGCCCCGGCCCTGGCCCAGCACCCCCAAATTACAGCAGGCCTCACGGTAAGGCCCTTAGAGTAGAAGGAGACTGAGCGGTGAGGCTGGGACAAGGCCTCTGCTATTGATGCTTTCCAATGGATTTCTCACTGTTCTTAAGCTGCTCAGCCCAGCAGCGTAGCTGCAGGATAGATAATTCCTTCCCCACCTCCCTGACACTGAGCCTCACCTTCACCCTCACCCTGACCTTCATCCCCTCTCCCTCTGTGGGTCTTGGTGGTAGATATGCCTGAGGGCTTGGGTGCAGTGTAAGCACAGAGCACATTGCAGATCTCTCATCTCTTCTGCTGTAGGTTTGGGAGGACCCAACATGCCTCCTCCAGGACCCTCAGGTGTGCCCCCTGGGATGCCAGGACAGCCCCCCGGAGGGCCTCCCAAGCCCTGGCCTGAAGGTAACATCCCTCTTTCCTCCGTGGGACAGCTGGACCTTGCCTTTCTGTCACCTGTCTCAAGTTTCCACTGAACAAACGAGGACATTAGCGTGGCTAGAGAGAAAGGACACTGTCCCGTCACCCTGTGCCATCGCCAGGCTGTGTCTTGCCCCGTCTCTCCTCCCAGAGGCTCAGGCTTAGCTTCCACAGCGTGTCTCCTGCCCTCCCTTGTCCGGTGGGCTGTGCTTGTCCCAGATGTCTCTAAATAGTAAGATCACTCTTAGACAGTCATGACGTGCCCACCAGGTGACCCCAGGGAGGCTGTTTGCAGGCACAGTGCTGCATACACATCCTTCAGGAAATGGAGCCTGCAGGCCTGGAGCCCCCGCCCAAGTGTCCCTTCCCTCTGGAAGGTTTTCCTGTGAGAGCAGCTGAGGGCACGGGGGCCCTGAGTGATCTTGGGCTAGCCCTTGACCACCTCTGAGCCTCTGTGTAGGCCCCTGTAACACGGGCCGGGGCTGTGTTCCGTTATCATTCCGTGCGTGATCTACCTCCCCACAGAGGGAGAGCGTGCCGGGTAGTGAGGGTCCCACGGGCTGTTAAATGCCGCAGTTCAGAGCTGCCAGCACGAGAGGGGACGAGGGGCTGGGCAAGGCTTGTAAAGGCCCTGCTGGCTGCTGGGGGATCTGGTAAGGGGGTGTGGGGTGGGCCCAGAGCTAGTGCAGGAGCGCTTGGCTGTGAACCGCTGTGCAGTCCCCATCACTGTTCTGAGGACTGATGTCCTGAGAGGTGCAGGCTGCTGGTGCTGTGGCCTCTTCAGAATGGGGCTCCCAGGGCATGGCAGGCAGGACGGGCGGGGTGTTCGTGCGCTTAGTGACTGTGAGTGCTAAGCAGTAGCTCTGGTGCTGGAGGCAGTGTTGCCAGAAGAGTCTTGTCAGATGTGGACAGTGTTCTGCCGCCTTTATCTTTACCACGTGGTGTGGAGGGGACCATGTTTGTTTTTCTTGGTGGACCACCAGGCCCCATGTCCTAGGATGTTATTTCAGTCAAGGGTTGGGATCCACTCTAATCGTCTGACAACTAATTGATCACCTCATGAGAGATGGTTACTTTACTTCATTACATAACTGCCAACCCACTGAAACTCACGGTGCAGCCAGGTTGACATGTATCCTGGAGGCGCACGATTCCGTTTACGAGCGGCTCCGTTGTCCACATGGAAACAGTGGACAAAAGGCTCTGGTCAGACAAAAACAACATTAACGGAATTCTCTAAGTTAGAGAGGAACACTTAGAGAACCAGAAGAAAAAAAAAATACTCCAAAACCCAAAACAAGTCTTATGCTGGCACCTAAGTATGCTGTTTTTATGGCTATAAGGTAATTCCATTAACGTGCTGTGAATAACTCTGAACTTGGAGCCAGGCATCCAGTCTAATAATAGGGTGACTCTGGGTGGCCTTCTTATCTGTAAAATGAAGATGATAGAATCATACCTACCTTCTTGTTGTTGTTATGTGCCATCGAGTCATTTGCCACTCATAGCGACCCTGTGTACAACAGCCCTAAACCCTGCTCTATCCTGTGCCAATCTCATAGCCTCTGACACATCCATCCCGATTACCCCAGTCACTGAATCAATCCACCTCATAGAGGGTCTTCTTCTCCTGCGCTGTCCCTCTATTCTACCCAGCATAATGTCCCTTTCTAAAGACCTGTCTCTCCTTACAACATGTCCAAAGTATGTCAGACGAAGCCCCAGAATCCTTGCTTCCAAGGAGCAGCCTGGTTTAACCTTCTCCAGGATGAATCTGTTTGTTTTCTTGGCAGTCCATGGTACATTCAATACTCTTCTCCAGCACCACAGCTCAAAGACATCAGTTCTCCTTCTATCCTCCCACAACTGGTTACTCGCAGCCTGAGGGTTTATGCTGGGTTTTGAAGAGTTTCATAAAGTGGACGAGGACTGCAGGTCATGGAGACAGGACTGTGCTGGTCCTGGAGCCCAGGCTGGCGCGCGGGGCATTGCAGGGCAGCCTGGGTCAGCGTGGTCCGTGGGAGTTCAGGAAGGGCGCCTGGACAGAGCTCTAGAGTGGGGTCCACTGAGCGAGGAGTGGGGTGGGGGAGGCTGGAGCGGAGTCCGCCCGCACCAGAGCTCAGCCTGGCCTTTGCCGCTTCCCTCCTCCTAGGACCCATGGCAAATGCTGCTGCCCCCACCAGCACACCTCAGAAGCTGATCCCCCCACAGCCGACGGGCCGCCCTTCACCCGCACCCCCTGCCGTCCCGCCCGCTGCCTCTCCGGTGATGCCGCCCCAGACGCAGTCCCCGGGGCAGCCGGCCCAGCCTGCCCCCATGGTGCCGATGCACCAGAAGCAGAGCCGCATCACCCCCATTCAGAAGCCACGGGGCCTTGACCCCGTGGAGATCCTGCAGGAGCGCGAGTACAGGTGAGGAGGGCGCCCACCTGGGACACCTGTGCAAGCCCCCACCACAAGGGAAGGTCCGCACAGAGGGATTGCCCCCTGCCCCTGCTGTACCCTGTCCTGGGGCAGTTACCTTCACGAGGACACCCACCCATCAGGGGCTTTTGTCTTCCTGTACCCGGATTCCTCGTGTTCTGATGACCGGTCCCCTGGCTGAATGAACAGTGTCGTAAGGTGTTGACTGAGTGGAGTATGACTCATAGCGACCCCTGAAGCACAGATCTGAGCCCTGTCCTCTCCTGCGCCATCCTCATCTTGTCAGACTCACTTGACCCCTTCACAGTCACTGTGTCACTCTCTCTTTAAGGGTCTGAGTAAACAATAGGATGTTGCTAATTTTTGTTACAAGCAATAACATAGTAAATACCAGCACCAAGTGATGACTACATGTAGGGTTTTTATTTTTTGTGGTTTTTCTTTTTTACTTTTTTAACTTCCCTTCATTCATTCTTGCACATTTTCTTCCCGGCCCACCCTCACCCCCAGTTAGCTTTTCTCTTTGAAAAAAAGAATTATTTCATTGTTATACAATCCCTTCCACCCAAGCCACTTGACTATGCAGCTCTTTTTCTGTCATGACAATAATACCTAATCCTATATTCCTTTTAAACAGTTCTCTCCCTCATCTGTTTCAATGCAGTATACATTATTTATCTCCTCTTCGTTTCCCCCCAACCCTGATGTCAGTCCCGTTTTTACAACAGTGGTAGTATGCAGTATTTGTCCTTTTGTGGCTGAGATATTTCACTCTGCATACATCCTTCAGGGTCATCCATTTTGTGTAATATTGCATGAGTTCCTTGTTTTTCAGTGTAGCGTAGTATTCCATTGTGTGAATATACCACAGCTTCTCTATCCATTTGTTTGTTGTTTTTTTTCTTTTTAATTTTTATTATTTTTTATGTGTGTACCGTCAAATCAGATATGATTGGTACAGGAGGAGATTGTCTCTTCTTGAGCAGAGCATCTGGTGGATTTGAACCGTGCACCTCTGATTGCAGTGCAGCTTCTTGCCACTAGGCCACCAGAGCTCGCCCCATTTGTTTGTTGATGGGCACTTGGGTTGTCTCCAACTCTTTGCTATTGGACTACACATAGTTTTGGTCTGCAGACTTGAAATCAGCTTCAGAGGTGTCCTTCTGAGCCCGGTGTGGCAGTAGTAAAGACGTGTGTGTATCTCTTACTTCTCGTATGCACACATATGGGACTTGGACACTCCCTCAATTCTGCAAAACTCTCCTCTGTAGAGACTTCCCGGGAGCTGGAACGAACGTGCCAGCTTTCCCTGCCGCACCGTGGTAGCTGACCCTGGCAGCGTTCACCTGGCAGCACTGCTTGGGCTCACCTCAGTCCTCACCTCAGTCCTCAGCTGGGCTCCCTGGCTCCAGGGGCTGTGAGAGGCCTAGCACACAGGGGGCCTGTAACACCCGCCCCCGTACGCTCCAGTCCCCTGAGGTCTGCTCCCTAAGCCCTGGTCCACCCCCTGTTGGTTCTGTTCTGATTGTCATTCACCCCCTGGAGTGGCTCCCTAGCAGATAGGAGCTCCATGAAGGGAGAGGCCACGCCGTGTTCACCGTTAAATCCAGATGCGTTCATCATTTGGCCCTGAGCTTGTGTCCAGAGTGCGTGCAGCTGTGCCTGGTGACCTTCACCAGCTCTGCTTGAGTCACGGGAGCCTTTGCCACGGTCCCACGAGAACCCCGTCATAGGCCCACCAGAGCACCTCTTAGAGCCCAACGAGAACTCCGTCATAGTCCCCATAGAGCCCTTGTCACGGTCCCCATGGGAACCCTGTCAGTGTCCGCACAGAACCCGTCACAATTCCCATGATAACCCTGTCATAGTTCCCACCAGAGCACCTAACAGTCCCCCTGAGAATCTACCTCTTCATAATCCCCATAGAGCTCTTGTCACAGTCCCACAAGAACCCTGTCACAGTCCCCACAGAGCACCTAACATAGTCCCCAGAGAGCCCCGCCACAGCATGCACCAGAGCAACTATCAGCCCCACAAGAACCCCATCTTAGCCCCCACAGAGTCCTTGCCACAACCTCCAGTCAGGACCCCTCTCAAGACACCATCCGAGCCCCGACCCAGCCTGTCCAGCATCTTGCCATCACTTTTCCTCTTTTTCACACTCCCGTGCACCTGCCGGGCACTGAGCCCTGGAGGTCTTTGACTCTTGGTTGCACTTAACACTCCTCCACATCTCCTGTGAATCCTCTCATCTCCCTCCCCAGCCCGGGGAGATGGTATCCTGCACCCCTCCATCTCCGTGACCCCCTGGTCCACACACTTGCTTCCTGGTCGAGCGCATCTTGCCTGCACGATCCTTTTCACACCGCGGTTTGAAGTCTCTAAAAATATGTATCAGATCTGATAATCCAGTTAAAAATCTCCTCAACATCCCACAGCCTGCCCAGTACACTTCCTGTTCCCCCTTACCTACTGCTCCGTCTTTACCTACTCTGCTTTTCCTGTTTCTCTTTACCAAGTCAGACTGACCCCAGGCCCTTTCCACAAGCTGGGCAGGGTCTCCTTATGGTCACTCCTGCCTCATGACTGAGGTCACCTCCTTGTCGAGGTCCTGCCCACCACCTCACACCTCACCTCTGTCCCTTCCTCAAAGTATGTACCGCTCTGGAATTACCATCGTACTGGCTTTGCTACTCTTTGCAGCCTTCCAAAGAAGCCCTAACAGACACAGTGGTTAAGTCTTGGCTGTTAACTAAAAGGTTAACAGTTCTAAGCCCGTAGCTGCTCCGTGGGAGAAAGATGTAACAGTGTGTGTCGGTCAAGGTGACACCCTTGGAAACTCTGTGGGGTGGTTCTCCTCTAGCCTAGAGGGTCGCTAAGTCAGAATCAGCAGGATGGTGGTGGGAGGAAGGGCCTTCAGGATTAGAGCGTGCGGTCCAGGAGCACAGTAAGGAGCCTGGTTAGCCTTGCCTAGACCGCTGCCTCGCCCCTGACCAAGTCCACTCCTGTCTGATTGACTCAGAGCTCCCCCTGTAGGGTGTCTAGTCTGTAAACCTTTGTGGAAGCCGACTGCCTCGTCTTTTTCTCCCGTGGAGAGGGCTGGTGGGTTTGAGCTGGTCAGCACTGAAGCAAGCAACCACCGACGCCCCCAGCACTCCTGCCCCGAAAGACAGTTTTGTGAAGTTTTGAGGACGTACCTTCAGGGTGCCCAGTGTCTGCGGCCCCGCCTCCGTCTGGGTCTACCTGCCTCCAGTGGCTGCACGCACGCTGTTCGCTCTCACAAACCTGTTTGTTGTGGCCATTTTTATCTCTGACTGTCGGTGGCTGCGAGTCTCCAGGCCTGGATCTCTCTGAAGCGCGGATCCTCGGGAACTGACTTGACGTCTCACCTCCTGCCCTTTTCTGTCTTTGCATCCAGGTTGCAGGCTCGCATTGCACACCGAATTCAGGAACTTGAAAACCTTCCCGGGTCCCTGGCCGGGGATTTGCGAACCAAAGCGACCATTGAACTCAAAGCCCTCAGGCTGCTGAACTTCCAGAGGCAGGTGGGGCTCGGGTACACACTCCTCGGCTTTGGGATAATGGCCTTTCTGTCACTGCTTAAGCTCAGAGCTTATTTCTCCCGTGTGCTGTGACCGCTGAGTGCAGGCCTGGCCCTCTCCCTGCGAGCCCGATGTTCCACCCTTCCTCTCGTTTGGCACAGTTTGTTTGCATGACCGTTTACAGGGTGAAGAAGTGTGTCCCTGCTTGTAAGTCATGGCCACTGCCTTGAAGCAGGGACCTGGTGTGTCTGTTCTGAAGGGTGCAGTGGTTTTGAATGACCCAGAGAAATGATGTGTGTGGTTGAGAGAAGTCAGCTGGAGACCTGGTGCTGCCGGGGAGCCGTCTCGCTGGGTGTCCTGCCTCGTGCTGGCTCGACCTGTGGTCACGCCCAGCAATCTGTGAACACATAGATTTGGTGCTTTAGGCATTGTAGGGGGGTTTGCTGCCTGCTGTGTGTCCCTGAGACATGGTGAAGTCATGCACACGGCCCCTCTCCCTTTTCCTTCCTAAAGCTGCGCCAGGAGGTGGTGGTGTGTATGCGGAGGGACACAGCCCTCGAGACAGCCCTCAACGCCAAGGCCTACAAGCGCAGCAAGCGGCAGTCCCTGCGCGAGGCCCGCATCACCGAGAAGCTGGAGAAGCAGCAGAAGATTGAGCAGGAACGCAAGCGCCGCCAGAAGCACCAGGTGGGTCCTCACCGGCGGGCAGCGCTGCCTGCCCCGGGCATCTGTGAACAGTGTGGCCGAGGGTGAGAGTCACTGACGCCCCTGGGAGCGCAGCCCAGCCCCAGCCAGCGCGGTGCAGAACTGACTCCCACGAGGTCAGGCTAGATGAGCCCGGACTCCCACGAGGTCAGGGTAGACGTGGGTGGACTCTCACAAGGTCAGACATGTGTGAACTCCCATGAGGTCAGGCCAGACATACGTGGACTCCTATGAGGAAGGAGGGCAATGATCAAGTCTGCACGTAGCAGGTTGGGAGCGGGGCTGGGGTAGCTTGTGAAGAGCAATAACGCCGTGGTTGGGAGTGAAGACATAGCTGTCAGGAGGGTGGCTGGGGGAGTTCTCTCAGTGGAGGGGCAAGGTGGACAGAGTTCTTGCGGGAGCCGTGCAGGTGTGGGAGAAGGACTTCAGATTAAGGAAGAGGCCCAGAAATCCCTGAGGCTGGAGTGTGTCATACAGAGCGAGCAGGGTGAGCAGGGCGTTGGCTGTCAGGGCACATCACGGGGCCCTGTTCCCTTGGGGAAGACACGGCGTGTGCTCTCATCAAGTGGGAACCTCGGAGGGTTCTGGGCAGAAGAGGGACTGATGTTCCTTACAGGCTCAGTCGAGGATCTGAGGTTGCAGATCAAGTAGGATTTGGGATGGATTCCATTTCTTTTTCACCATTTCTATTTTTTAAAATTTCCCTCCAGTCACTATCTACCATAGGTAAAAGTTAGTACTCCAGTTTAACCACAGTTCATGTTTTGGTAATGTTTTGTGTGTGCTTGAATTAAAATTGGAATTTCTACTAGGCACAGCTAAACTACTTTTTGAAAATTTTCATATATAGTTAACTTTGTGAATATTGTGCAAACATAATGTTTGTGAAGTGTCCTGTCTATGTCCAGTAATTTATACTGTAATTTCCCCTTGTTAAGTATTAATAATAATAGTGGGTTGTACTAGACATTTTTTCCCCCTCCTAGCTAGTTATTTCCTTAAGTTATTAGATGGATAATAATAATGTGGTCAGAGGGTGGGGCCATTTTTGAGGTCTCTGACAGAGGGTGCCCGACTGGGTGCTGTCTGTTATGTTCAAGGGTCCCTCTTACCACATAGCTATGAGCTCTGAGTTTTACTGTTAAACAGAACGGGTTCTGATGGGCCAGTCACATCACTGTCTGTCTCAGGTCTCGTTACTTTTGCTTTTAAAACAGGCCCCCTTTTCTATGTTCCTTGTCTCTCCTGGGGAGACGGCATAACAACAATTTCTTTCTCTCTTGGTGTGTGTCCCCGCAGGAATACCTCAATAGCATTCTTCAGCATGCCAAGGATTTCAAGGAATATCACAGATCGGTCACAGGCAAAATCCAGAAGCTCACCAAGGCGGTGGCCACGTACCACGCCAACACAGAGCGGGAGCAGAAGAAGGAGAACGAGAGAATCGAGAAGGAGAGAATGCGGCGGCTCATGGTAACTCTCCCTCCTCGGTGACCGGGGCCCTTCTCCCCCGAGAGCTCCGGGGGTGCAGGGGCCAGGGCTTCCAGAGACACTGGGTGTTTTGTGCTCAAGGTTAGAGGTGGGCCACAGGGAAATTAAGGGCCAGGGTTTGGAGACCTTTGCCTGGTCACTCTCACCTGGTCACTCCTGACTGAGTTACAATGTCACAGTGACTTCAGTCCGGTTAGTGGCTGCTCTGTGTTCTGTGCAGAGTTGAGATGAGGCCACCTGCCTAGAGGTGACCACAGAAGACAGTCGCTGCTGCCTGCAGTGCCCTTCTTATCTGACTGCCTCTTTACTGGTGGTTTGCTGCTTTCTGCTGTGGCGGATGAGAAGGGTGCTGTGGGGGGGGGCATGGTAATAAGCAAAACACGATCCCCACCCTTTATGGGGCTTGTCCTCCCGCCAGAACTCAAGTGAGACAAACGAGGTGGTTTTCCATTGGAAAGAAATGGAAGCTGAGGGAGGGCCGGCTTCAGAGCACACAGGCCCATGGATGCAGAGAGCTGACGGAGCAAGAGCACAGGGTCAGAAGCTCAGGGGGCATGAGCTGTTCCGAAGACCAGGAGGGGTCGGGACCCTGGCACAGTGTGGCAGAGGGCAGGACCCCGAAGCCAAGGAGTCCTGGAGGGGCTGTCTCCTGGAGCCGCCCAGGTCTCAGGGAGGGCCTTCGATGTCTCTCTGACCTTGATGGGGATCACAGAAAGTCTGGAAGCTGCGTGGGGACAGGATCCCCTGGGAAGAAAGTGGCAGCAGGGGTTTGTGAGAATGACATGACTTGAACCAGGTGGGAGAGGGTGTGGATGTAGGGTGTGTGTTGTGGACAGCGAGAACAGCACCAGCTAATGACCTTTTAAAATGGTTCCTGGCAGTGTCCAGCATTCACTCAGTGCTGAGGAAGTAGTTAACAGAGGAGGAGTTGAAGTGAAGGCAAGGGGCGGGGCACCATGCCTCGTGACTCAGAAGCCCTCACCGTGTTTGGCCCCGGGTTAACGTCTCCCCGTGGATTTGACTAGAGTTACCTGTCGCGCAAACTAGTGCTGTAACCCCACAATTTACTTTGTGCAGGCTGAGGATGAGGAGGGCTACCGCAAACTCATCGACCAGAAGAAGGACAAGCGCCTGGCCTACCTCTTACAGCAGACAGACGAGTATGTGGCCAACCTCACGGAGCTGGTGCGGCAGCACAAGGCCGCCCAGGTTGCCAAGGAGAAGAAGAAGAAAAAGAAAAAGAAGGCAAGACTTGACTTTTGGTTTTTGCATATGTCACCTCTAACGTGACCCCCTCCATCAGGGAGTGACTGTGTATCCCTTCCCTTGCAGAAGGCAGAGAACGCAGAAGGACAGACACCTGCAATCGGACCAGATGGTGAGGTGAGAAAGCAGGGTTCTTCCCAGGGAAGTGCGAGCCCAGAACCTGGGTCTGTTTTGTTATGGACTTTTTAAGGCACTAAAGCTGTGTGTTAAGAGTCCAGGTATGGTCCCCTTAACAACGCTCCACATGGTAACTGTAGGGTATGTTTCCTTCCAGGGCATTTCCTACCAACATGCCACATTGTCTGTTCTTAAGTTTTCAGTTTAATTTAATTCCTAATGTCCAGAGGAGTCGCAAGTGTAGTGCAGAGAATACCTATATACTTTTTACCTGGATTTTCCAATTGTTAATATTTTCACATGCGATTTTTTTCCTCCTACCCCAAAAAACCATTTGGGACAGGATGCACCACTCTGTGCATTTCTTCCTGTTTCCTAAAATACGATTCTGTAAACGTGTTGTTGCTGTTATGTGCCATCGAGTCAGCTGTCACTCATAATGACCCGATGTACAGCAGCCTCAAACCCTGCTTTATCCTATGCCAATCTCACTGTCTCCGACACACCTCCCCCGACTAACCCAGTGATTCAACCCACCTCATAGAGGGTCTTCCCCTCCTGTGCTGTCCCTCCACCCTCCCAAGCATGACGTCTATCTCCAAGGACTGGTCCCTCCTTGCAATGTGTCCAAAGTATGTCAGATGAAGCTTCAGAATCCTTGCCTCCAAGGAGCAGCCTGGTCTAACCCTCTCTCAGATGAATTAGTTCGCTTTCTTAGCAGTCCATGGTATATTCAATACTCTTCTCTAGCACCACAGCTCAAAGGCATCAATTCTCCTTCTGTCCTCCCTAGTCATTGTCCAAGTCTCTGATGCATAGGAAGTGATTGCAAAGACCATGGCCTATATCAGGTGCACCTTAGTCTCCAGAGTGACATCATTGCTCTTCAGTACTTTGGAGAGGTCCCTAACAGCAGACTTTCCCATTGCAACACGTCTTTTAATTTCCTGGCTGCTGGTGTCACATGTACAGTGATCAAAACCCAAAAGTGAGCATTGATGCCCTGCAGTACCCACTCCTCAGGCAGGTTAGGTTCCACACACCAGACCCTTAGGTGATAATTGATGTGATGTGAAGGTACAGGGTGAGCCCATCAGACAGTAAAGTGGACAATGACTGCATCCTTCCTTAACTGGCAGATTCTATCACCACATACCTGCCAATCCCCCAAGGAGCATGGCCCAGCCGGGTAGACACATCTCCTAAATTGTCCCACCCAGCGTTACCCTCACCTCTCACCTGGGTGTCCATTTTTGCCAGATCCACATCGTGTAACAATCTCAGATAGTAGATTTTTCACTATTATGGTAATGCAAAGTGTCACATAACCAAGATGATTGGTGAGTATATCATTAAGTCTGTATCTAACCTTGGCTCCAGTTTGGAAACTGATGGGTGAAATGGTTAGACTTTGGTGGATTCTCTTATTTTGATTGAAGATCGGTGTGGAATGTTTGGGGTTTTTTTGCTGTTTTTTTTAAAACTTTTTTTATTTTTTGTGTGTACCGTCAAATCAGATCTGACTGGTACAGGAGGAGATTGTTCCTCCTTCAGCAGAGCATCTGGTGGATTCGAACCGTGCGTCTCTTGGATCGCAGTGCACCTTCATGCCACTAGACCACCAGTGTTTAGAGTCAACACCTCGTAAAGGGCCTTTGTATTTAAAAGTCTGTTGGTTATATTTTGGAAGAACAGTCTTCTAAGTGGAACAGTACTGGTCTGTCAGTTTGCTGTACTGAGGTAACCTGGGGTTGCCGTGATGCTGAACCCTGTGCCATTGGGGTGTCAAATGCCATAACGGTTACCCGTCGTAGACAGTGTTTGGTAGAGCCCACAGATTAAGACAGGTTTGGAAGCAGGAGTGGCATCCACTCCCTAAGCAGCATGCCTCTGGAAACTCTGTAAACTTGGAGAAATGATGATAGTTATAGAAAGAGTTCAGGTCTTTTGTTCTTAGGGTTGCGATGAGTCGTACTCTTGACTTGACAACAATCAACAACAACATATCTAATCTACTGACTTTAATTAAAGATTTTACCAGTAGTCTCGTGTCCTTCAGAAGGGACGAAATTCCCACTCACACCTTCCTTTACTCTCTTTGCATCTTGTACAGTTTTTGTTGCTTTTCACGACCCTGACGTATCTGAAGCGTTCAGTCCAGCTGTTCTGTACTGTGTCCCTCAGTTGGTGTGTGCTTGATGATGTGGTTAGTTTTAGCTTCTGTGTTTGGGACAAGACTCCCCCAGGGTCATGCTGTGTCCCCATTAGAGCTCATCGGTAGCAACATTGACCTTGCTCATGTGGTTAGGGCCATGTTTGCCCAGTTTTCAATATGAAGTTGCTGTTTTTGCCTTTGTAATTACCCAGTACTTTGTGAGGAGGTACCCAAGACTGTGTAAATAGATTGTAACTCCTCAGACTTCCGCCCACCAGCCTTAGCATCCCTGGATTGTTTTTGCCTGCCTGTGTCAGTTTTTGCTGTGATGGTTGCACAGTGACTCACTCTTGCATTAGTTGGTTTTCGGAAAATGAAGGAAGATTTCTCTCCATTCTTTTTTAATTGCATCAGTGCAGACTAAGGGATTGCAAACTTTTTCCAGAAAAACAAAATAGTAAATATTTTAGGCTGTGTGGGCTGCATATGGTCTCTCTGGCATGTTGTTGTTGTTGTTATGTGCCGTCGAGTCGCTTGTGAATTACAGCGACCCTGTGTACAACAGCTCTAAACTCTTCTCTATCCTATGCCAATCTCACTGTCTCCGACACACTCATCCCAATTGCCCCAGTCACCGAATCAATCCATCTCCCAGAGGGCCTTCCCCTCCTGTGCCGTCCCTCCACCCTCCCAAGCATGATGTCCTTCTCCAAGGACTGGTCCCTCCTTACAACATGTTCAAAGTATGTCAGATGAAGCCTCAGAATCCTTGCCTCCAAGGAGCAGCCCAGTTTAACCCTCTCCGGGATGAATCTCTTTGTTTTCTTAGCAGTCCATGGCACTCTCCACACTCATCTCCAACACCAAAGCTCAAAAGCATCAATTCTCCTTCTATCCTTTCTGGTCATTGTCCAGCTCTCTGACGCATAACAAGTGATTGCAAAGACCATGGCCTGTACCAGACGCACCTTTGTCTGCAGAGACACATCGTTGCTCTTGAGCACTTTAGAGAGGTCCCTAGCAGCAGACTTGTCCATCGCAATACGTCTTTTGATTTCCTGGCTGCTGGTGCCAAGAGTGTTGATTGTGGAGCCAAGCCGACTAAAGCTGTGAACAATCTCAATCTCTCTGGCATAGCCTCTTTTTATGTTTTTTGACAACTCCTTAAACAACAAAAGCCATTCTTGGCGTCACTTGCCACTTGTTTAAGAACAGGTGGTGAGCTCAGATTTTGTAGATTCTTGGACTCCTATTTGATATATTCTGACCCTTTCCTGCTGTTGCTGTTGTTGTTGTTGCTCTGATTGTTTAGTTTGACTAGTGGAACACCCCCCCCTCCCCCCAGGAGGCCCAGGGTCCTCCATGGCTTCTTTGTATGTCCTGGCTTTGTGAGCACTGCTTCTCTGCCGACACAAGCCTCCTGGCTCTCCTGTATGTCACCAGCCCAGCTCTTTAGTCAGCCATCTCTCCAAGAGCCCGGGTTCCTTCCACTGGAGAAGAACAGTCAGGAACCGAGGTCTGGCTCCAACTGGGCTCCTTACTACGGAGATGCCAGGGCCTCTGGACCCTCATGGCAGAGAGTTCTGGGGATCGGGGTATGTGTGTGTATGGCTGTGGTTTTGTTTGTATATATTAAAAACCTTGGATCCACTTCTGACCCAATACAGGATTATTTCTGTGTTTCCCCCTTTTCCTAACTTGTACCAGTGAGAAACCCGACATCTGTTAATTCTAAGTACACAGAAAGTAGATTTAAAATCATGAACCCATTTGAAGAAAAGGATAAGTCGATTCTGTTTGACACACAGAGGGACACACAGAGGTCTCACCACCGTCCCTGTGGTCTGTTCCAAGCTGTTCCTATGCCCCGCATGAAGCCGGTAAGTCTCAGTTCATGATACAGACCTGAAAAGGTAGACATTGAATAAGATGCATGAAACCTAAATGGTTTCCTTTGTACGCTTACCAGCTTCCTGGTCCTGCTTCCAGCGGGAAGCCAGGGTGGACGCTAAGGTGTTTGTAATGTTTATGAGGCTTGTGC
This sequence comes from Elephantulus edwardii, assembly GCF_000299155.1. Lineage (NCBI taxonomy): Eukaryota > Metazoa > Chordata > Mammalia > Macroscelidea > Macroscelididae > Elephantulus > Elephantulus edwardii. The sequence goes on from NW_006399987.1 coordinate 3,079,415, forward strand.
CGCCCAGGCTGACTCGGGTAGTTAGCTTGTTCTTTGTATGACAGGAGTATGCTTATTTAGAGCACATGTAGACACTTTGTGTAGGGAACATCTTCATGCTCCTAGAGTTGAAGCCCCCTTTGTACATCCTCTTCCAGGTGCACGTGTTATCAGTTTCTCTGTTTTCTCTCCACTGTCTCAGAAATCTGTATTTCCATGGTTATAGCTTATTTGGGTTGTTGGGAATACACACAGCAGACAGTGTACCAGCTTGGCAGTTGCTACGTGTACAGTCGGCGGTGTCGATCCATTCTTCAAAGTGTGCAGCCATCTTCATTCACCATTCCTGAGTTCTTTTTCCTCGTGAACTTAACCTCGCTGCCTCCTCAGTTCCTCATCTGATCTTTCGATTTGCCATTGTAAATTTTGATCCTGTGTAGGTAGATGTTTTTGTTGCCTGTTCTTTTTAGAGATGCTCAGCTTATTGATGGAAGTTCCAGTCATCGACTGTGCCGCCCTACCTCTCGTGACTGTGATTTTATTAGTCACCATAAAGCCTCTGTTACCCCTTCCTCCCTGCCTTGGCGACCTCGCATAAACTTTGCTCTCCAAAACGATGCCTTCTCTTGTCCTTTCAGGTCAGTAGGGCTAAACAACATCTATCTTTTTTCCCTGTCAGAAATCCTTACTCAAGCATCCTTTATTTGACTTTGGAATTATATGGGTCAGTCCTGACACAGCTTTTTGCCCTTAGACCGTTTTGGACAGCTTCTCATTATCAAGTCCCCTATTCCCTATCTTTGTCTTTTACTGTGTTGGCTTGTTGGACTTTAATCATTCAGTCTGAGTGTTGTGTAGGCTGCTTCTGGCTTTTAACCGTCACACGAGTACCGCCTGATGCTCAGGTGTGCTACAGCTGATGGCCGTTGTGCTGCCTTCGCGTTGCTGTGAGCATCCGTGGAGGTTCTGTGTGGATGCACGCTCAGTCCTCTAGGCCCAGGATCTGCGAGCAGTGAGCCAACATAGATTCATTTTAGGATTTTTACTAAAAATGTTTTACTAAAACGTTTTCCCCCTACTAGTTTATTTATAAAATTCAAATACAAATTTGAACAAATTCTTTCAATCTCCCTCACCCCCCCCACCCATCATGTTGTACAACCTAATGATTAATCCCCCCATTCGCCTGCTCAAACTTGTTTTGAAAGAGTGTGTGTGGAAATTTTGCTCTCACACAAAGCCTTCCTAAGGCACCATGAAAGGCTCGGGTTGTATGATGGGAACGTGTGGTTTGGGGAACTCCTTTGGGTAATTACTGTTTAGTAATGGTGAGTGGTTGTCAGCTTCACGTGGTCCCAGACAGTGGCTTTCAGTGTCGGTTGTTCACAAGCCATGGGAGTTCTTAGAAAAGCTGGGATGCCTAGATCTCACCCTGACGAGTTAAGCTCATGTTTAGGAACAGGGGTCCTTTTCTAGCTGTTCTTAGGATCCTGTGGTGCATGTTAAAGGTCACTAAAGACAGTCATTCGCACAGTGCCCATCTGAAGGCGGGTGAGTGGTGGGGTGGCTGTGTCACATAGACTTGATCCTCAGGGCATCGGTGAGAAGGTTCACCCAGAGATGACGTCTCAAAATGAAAATGTCCAAAGTTATTGCTAAAACAAAGTGAGTTCTCTTTTTTAATATTCTAGTCAGTTGACTGTTACAAGTCTCCCTGGTGGCCTAGGGGGTAAGGAGTTGTGCTGCCAACATGGCCCAGGGCAGGCATTTTGAATCCACGAACTGGTCAGCAAAGAAAAAGACGTAAGACTCTTTCAATGAGTCTTACAGCCTCTCAAAACCCACTGGACGGTCAGCTATGAGTCTGAAAAGAACTAGTACCCTGGATGAAGGCCGCAGGTACAGGCTTGGTGGGCAGAATTGAGGGTCAGAAGAGCACCCGGCCTGGTGGTTTGTGCAGGCGGTTTGAACCACCTGAATCAGCCTGTTTTACTCCAGGAGCCTGCCAACCACAGACACTGTGCCGAAATGGTCAGGCGGCAGCCCAGGAGGGTGCACACTCTGCCTCTTGTATTTTGAACTAGAAATGATGAAGAAATTGTTATTATACCTAATTGTTGTTGTTGTTAAGTGCCGTAGAGTCCTAGATGAATCATAGCGACCCTATGAATGAAAGACCTGAACACTTGTATAAATTTCATCATTTCTCCAAGTTCATAGACTTTCCGGTGGCAGGCTATTTTGGAAGTGGATGCCACTCCTGCTTCCAAGCTTGTTTTCATCAGGGAGCTCCACCAAACACTGTCCGCCATGGGTGACCATTATCAGATTTGATGCATCAGTGTCACTGTGTTTAGCATCACAGCAAACACGAGTTAGCTCTATACAGCAATGCACAGACCAGTGCTATGCCGCTAGGTGACTATCTATATACTATCTGAATACCTAAGGTCGATGTTGTTGTGTTCATGGATCTGACCCTCCAGTGGTTTTAAGAGGCAGTGGATCACATGGGAAAAGATTGCCTCCCTGTCTTTCTTGGAGCTGCTGGTAGACTCGCACCACCTGCCTTTGGGTTGGCAGCGTACCCTCCTTACCACCAAGCCAGCAGAGTCCTCTTTAGATCAATAGGCTAGACATATTTTCACTGAGTTATCTGTTCATTTCAAGTCAATTCTGACTCACAGTAACCCTTTAGACCAGGGTGGAACTACCCCACAGGGTGCCCACGTCTGTAAACCCTTAGGAAAGCCCACAGTCACGTTTTTCTCCCATTGAGAGCTTGGTGACATTAAACTGCCAGCCTTTCATTGACCAGTCCAGCGCTTAGCCACACCCCCTAACAGAGCATCCCACTGGAAGGATAAGTGTCTACTTAACCGTTTTTGCAAGTTAATCCTGATTCACTGTGTTCTTCGCTGACTGCACAAAGCTTGGAGACCACAGAACGTCCAGTCATGACTGTGAATTTTTTTCAGCCTCTGGACGAGACCAGCCAGATGAGTGACCTCCCAGTGAAGGTGATCCATGTGGAGAGTGGGAAGATCCTGACAGGCACAGATGCCCCCAAGGCCGGGCAGCTGGACGCCTGGCTGGAGATGAACCCAGGGTGAGTGGGGTCCCTGGTAGACGCTGTGGGGATTTTGAGTTGATGATCAGGCTGGTCCCTGGGGAGCTGGGTGAAGCACTGAAATATGTCTGTGAGGCGCTGAGAGGCGGGTGTGAAGCCCTGAAAGGTGGGTGTGAAACTGAGAGGCATGCACAAAGCGCTGAAAGGTTGGTGTGAGTTGCTGAGAGGTTGGTGTGAGTCGCTGAGAGGCAGGTGTGAAGCACTGAAAGGCAGGTGTGAAGCTGAGAGGTGGGTGTGAAGCGCTCAGAGGTTAGTGTGAAGCTGGGAGGTGCGTGTGAAACTAAGAGACGCTTGTGAAGCTGAGAGGCACTTGTGAAGCTGAGAGAGTGTGAAGTGCTCAGTGGTGTGAAGCCCTGAGAAGAGGGTGTGAAGTCCTGAGAGGTGTAGATAAAGCATGGTTGTTTTTATCTAGGTATGAAGTAGCTCCGAGATCTGATAGTGAAGAAAGTGGCTCTGAAGAGGAAGAGGAGGTAAGGGACCCCACCCCCCTACCCCCCACCCCCCACCATGTACGTGTGTCACCCCAGTGCTTCGACCACCTCCTGGTCGAGGGCATTGTATTGGGCAGTGGTGGCTGTGGTCCAGTCCTGCCTGAAGGTCGCTGCACTGCCCAGTATCGCCACTTCCCGCCACACATAACTATTTTCAGTTAAATGAAATTAAAACGTTACTCTTTCAGTCATACACATTTCAGTGCGTATTCACTTCCCCACCCTTCAGATTTCAGTGAGTGAGCTTTGAACTCCTGACTCCCGCCCATCCTGTTGTGTTCTCATGTGCATACGTGCTTTGGAAACAGGCTGCGTTTTCTGTGTGTGTTCTTCAGACCATCACCGACGCCCGTGTTAAACTTCCTCGTAGCTTCTCTCTGGTTCTCAGCGCTCTGCTGCAGACCCTTGTTTCCGTGTCCATGCTGTTTGCTCCTTTGGGAAAGCTGCTTGGGGCGGGGGGGTGTCCAGCGATGGGTTTGGGAAGACCTGGTACACTTTTTCCCAGTTTACCTCCCAGTTTCTCCCTCACCCTCCCGCAACCGCATGCCATGGAGATTTTAATGTACGTTTCTTTTGATTGTTTCTAAGGTTGAGGGTTTTGTTTTATTTTGTTTTTTAATGGTTGTGTTAGCTTTTTCCTGTGATTAATCTGTTTGCACATTTCAGGTAAGTTGTGACTGGTTTTAAATCCTGGCTTCTGAGCACTCTGGATTCTTAGTGTTTTCTTATGTCTTCCTTTCGGTGTGTCCTGCTCCCACCCCTTGTATACCTGAGTTTTGCATGAACCTCTTCAGGTCATCTGGGGTTTATTTGTAGAGGTTAAGCTGGAACGCTCCCCCCTCTGACTGCTGAGCCAGTTTACACACCATTTAATGCATCTCTTCTCTCTGTGTGAATCTAGAGGGTTCCGTGCTCAGTTTCTTTTGACAGCCTATTGATTCTTAGACCAATACCATTTTTTTTCTTATCTCCTTTTATTTTTTTAAAAATAATTTTAATGAGCATTTACAGAGAATTTGGATTTCCATTCATTCATTGCTGCACTTCTCTCCCTGCCCAGCCCTCTCCCCCACCCCCCAGTTCACTCCTCTCTTTCAAAAGTAAAAGAAAGACTCCATCCCTGGGACACAATCCCCCCGCACCCCTCCCACCACCCCAAGTACATTCCACTATGCAACCTTAATTGTGGACTCTTTTGAAGATCAATACCATTTTATTAAAATTTTCTAACAGTGTCATTAAAGTATAATTCATACTCTATAAAAAGCATCCACTGTTATTTGTAAGATTTGGTGACTTTTTTTGTTGTTGTTAAGTTCTCATTTCTTTATCCAGCTTGGGAGACCCCGCTCTTTTTTCCATAGATCTAACCTGTTTGGTATGTTTCATGTCAGTGGAGTCCTACAACATAGAGTCTTTTGTGTCGGGCTTATTTCACTTAGCATTACGTTTTTGAGGTTCATCCATCGTGTTACGTGTATGAAGAAGTTGTTCCTTTTTAAAAATTACTGAGTCATATTCTATCATATGACTATACCAGATTTTATTTATCCATATACCAGTTTGTAGACATTTGTGTTTGTTTCCATTTTTATGGCAATTAAGAATGATGTTTCTGAGAGTATTCGCCTCCCTGTCTCTGTGTGGATATGATTTTGTTTCTTGGGTAGATACCTAGGAGTGGAAATGGCAGGTCATGTGGTCAGTTTGTGTTTAACTTTTGAAAGCAAACCTGCCCAACTGTTTTCCACAGTGGCTGTCTCACGTCATGAGGTCTGGTTTCTCCACATGCTCTCTATCCTTGACCATGTCTGTCCTTTTTGCCATTCTGGTGGGTGTAGATGTGGTGACACCTCCTTGTGATTTTAATTGGCATTTTCTTGGTGACTAATAATGTTGAGCGTCTTTTCACATGCTTATTATATACCATTTGTACGTATTATTTGATGAAAGCTATTTGTATCTTTTTGTACAGTTTTAAATTGGGTTGTTTTTGATCTTAAGTTGAATTCTGAATACATGACCTTAATCAGAAGTATAATTTACAGAACTTTACTAGTTTTCTTTTAAGGGTGTCTTTTCAAGTGTAGAAGTTTTTAATTTTAAGAATAAAGATTCTTGGGAGCTCTGGTGGCCTAGTGGCAAGAAGCTGCACTGTAATCCCAGAGGTGTGTGGTTCAAATCCACCAGATGTTCTCCTGGAGAAGAAGGGATAATCTTCTGTACCAGTCAGATCTGATTTGATGGTACACACACACAAAATAATAAAATTAAAAAAAGAATAAAAATTCTATTCTAAATTTCCTTCTAGAAGTTTTCTAGTTTAAGCTTTTACACTAGGACTAGAATCCATGGTTTTTGTGTGTGGTCTTAGGTTAGGGTCTAATTTTAGTGTTTTATCCGTAGATTTCCAATACCCAGCACTGTTTAAGGAAATTAATTCTTCTTTACCATTTATTAAGTCTTGATTTTTTTTGTGGAAAATCCATTAGCCATAATGATTCTAATTTTCAGTTCTGCTCTGTTGATCTTTGTGCCGATTTTTATCCTGGTACCAGTATTATACCATCTTTATTATTGTACATTTTTAAAAAGTTTTAAAATTGGTTAATAATAGTTTTTCATCTTTGTTATTCTTTATAAAAAATGGATTTGACTGTTGTCCTTTGGGCAGGCTCCTCCTGTATTTAAAGCGCTGGAAACCCAGTGCATTTCACATTGGATTTTATTGTTGATATCTGTATTTCTAAATATGATGACAGCTTATTGGATTACTACAAAAAGATTTGCTGGGCTTTTCACTGGGATTGTGTGGAATGTGCAGACCACTCTGCGGAGAGCACCAGCTTGAACCACGTTGATTCTTTCCAGTCCATGAGTGTAGAAGGCCTTCTCTCCCACCCGCCGCCTTTTTTTTAAAAAAAAGATCATCTTTAGAGGTGTGTAGTTCAAATCCACCAGATGCTGTGCTGAAGGAGGAACAATCTCCTCCTCTACCAGTCAGATCCAATTTGATGGTACACACACAAATAATAAAAAAGAAAAAATTCAAAAAAAGAAAATTCATCTTTTACTTTTTCTAGCAGTGTTTTCTAGTTTTTAGTCTGTATTTTTGTACTTTTGTCAAATTTAAATATTCTTTTTTTTCTTAGTTTTTTTAAAAATTAATTTTAATGAAAGTTTACAAGACTTTGGATTTCCATTGACTCATGGTTGCACTTTTCTCCCTGCCTGCCCCTCCCCCCAATTTGTTCTTTGAAAAGTAAAATAAAAATTCTTTCATTGTTATACAGCCCCTACCTCCAAAGTCCATTCCACTTTGCAGCCTTTTTCCTGGACTCTTGTCATAATAATTAATACCTAATCATATATCCCTTTTAAATAGTTCTCTGTTTAAATAATGCAGTATACATTATTATCCTATCTTTCTCAGTCTCCCTCAACCTCAATGTCAGTCCCGTTTTACAATAGTTGCCCGATGCAGTATATGTCCTTTTGTGACTGAGATAGTTCACTCGGCATAATGTCCTCCAGGGCCATCATTAAAAAAAATTTAAAAAAAAATGCAAAAACAACATTATGTTCCTCAGATAAACTGATTTCCTTCCCCCCTTGGCATATAATCTTTTTTTTTTTAAACTTAATTCACTTTCTTTTAATTCAAAATCCACTATGTGGTGGCCACAGCCTGGATCCTCTACACAGAAACTCTGGTGTGAGTCTTAATACTGCTGTGTCAATATTTTATTGAAGTTTAACTGTATCTGTTGTCATAATGGATATTGATCTGCAAGAGTCTTTTAAATGATATTTTATCTGGCTGTGGCATTAATATTTACCTCAAAGAATAGGTTTGAAAATGTTCTCTTCACTATTTTTTGCAACAGTTTATGACGGTTTGGTAGTTTTATAAAAATTTGTTTGGTAGTATTCAGTAGTTCAACTACCTGGCTTGATCCTTTCTTTGTAGAAAAAGTTTTGTTAATTACTAATCCAGTTACTTGTTAT
>NW_006399987.1:3087138-3095130 GCF_000299155.1 Elephantulus edwardii
TAAAAGAAAAATTCTTTCATTGTTAAACAATCCTTCCTCTCCCTCCCTCCAGGTTTTGGTGATTTATGTCTTTAGAGAAATTTTTGTTTTTATCTCCGTTATATTAATTGTTGACTTAAAGCCATTTAAAGTGGTTTCTTGTTTTCTTTTTAATTTCCATTAGAATTAGAGTGATTTTAGTATTTTTTTCTTTCATTTTCTTTTCTTAACTCAGTTTTTGTTTAGCGTCTTAATTTGAGAACACTGTTTCTCATGTGGGTGTTAAAACCTTGACGTTTCCCACTAAGCACATTCAAGTTGCATATCATAACTTTAAGGATGTTGCCTTTGCCTTTGGCTTTATTTTTTGAACTACCAGTTATTTATAAGTGTTTAGTTTTAAACATTTGCAGATTTCTCGGCTTTTTTTTTCCTGGTTCCTAATTTTAATTTTCTTGTGGTTTGACAGCATGCTTGGTCTGAGTTGAATCTTTTTAAATTGACTACATTTCCTTTTATAGGTTATACTGGAGGCTCCATGCATCTTTGAAAAGAGTGGCTGTCTTGGAGGAGGGGAATGTTGTATCTATAGATGTCTTTTGTTTTGCTTTCTTCCCAGTTGGTTGATAGTATTTTTCCAGGTTACGTTTATCTTTGCTTTCTGTCTAAATCTGTCAGCTACTGAGAGTGAGGTGGTAAAATTTCTAACTATTCTTGTTCTGGTCTTTTAATTTAGTCAGTCCTCACTCAGGACGGACTAGTGCTTTGGTCTGTAGCAAACTGCTGCGCTGCTAGCCTGGAGGCCACCTGCTCGGTGGGTGGAATTCACCAGCAGCTCCCTGGGAGAAAGGTTGGCCGTCTGCTCTGGTTAGAATTTGGAGCCTCAGAAACCAGGATAGGGTTGCCTGGAGCCTGCACTGCCTCGGGGGCCGTGAAGGGGGCCGTGGCTCGTGTAACTCTTACAGTGTATGCACACTCATAGTCGTATCTTCCTTTTGTGCCTGACCTTCTGTAAGTACCAACAATCTCCTTTTATCATCTCTAGCAGTATTCTTCTTCTTGAGATCATCCGATATTAGTATGGGCATTCCAGCTCTCAAGGTTTGTGTAAGGTATCATTTTCCATTTGTTATTTTCAACATGTTTGTTTGTTTGGTTCTAAGGCAGCTGAGTCTTGGATCGGTGTCAGCGAGGCTGGCTCAGGACTGAGCCGGTTTCGGAGCTTTTGTCCACAGGGTCACTCTGCGTCACAGGCAGCTCGACAGCACATAACAACAACAGTATGAATTGCTTACTTTTTAGTTTAATATCTTTGTTGTTGTTTTAAATGTATTTTATTATATTTTTGTGTGTGTACCATCAAATTGAACCTGATTGGTACAGGAGGAGATTGCCCCTCCTTCTCCAGCAGAGATGGATTCAAACCACACACCTCTGGGATTGCAGTGCAGCTTCTTGCCACGAGGCCACCAGAGCTCCCTTTTGTTGTTGTTGTTAGTTGATTTCTTTTACTGTGTTTCATTCATGTACTTTGGTGTTGGGTTTTTTTTACTCTCCCTCCACCCACTCAATTGAATTTCTTAGACTGTTCATGGTTAATATAATTAGCGATAGGATTGGGTTTACATTTGCCATTTTGGTCTTTTTGCATGTCTTTTGATTATTTTGTTCATCTGTTATTGTCTTCTTTTTTTATAGACATTTTTTATTGTGATCAGACGTATATTATAAAACGTTTGTCATTCACCGTTTTTATTTGTATGAGTCAGTGATATAACATTTCCAAGTTATACAGCCATCATTATGATCCCTTTCCAATTTTTATTTTCCACGTTCTTAAAATAAATTCAGTACCCATAATCACTGCTCATTTCTGTCCCTCACCCATGTGGTGACCCTGGTAAACTTTTGAGTGCTGTATCCTTACTTATTCTGGATATACATTGCGGAGCGGGGGTCATAGAACTTTTGCCCTTTTGTGTCTTGCGCCAGAGTAAGGTTTTCAGGTTCATTCCTGTTGGTGCGCCTATCAGAATTTCGTTTTTGTTTGTGGCTGGATAATATTTTATTACATGGCTGTACACTTTTGAGGGTGTTCTAGTGGCCCAGCATTTCAGGAAGTTGCATATGATCAGGAACCAGTTGTGATGAAGAAAGTCGTTGAAGCTACACTAAAGCATTGGCAAAAACATGGTTCCAGGAATTGATGGCATACCAGTTGACAAGTTTAAACAAACCGTTACAGCCCTGGTCGTGCTCACCAGTCTCTGCCAGAAGATTTGGCTAACTGACTAGAAGAGATTGATATTTGTTCTGATTCCTAAAAAACGGTGATCCAACAGAATGTGGAAATTATCAACTGATATTAATATTACATTCAAGTAAAATACTGCTGAAGATTATTAAAAAAAAATGGCTGCAGGAGTACATCAACAGGAAACTGCCAGAAATTAAAGCTGGGTTCAGAAGAGACCAGGGAATGAGGGATGTCAGATGGACCTTGCTTGAAAACAGAGAATACCAGAAAGGTGTTTGTGTTTATCAACTATGTAAAGCCAGTTGACTGTATGAATCACAACAAATGATGGTTAACACTGAGAAAAATGAGAACCCGAGAACACTTAATAGTGCCCATAATAAACATTTACCTAGATCAAGATGTCATCCAAATAAAGGAACACTGCAGAGTTTAAAATTAGTTAAGGTGTGCGCAGTGCTATAACCTTTCTCCATGCCTAGTCAGTTTGTTTGCTGAGCAAATAGTTTGAGAAGCTAGACTCAGTGATAAGAATGTGGTGTCAGGATTGGAGGAAGACTCATCAGTAACGTGTGTTATGCAGATGACCCAACCTTGCTTCCTTGCAGAAAGTGAAGAAGATCAAAAACTACAGACTTCAATATAGGTTAAATCCCAGTGTCAAGAAAACAAAAAGCAGGGAGCTCTGATGGCCTAGTGGCCGGAAGCTGCACTGCAATCCCAGAGATATACGGTTCGAATCCACCAGATGCTCTGCTGGAGAAGGAGGGGGATTCTCTTCCTGTACCAGTCAGATCTGATTTGATGGTGCACACACACACACACACAAATAATAAAATAAAATAAAAAAATTTAAAAAAAGAAAACAAAAATCTTTTCCAAAGGGCCAGTAGGCCACAAATCATGATAGGTGGAGAGAAGATTGACGTCATCAGTTCTTTCATTTGCTTGGGTCCACAGTCAACACCTAATGGTAGCAGTCAAGAAATCAAAAGCTGTATTACATTGGGAAAATCTGCTGTCAAGATCCTGTCTAAAGTGCTGAAGACCAAGGATATCACTTTAAAGACTAAGTTGCATTTGCCCCAAGCCATCATACATTCAGTTACTTCCTGTGCATCTGAAGGTTGGACGATAAAATAAAAATGAGTGAAGAATTGATACCTTTGAATGGTCATGTTGGAAAAGACTCAGAGGAATTATAGCCAGGTTGCTTCTTAAAAGCAAGGATGGTGAAACTTTGTCTCACATACTTTGAGCATGTTGTGAGGATGGACCAGGCTTTGGGAAGAGACCTCATACAGAGAAAGGTAGGGTCAATAAAAGAGGACGACCATCAAGACAATCAGTTGCCACAGTGACTGTACCAGTGGGCTGGGACGTATTAGAGATTGTGAGGACGGCACAGGACGGGGAGAATCAGATCTAAGGTTCATAGGGGAAGCTCTCAGAATTGACTTGGTGACAGCTAACAACAGCATCCGCTGGTACTGAACCAAGAGCTGTGCCGCCAACCCAGAGGCTCAGCCTCTCCGGCAGTTGGAATTCACTAGCGGCTCTGGGGGGAGAAAGATGAGCAGAGGGTCAGCTAAAAGTTGGTTCTGACTCGACAGTAATGAGTTGTGCTCTTTTTTTTTTTTTAACTCTCTTCATCTGTTGATATTTCAGTTGTTTTTACTTTTTGAGTATTTTTGCACTAATTGTTGTAGAAGTACTGTTTTGAGTCTCAGCTTCCAAGCATTTGGCGCCTGTGGCTGGGTTATTTCACTCGGAGAACTCTCCAGATTGCTTTCTGTAAGTGGCGCCTGTGGCTGGGTTATTTCACTCGGAGAACTCTCCAGATTGCTTTCTGTAAGAGCTGTAGCCAGTATTTCTCACTTTTCTGATAATTAATAATTCACTGTTGCTTTTATTCCCATGATGGCCTACAAAGTTAATACGGGAATCCCAGGACACTGGTTTGTGCTCTTGAGAAACCTAAGTCTAAACCAAGAAGAAACATGAACAGAGCAAAGGAACACTGCCTGGTTCAAAACCAAGAAAGGAGTACGTCAGGGATGCATGCTTTCTCTATACCTTTTCAATCTATATGCAGAACAGATCATTTGGGAGGCTGGACTCTATGAAGAACATGGCATCAGGATTGCAGGAAGACTTATCAACAACCTTGCTCGGTGAAACTGAGAAGGACTTGAAGTGCTTGCTCTAGGAGGTCAAGGACTGCAGCCTTCAGTGTGCATTGAAGCTCGACATCAAGAAGACAAAGGTTCTCACCACCATGCTATTGCAAGCATGCTGATAGATGGAGAAAAGATAGTGATTGTTAGTGATTTCATCTTGCTTGGGTCAGGGACCTCTCTATAGTGCTGAAGAGCGATAATGTTAGTCTAGAGACTAAGGTGTTCCTAATCCAGACCATGGATCACTTGCTATGCACCTGAGAACTGGACAGTGATTAAAGATGAGAGAAGAAGAATTGATGCCTTTGAATTGTGCTGGAGTAGAGTATTGAATATACCACGGACTTCTAAGAGAACAAGTAAGTCTGTCTTAGGGTGAAACCAAGCTGCTCCTTGGAGACAAGGATTTTGAAGCTCTGTCTCACATTCTTTGGACATGTTGTCAGGAGTGACCAGTCCTTGGAGAAGGACATCATTCTTGGATGGGTAGAGGCACAAGAGGAAGACCCTGGATGAGATGGATGACTCAGTGGGACAGGCGTATCAGCCATGGTGAGATTGGCTCCGGATAGGACAAGGTTCAGAGCCATTGTTCAGACAGTCATTATAAGTTATACTTGACTCAGTGGCATGTATAACATGCTGCTTCTTCTTTTAGAGAAATAGCTGTTTGCCCATATTTTTGCCCATTTTGGAGTTGGGTTGTCCTTTTGCTGTTGAATTATAATTCTGTGTTTATTTTGAAAGTTAAACTCATTCCTACGTTCTCCCATCCTGTGGACTGTCTTCACTTTACCTGGTATTTAAACATAACTGAGTCATCTACTCCTCAAATAACAGGCCTTTGAAAACCCTATGACCCGTGGAAGAAGAGAGCTATGGTAGTCTAGTGGATAAAGAGTTATGCCAACCCAGAGGGGGGCAGTTCAAATCCACCAGGCGCTCCACAGGAGAAAGATAGGCAGTCTCCTTCCATGGGTTTGTTCACTGCCTCTGAATGCCTGCAGGAGGGGCTGCTGTGAGTTGGTTCTGACCTGATAGGACATAGAACAACAAAGGACGAACACCTCTGGATATGGTGCCAGAAGAGGAGTCCCTCAGGACGGAAGACATTCAAAATGCGACCTGGGAAGAGCTGCCCCCTCAGAGTTGACTCTACCGTAATGACACACCTGGAGCAGTGCTTTCACACAACAAGAGGACCTTCATTTGCGGGTACGGCAAGGCTCAAAATGAGGAGAAACCACGACGGACATCCGTTAATAATGGGAATCTGGACTATCAAGTACTGCAGCAGTGGACGTGAGCATGATGGAGGCAGCAAGCGTGGGGCAGGGTGGGGCAGGGTGCCTTCTGCCGTTCACAGGGCCCCAGTGAGTCATAGTCCGCTGACAGCTCCTGACAACAGCAGCGTCTGTGAAGAGACAGCTTGGCTTCCTTCTCTATTTGGATACCCTTTGATCTCTTTTTCATGCCTAATTTCGCTCACTGCATTTTCTAGGAGAGTATAAAATTACAGTAGCATAAGTGAGCATCCTTATTCCTGATTCCAAGAGGGGAAAGACGATCAAAGACTGCAGAGAACATGGATTGCCTCTCAATGTCAAGAGAACAAAAATTCTCACCACTAGATTGATAAGACAGCATCATGACAGATAGAGAAAAGATTGACACTGTCAACAACTTCATCTTACTTGGATCCACAGTCAGCACCCTTGATACCCGCCGTCAGGAGAGGAAGAGACGTATTGAACTGTATAAGTGTGCAGTCAGGGACCTCTCCAATATTGAGGAGCAGTGATACCAGTTTGAGGGCTAAGATGTGCCTGATTCAGGCCATGGTCTTTCCAGTTACTCCATTTGCTAGACAGTCTAGTTGGAGCTAGAGTCGTTAAGGATGACAGAACAAGACTTTGAGCTGTGGTGGTGGAGAAGAGTGCTGAATGTCCCCTGAATTGCCACAAGAATAGACAAACACATTTTTCTTGGCGAGCATACAGCCAGAGTGCTCCCTGGAAGTAATGGTAGAGCGTTGTCTCACATACTCTGGACGTGGTGCTGAGAGAGGCTGTTCCCTGGAGAGGGACATCATCACGCTTGGAAAGGTGGAGGGACAGCTGAAGAGAGTAAGATCCTTGACCAGATGCACTGACACAGTGACTGCTGTGTGGGCGTGAGTGTGTCAGAAAGCGGGCAGATGGCACAGGATAGAACAGTATTCAGGTCTGTCGTTCCTAGGGTCACTGTGGGTGCTTGATGCAGCTCCCAACAAGAAGGGGAAAGCTCTCAACCTTTCTCTAGATAGTATGATGTCACTGGGGGGGATTTTGTGTGTTGTTTTTGTATTTACATAAATACCCTTTATCCTGTTGAGGCATTTCTCTTTGTTTCTAGTACATTTTGCTCGTGAAGTTGTATTGATTTGTGCCAGTTGCCTGTTTGGCATTGACTGTGATGATCTTTTCCTTTGTTCTGTTGATGCAGCGTACTGTAGATTTCCTAGTGTTGAATTTAGCATTGCGGGAATAAATCCCCCGTTGTTACTCTGTACAGTCTTTTGACTGTGCTGTTGATTGGGCGTGGTGGCATTTGCTGATGGTTTTCACTCTGTTTACCAGTAGTGCACTCTCTGTCATTTTCCTTAGAGCAATCTCCTCCATTAGACTTGGCGGGGTGTGTGTGTGTGGGGTGTGTGTGTGTGTGTATTTCCTCCCGGAATGCATGCTTGCTCCTGTGCTGACCTGGGGGCGGGGTGTGTGTGTGTGTGTGTTTCCTCCCTGGATGCATGCTTGCTCCTGTGCTAACCTGACCCCTGTTAGCTGTCACACGAGACTGCCTTGAAATGCCCCCTGCTCTGGTTACGTCTCATTAATGTAACAGCAAACCCCATTCCCACATAGGATTAATCCCACAGGTGTGGGATTAGCATTTACAGCATATATTTTAGGGAAAACACAGTTCAGCCCATAACAGGTAGTTTTGTGGGGTTTTTGGTTTCTTTTTTCCATCAAATTACATTTTCCTGCTTACTGTGAGTCTGTACTTTTTGATTGTGGTTGTTGTAGTGGATGTTCATGTGACTTCTCTCAGTTCTTTGAACATAGAATCACTTTGAGCATATTTGTAATAATGACTGCTTTGAAGGCTGTGTGCTAATTGCTACTCCTGGAGCAGAAACATCTTTTTCTTGCTTTTTCTCTGGGCTGTATAATACGTATCCCCTCTCCGACGTCTGCTTGTCTTGTCCAGCTTTGTCATAGCCTATTCCAGCTTCTAGAATCTGAGTGCCACCTGAGGAGGCGGTTGCAGCTGTGAAGCCCCACGTGCCACTCTGCGCCTGGTGTCTCTGTTCTGTTTTTGTTTTTATGTTTAGTCCTGGTGTTCCCGGGGTGCCCCCTTTTCTTAGTAAACCAGTGGTCCGACAGAGGCTGTGTGGGAACTCCTGGAGTCCAAGAGGCCTCTGCCTCCAGCCGTGGGATCGGTGTGGGAGGGGAGCCAGTCCACGTTCCCGTCATTTTTGTGGCTTCTCTGGCTTTTACTTTCTGTCAGGCCCTGTCTTGTCCCCTCTGCTTTCCC
>NW_006399987.1:3095250-3128239 GCF_000299155.1 Elephantulus edwardii
CTTTGTAGTACACTGGGTGGCCTGTTGTCGTTGGGAAGTTTTAAATGTTCTAATCATGTCAGTGAAACTGGCGTAAATGCAGAGCAGTAAGTATTGAAAGTTGGCAGTAAAACATTTAAGCCCTAGGAGATCCAGATGAATGAATCTAAAAACTGCCTATGTATACTGGGTGAAGAAGAAATGCATAATATCCATTGTGTGATAGGAGTAGGGATAAGACATTAATTCTGATAGAAGCAGTGATAGCAAGTTCTCAGACATAACCTTAGACAGAAGTATGAGCGTCTGTGCTAGGAAAATGAGAGGAGGTTACGACAGTCAGAGGAAGACACAGGTAAGAGGCCTGTCACTTCTGGGATGGAGAGAAAGCGTGGGTACGGAGAAGCCGCCCTCCCAGCGTCCCTCTCCCCACGGAGCCGTCCCGCCGTCCCCTTCTCTGGGAGGAAGGGCGGTGACGCAGCCTTGTCTCACCGCAGGAGGAAGAGGAGGAGCAGCCGCAGCCTGCGCAGCCTCCCACCCTGCCCGTGGAGGAGAAGAAGAAGATCGCAGATCCAGACAGCGACGACGTCTCCGAGGTGGACGCGAGGCACATCATTGAGTAAGGCCCCCGCCCCTCTGCTCCTTCCACTGCAGCCGTTCCTTCTCGGGGGCTCTGGGGGCAGCAGTTAGGGTCCAGCCCCATCTCGGGACGGCGCCGACCTCTCCATCCAGCACCCTCTGTGGGAACACGACCACGCCGCAGCCCAGACCTGCTGCCGGGTCATTCCAACCCCTATGACAGAGTGGGAACGCCTTACAGGGTTTCCCAGGCTTCATCGTCACAGAAGCGGGCCGCCCCACTTTCTCCAGCTGGTGGATTTGAACTTGCAGCCCTTTTAATTAACAGCTAAGCACTTAATCACTGCACCACCAAGGAGCTTATATATGTAGAATTTCCCTTTCTTTTTGTTGGATGTTAATGTAGAAAATGCACAGATTGGGTGGTTCTTGGGTTGAGGACATAGAGGTGTGTGTGCAGCAGGCTACCTTCTCCCCTTATGCTCCCCAGTCCTCCCTGCCCTTCCTCGGGGGTGCTGTCTCTTACCCTCTTCCTGGGAGAGTCTGGATCAAGCACAGTGTGTATGTATTTATCCGTGTGCATGTGTGGGGTGCACCTTACTTCACTCCCCAGTTGGCCCGTCTGTTAGGGAGGATTCTGTGTCAGTGAGAACGTCCATCCCGTCTCCCACAGACGTTAGTATGACATTGCGGGGTTTTGCTGTGTACCTAGTCCGTGCTTTTGGTATTGCAGATGTTGTTATAACTGAAGTGGTAACACTGCCATTGCTTATGCTGCTTAGATTCATGAGCTCTGATGCTGTGGAGAGAAGTAGAGGGCTGAGGATGCTATGTGCTGTAGGTATAAAGATGATCTTAAGGAATAGGATCCTTTGAATTTATTGGAAGAAACATACAGGGAAAAAATCCACAAAGCTAAGAAATCAAAGAGCCTACGGAAAGATTTCTAGAATGATAAATATCGAAAGCTTGGCACGCAGCATTGGGACGGGAGTCAGATCGGGCATGCTTGCCATATTAAATGTCACTTTTTAAAGGATCAGAATCTTAGGTTGGATCACACAGCAGCCAAAGCATAGTAAATAGCTGTGTTTCTGTGCAAGGCTTTTGAGCTGCATCTCACAGCTCAGGCCAGGGCCAGCGCGGCCCCCAGGGGCGTGTATGGAGAGCATGTGGTCAGGAGCAGGCTGTGTCCTCAACGCCGTGTGTCCCATCTCCCAGGAATGCCAAGCAGGATGTGGATGACGAGTATGGCGTGTCGCAGGCTCTGGCTCGCGGCCTGCAGTCCTACTACGCTGTGGCCCACGCTGTCACCGAGCGGGTGGACAAGCAGTCGGCGTTGATGGTCAATGGTGTCCTCAAGCAGTACCAGGTGAGGCAGGAGGCCACATGCCGCATGGCCGTCTCTGGGGAGGGGTCCTCGGGCTGTGAGTGGCCCTGTGTGCATCCTGGGGGCTGGGGGGTGCTGATGTCAGGAAGAGCCTCGTCCACGCTCTGTTGCTTGTCTTTGGGCAGTTTTCATTTTCCCTCTGAGCTTTTCCCCCGTCTGTGCAGTCGCAGCACAGTGGGTCAGGTCAGCTGCAGGGTGAGTGGGAAATCCCTGTCTCCTGTCTCCTCACCGGGCGCCTGGACGGGAGTGTTGGCACACGCTTGTGCTGTGAGTCATCTGAGAACTGCAGAGGAGGTGCATTTTACAGGGCAGAGGGCAGCTGAGGGGCGGGGGAGACAGCAGACCTCACAGACACATGGCTCGCCAGTGGCCGCGCCCGGAGCAACACCCAGGTCTGGACATGTGTGCACTCACTGCCCGGGGCACTATGTCAGGTGGAGCTGTCTCTTTCCTGAAAACGCGGTATTGACCCCCCCCCCTCCCAGAGACTCTGGACGAGAGGGTGATGCTGTCTCAGAAGCTCTTTATCAGAGTCTGGCCTGGACACTGAGAAGATGGAACTTCTGTTCTGGGACCGCTGTCCTGAGTTCAGCTGGGAGGTCTCCAAAGAGGACCAACCGCATTACTCCAAGCGAAGAAACGGGCCCACTGATCTTCCGTTTGCTTGTGACCCCTCCTGCTGCTTTTTCTTCCTCACTTTTCCGGAGATAAACCCTCAGACCCTCCCTGAAGACATCACCCTTCAGAGAGGAGGATACAGTAGTTCCCAGTAGAACTCGGCCAAAGTTTACTTCCTTAAATCTATTCCGAAAATTTTCAAATGTCCATTCATAAAGTTAAGTTAAGAAAACAGTCTTAAGGAAGCTCTGGTGGCCTAGTGGCAAGAAGCTGCACTGCAATCCCAGAAGTTCATGATTCGAATCCACCAGATGCTCTGCTGAAGAAGGAGGGACAATCTCCTCCTGCACCAGTCAGGTCCGATTTGACGGTACACACTTAAAGAAAACAGTCTTGAGTGATGGTGGTGGATGATGGGGACATGAAGCCAGACATCCTGGGGAGTGACAGCGGAGCAGCGAGAGCCCGGGTGGCCCAGGAGAAGCAGCAGAAGCGGGCAGCTGGGTGACAACGGCGTTGGTGCTTCTGATGGGCGACGGGGAGATGCTGCTGAACATGGCGCTGGTGACGCTGGTGCTCCTGGGGGCCTTCTGGCTGTTGGTACACTTGGGGCAACAGGGTCTTGGGGCAGAGGCAGGCTAAGAGAGTCCCCCCAGCCTCGCTGCCTTGTATGAAGAAATGCAACTTCAGCTTGGAGCAGCTGTGCCGGTGTGAAGGTCCCGCAACCCACTCATCCTACCTGCAGTCAATGGGAAAGTCTTCGACGTGACCACAGGTGGCAAGTTCTACGGTCTCATGGGTCCGTATGGAATATTTGCTGGTAGAGTTGTTTCCAGAGGACTGGCAATATTTTGTCTGATAAAGATGTACTTCAAGGTGATTATGATGATCTGTCAGATTTGAATGCTGTACAAATGGAGAGTATTTACAAATTGGAAACGCAGTTTTAAAAAAGTAGGCTTATGTAGGCAGACTCCTAAAGCCAGGAGAGGAATCATCAGGATTACAGGTGAAGAAGGCACAAGGGTCACAATAAACAAGACTGAACTTTGTAAACAATCAACGTCAGGCGCCTTCAGACCTGCCTTCTTACTCTCTCACAGAATGCCCAGCACCTTTCACCTGCTGCGAAAAGAGTTCAACAGATTCGATAGAAGGTAAATGAGTCTCACTCTGGAAAAAAGAAAAAAAAGAAAACAGTCTTTTCTTTAGTGCATGCTTTGGAAAGCCCTTTAGGTGGTCGTTTGCCCCTCACACACACGAACAAAATCAAACTCTGTGCCGCCGAGTGGTCTGACTTGTGGTGACGCCGTGTGTGGGGCAGAACTGCGTCCTGGGGTTCTCTTAAAGGTTCTGATCTTTGTAGGTGCAGGATGCCAGGCCTTAACTCTGCAGTGCAGCAGTTTTAAAACATTTAGACTAGCTTCCTGCCCGCGCACCAGCTTGGAGCCCATGACGTCCTCCTGGGAGCAGGACTTCTACACCACAAAGACGGCTGGGAGGTGGTAGTGCACGGCCACTCTTGCTGGCTATAAACAAGGTCTCTGGAACCAGAGGGAGCACCCAGTTCTTAAATTGAAGGTGTCTGTGCCAGAGATGAAACACAGTCCTATTTAGGCAAGAGATGTACTTATGTTTACGAAGCAAGAAAATACCAGGACTCCTGGTGGCAAACTAACAAAACCAGAGTAATCTGGGGAAAGGTGGCTCAGGCCGTGGAAACAAAGGCATGGTTCAGGCCAAGGTTGGAGCAGCCTTCCTGCTAAGGCTTAGACACAGAATCTGTGTAATGCCACATCCCTCCAGGATTTAAACTTCCTAAAAAGCAAGTAAGTCGAATTACGGACTTAGGAAAGAAATCAAACACTTAGATGAGCAGCTGAGTGCAAACTTCTTATCCACCTGAAGACATATTACCTCTTCTCTCCCCCCCTAAAAAGGCCCAATAAACACACACAGAGACCCCACCCCCCGTTGACTCTGGCACGGGCCACCCTGCATGGGATTTCCAGGGTTGTCCATCTGAGGGGAAGAGCCAGCTTCATCTTCCTCCCACCGAGAAGCTGGTGGGTCTGCAGTGCTGACGTTGCAGCAGCCCAGCACTCAGCACCCCGCACCACCAGCCGCAGGAGTCACAGCGTCACATGTGGGACATTTTTTCTGTGTAATCAGTGGGAAGCCACACACAGACGTGCGATGTAGTACTTAGAGACCTAATGGTTCAGTGTGTACCACGGACAGAAGCTTTGTACTGGAGCGCAGTGAAGCTGGGGGTCCCAGCACTGATGGGATCCAGAAAAGGGGTGTTGGAATGTGCAACAGTGAATGGGTGGAAACCCAAGTTCTCTATAAGCTTTCGTTAAAATTGCAATTAGAAAAAAATAGATTATTATTGCAGGTTAATAATAATAATAATAGTGATGGATGTAGAGAGCCGAGCTGGTGGGTGGACGTGGAGGACGGTGCGGGTGGACGTGGAGGACGGTGCGGGTGGACGTGGAGGACGGTGCGGGTGGACGTGGAGGACGGTGCGGGTGGACGTGGAGGACGGTGCGGGTGGACGTGGAGGACGGTGCGGGTGGACGTGGAGGACGGTGCGGGTGGGTGGACGTGCGCACTCGGTGTCAGACCTAACCCCCAGGCCCCACCCGGCCGCCCCGTCCTTACAGATCAAGGGCTTGGAGTGGCTGGTGTCTCTGTACAACAACAACCTGAACGGCATCCTGGCCGACGAGATGGGCCTGGGCAAGACCATCCAGACCATCGCGCTCATCACGTACCTCATGGAGCACAAGCGGATCAACGGGCCCTTCCTCATCATAGTGCCTCTCTCGTAAGTGTGCCTGCCGAGTACCTGTGTGCCCGGCCGCCCCGCCTCAGCTGTCGCCCAGCGCTGCCGTGGACTAGGACAGGGGTGGGTGATGAGAGGCCCCTCCGTCATCCTGGCGGACACAGCTGCCTGCACAGGGTCCCTGGTGTCTCAGCCCCACAGGCAGCACCTTCCGGGCATGGACGTCACAGGAGCCTAAGACCCTTCACTAGTGGAGCAGGTGGGCTCCCCATGACCCCCTGGCTCTGTCCTCGTTCCACTTCCTGCCTTGTGGCTCTGCAGCTGGGCCGGAGGACCATGTTCCATCCAGTTCCCACCTGGTCCTCACAACTTAGATGTGGCTCAGGGTGGCGGGACCTGGGCCCCAACACTGTCCTCTGGACACTCTTCCTGATACCGCCCCCCCCCGAACTCTTCCACCAGGTAGCTTTTGGGGGCCAGGGTCCCCCTACCGCTCAGGCCTTCCTCCTCCCAGCTCAGCAGTTGTTGTTAGTTAGTTGTCATTGAGTCAGATATGACTCGTGGTCACCCTCTGAACGGATCTAAGTAAGCCCTATCCCGTTCTGTGCCGTCCTCATCATCTCTCACTTACCTGGGCCCGCCGCGGCAGTCACTGTGTCAGACCGTCTCGTTGAGGGGCTTCCTCTCTGCAGTACCACACAGAGACTCTTGCCCAGGGTTTTTCCAGAAGTTTCAGGGCTGACTCGTCAGCACAACACAGCCCCAAGCCAGTCAGTGTCCTGAGACAGCACCCTGGGCCTGGCCCTGGAACAGCGCAGCCCCCTAACCTGGATGGACACTCAGCTAGGACCACCACAGCCTCCCCTGGGTGGACACTCAGCTAGGACCACCACAGCCTCCCCTGGATGGACACTCAGCTAGGACCACCACAGCCTCGTATCAGTGCTGAGGGCTGATGGTGGGGGTGCTGGGAAGCTGAGCACCTGTGGCTGGACCCCACAGGAAATGGCTTCCGGCCTGTAGAATGCTGGGCCCTGGAGCCCTGTCCCCACTAGTTGAGGGCTTGTGTCCTGACCCCACGGGAAATGCCTTCCAGCCTGTAGACTGCTGGGTCTTAGAGCCCTGTCCTTAGCAGGCTCGTGACCTGACCTTGAAGGCAGAAAAGACTGGGAATCCCAGAACTTCCCTAGAATTTACCGTGGAGAGCTTGATTTCTTCCCCCTGTCTCACGTTCGGTACGATGGTGTAACGCAGGCTCCTGCACCAGCAGGTTTCACTGAGAGAACTGTAGCCCACCATGGCCAGTGACTGCCCAGGCCTGGCTGGGGCCTCACCTCCCTGCTGACCACACCTGTCCTGCCCGCTTATGCTCTTCCCATCTGCCCTGCCGTTTGAAGGCCCTTGTCTCTGTCAGGAGGCTGGCCTTTCCCTGCCTCTCCTCTTGTGTCCCTGCTCTTTCACCCCTGGTTAGATGGTGGAGACACAGCCCCGTGTGGTCCTCCCTCCCGTCCTTTCCCTGTGAGCAGCACCTCAAGCTTCTTTCAGATCTGGTGACCCCCTCAGGGACCATTTCTGTGCCCTCTGAAGCCGTGGCCGCTTGTCTTTGTTTTCCTCTTCGCTTTGAAGTGATTTCAGGCTTATAAAGAATTATACGTGTCATATGAGGAAATTCTCGATAGCAGCACTTTCACAGGTCCGCTCCCAGGCTGTGGGACCAGGACTTGGTAGCTGGTGCTGAGAGAAAACCTTTGATTGCATTCTTGCCCTGGGACTGTGCCAGTGGCAGCTGTCACTCAATGGGACAAAAAAAATTCCTGTACATGTTTGCATCGCATTAGTGAACTTGGCCTTATTTTACTTCACAGATAATGCATTTTCTCCAGATTGTAGGTCTGTGGCAGCTTTGAGTTGAATAGGTCTTAATTGGTGCTTTTCAGTATTTGTCATAATTCTGAATTGTACATTGAACAGAGCAAGGAAACACTGCATAGTTCAAAATCAGGACAAGTGTACGCCAGGGATGTATCCTACCTCCATACCTTTTCAATCTATATGCAGAACAGATCATCCGAGAGGCTAGGCTGTATGAGGAGGAGTGTGGTCTCAGGATTTGAGGAAGACTCGTCAGTGACCTGCATTATGCAGATGACACAGCCCTGCTTGCTGAAACTGAGGAGGACCTGAGGCATTTGCTGCAGAAGGTCAAGGACTGCAGCCTTCAATATGGATTAAAGCAAACATCAAGTAAAAGAGATTCTCACCACTAGGCCAATTGGCAGCATCATGATAGATGGTGAAGAGATTGGGATTGTAAACAGCTTCAGTTTGCTTGGCTCCATAATTAACACTCTTGGTACCAGTACCAGCATCCAAGAAATCAAAAGACGAATTTCACTGAGAAAGTCTGCTGTCAGGGACCTCTCCATATTACCGAAGAGCAATGATGTCAGTCTGGAGACTAAGGTGTACCTGATCCAAGCTATGGTCTTCTCTTACTTGCTATGCATCAGAAAGCTGGAAAATGTCTAAGGATAATAGAAGGAGAATTGATGCCTTTGAGTTGTGGTGCTGGAGAAAAATATTGGATATATTGTGGGCTACTAGATGAACAGGTTCGTCCTGGAGAGGGTGAAGCTGGGCTACTCCATGGAGACAGGGATTCTGAAGCTCTGTCTGACATACTTTGGGGCATGTTGCAAGGAGGAACCAGTACATCATGCTTGAAAGGTACAGAGAGGTACTTCATGCTTGAAAGGGTGGAGGGATAATACAAGACCCTGGATGAGATGGATTGACTCAGATGGACTGGAGAAACAGGGCATGTCAGAGATAATGAGGTTGACTCGGGTTGAGAGCTGTTGTACCTAGGGTCTCTAAGAGTCACAAACGACTTGATGGCACATAACAACATCATACACTGCTGCCTGTTTTAACCCTTTCACAGCAGTATCAACCACAAATTACCTCAGATTCCAGTCCTGCATTCTAGTCCTTCTTAATCCGTGGGCTCTACTAAAACTTGCCCACCGTGAGTAACCCTTGTGGCACTTGATATACCAGTGGCATAGCGTCCAGTATTGTATGGTGGTACACGATTTCCATGGTAGACAGAGTGGTAGAGCTCCCAGATTAAGAGTGACTAGAAAGCAGGATTGGCTTCTTAAATAGCAGGCCTCTGAAAACCCTGTGAACAGTAGAGGAGTATGGATAGTTATAATATTAGTAGTAGGACCAGGTAGGAATGAGAAAATAGTAGCAAGCATCCTCTAATAACTGGAACATGAAGTGAAATGCATGAACATCGACATACTAGGTATCAGTGAGATGAGATGAAATGGACTGAATTTGGCCACTCTGAATTAGGTAATCCCATGGTATACTATGCTGCGAATAAAAGACAGAACGAGAGTGGGGTTGTATTCATAGAAAAGAATGTCAATTTCCAGTTCTATCTTGAAATACAGTATTGTGAGTAATAGGGTATTAACCATATGCATACAAGGAAGACCTGGTTAACAATTATTATTGAAATACACTCTCCTAGAATGTATTTCTCCTAGAGCCAAACGGAGAAATTGAAAATTTTTATCAAATCTTGGCGATCTGAAATGTGACTGAACACATATGTAATCAAGATGTGTTAATGATAATTGATGACTGGGATGTAAAAGTTGGAAACAATGAAGAAGGAATAGTAGTCAGAAAATATGGGCTTGGTGAGAGAAATGAGGCTAGAAAGAGAATGATCACCTTTTTGTTTTCAGTGATTTGTTCATTGCAAATACTTTTAAAAAAAAAAACATGAATGGCAGCTTTGCACATGGACTTCACCAGTTGAACTGCAGAGGAGTCAGATTGATGACATCCGTGGAAGGAATAGTTGGGAGGGGCTCAGTATCAGCAGTCAGACTAGACCAGGGGTGGACTGTGGGTCAGATCATCAGTTATTCACGTGCAAGTTCGAATTGAGGCTGAAGAAAATGAAAATGTGTCTGTAAAAACCAAAATAGGGGTGGGGGGCAGGGGGAACGGCTGGGCAGGGAGAAAAGTGCAACAATGAAGCAATGGAAGTCCAAAATCTGTAAATGTTCATTAAAATTATTAAAATAAAATCTAAAATAAATAAATAGATAAATTTAAAAAAAAACAACACCAACAACCAAAATAGGAACTTGAATCTATTCCACCCGAATTTCAAAATCACCAGTTGTCTAAGACCAGATGAGTTGTGGGATGATATCAAGTCTGTCATCCATGCAGAGAGCAAGAGGTCATTAGACAGGAGAGTAAAAAATAGAAATTGACTTCAAAAGAGACTCTGAAAATTGTACTAGAGCTTTGAAAAGCCACACTGGAAAGAAAACATGCTGAAGTAAAAGAGTTGAACAGAAGAGTTCAGAGGGCAGCTCGAGAAGACAAAGCTGGAATTGGAGAATAAAAAGGGAAGAATTCACTCTGCATTCCTCAAGCTGAGAGAACTGAAAAACACATTTAGCCTCAAATTGCAATATTGAAAAATGCTATATATTGAATGACCTAGGAAACATTAAAGGAAGTTGGAGGGAATACATAGGGTCACTGTACCAAAAATAACCGACCGAGAAATTTCAGAAAGGACCATACGAACAGGAGCTGGTGGTAATGAAGGAGGAAATTGAAGCTGCACTGAAGGCATTGCCAAAAAATAAAGCCCCAGGAGTCTATGGGACACCAATTGATTGTTTTAGTTAACAGATGCAGCCCTGGATGTGCTCACCAGGCTATGCCAGGAACTTTGGGGACAACTGTCTGGCCAATGGATTGGAAGGAGGGTCATATTTATTCCCATTCCCAAGAAAGGTGATACAACAGAATGTGAAAACTTATCATTAATATCACAGACAAGCAAAGTACTGCTGAATGTCATTCCAAACCAGCTAGAACAGTACATACGTAGGGAACTGCCAGAAGTTCAAGTAGAATGTAGACGCGGCTGTGGCACCAGGGATATCATTGTCAGATGGATCCTGGCTGAAAGTGAAAGATAACAGAAGCATATCTATGTATGCTTTATTGACTGTGCAAAGGTGTTTGACTGTGTGGATCATATCAAACTTAAGGCTAACATTGACAAGAATTGGAACCCCATTGCACTAAATTGTGCTCATGTAAAACTTAGACAAAAGGCTAGTCTGAAGAGAGCAAGGGAACGTTGTTGTTGTTGTTATGTGCCGTCGAGTTGTTTGCGACTCATAGCGACCCTATGTACAACAGCCCTAAACCCTGCTCTATCCTGTGCCAATCTCATTGCCACTGACACACCCATCCCAATTACCCCAGTCACTGCATCAGTCCACCTCATAGAGGGTCTTCCCCTCCTGCACTGTCCCTCCACTCTACCCAGCATGATGTCCCTCTCTAAAGACCTGTCTCTCCTTACAACATGTCCAGAGTATGTCAGGCGAAGCCCCAGAATCCTTGCCTCCAAGGAGCAGCCTGGTTTAACCCTCTCTAGGGTGAATCTGTTTGTTTTCTTGGCAGTCCATGGTACATTCAATACTCTTCTCCAGCACCACAGCTCAAAGGCATCAATTCTCCCTCTATCCTCCCTAGTCATTGTCCAACTCTGATGCATAACAAGTGATTGCAAAACCCATGGCCTGTATCAGGCTCACCCCGGTCTCCAGAGAGACACTATTGCTCTTGAGTATTTTGGAGAGGTCCCTAACCGCAGACTTTCCCATCGCAATACGTTTTTTGATTTCCTGGCTACTGGTGCCAAGAGTGTTGACCATGGAGCCGAGCAAACTGAATCTGTGAACAATCTCAGTCTCTTCGCCATCCATCCTGATGCTACCGATTGGTCCAGTGGTGAGAATTTTTGTCTTCTTGACATTGAGCCTCAGTCCATATTGAAGGTTGCAATCCTGTGTCTGATAGATGTAGATGCTCGTCAACTGTCCCTCACTTTGGGTCACTTGAAAATCCGGGTGCACATGTGTGGCATGGTCCCCCAGAAGTGCCTCAGATTTGTGACCCAGAGGCCCATCACCAGGACTTTCGTTTGCCAATGTGTCCTCTGTAAACCTGAAAAATGTCCTGTATAAAACTTAAAAAATAATCTTGTGGAGGAGAGCACTTAAAAACTCGATAATTTCCCATCATACTGAATCTTTCCTGAACTGATTTTATTGTAACTGATTTATCACTGTTGAAAAATGTACACTCATTACCATCAAGTTGGAACTGAGTCATAATTGACCCTCCTCTGGGTCTTCAGAGGCTGTAAATCACACGAGAGGTGATTACCCGTCTTTCCCTTTGGGTCTGCTGGTAGCTTTGAACTGCCAGAGAGGTGTCCCCTGTGGTGAACTGCACTCTCCCTGGACTGTGCCCCAGGGCTCGCTCTGTCGCTGCGCTGGTTGGCTGTCAGATAGCTTTTCCTTCTGGTTTTTTGTGGTTTTTTTTTCTCATCAAATTCTGCCATCTCCTATACGCTTCACTGTTTTCTTTTTTAAAAAAAGGCTTAAAGCAGCTTTATTAAGGGGGCTCCCGGGCGAGATTCCTTGGTCTGGAGAGAGAGACCAGGGGAAAGCACCCATTTGCTTCACTTTTGTACATACAGCATGGTGGGCCCTGTCTTTGTTGTTGCTTGAATTGGCCTATGTCTGAGCTAAGGAGGGCCCTCAGCTGCCTTGCTGTGTCTTTTTGGTTTGTCCTTGGCATTCTGCTATCATGTTAAATTTTTATATTAGAATAGTCTTAGCAGAGGTAGTACGTAGAGCTCACGTGTATTTGTCACATCCAGGTAATGAACCTCGGTCTCTTATTTGCAACTCAAGCCAGGCTGTCTTCTGGTTTCTGGAATCCCCTCATTTCTCCATTGTCCTTTTTTCCCCTCCAATGGGGGTCTTATCTGGGACAGCTGTCATGTCCCAGTAGCCACTCTCTCAGTGACTGTTGACCAGACTCCATACTTTTAATGACCTGGTGCCGTAGAGGAGTCCAGGTCGGGTATTTATAGCATGTCCCTCAGCCTGCTTTTGTCGGCTGTTTTTCTCAGGGTTAGGCTTCAGTCAAGGGTAAGAAGGTGGCAGAGGGCGGGCCCATTGTCTTGAAGAGTATATGACTCAACAAGACTTAGCACCCTTGATGTTGACCTTGATAAACCTGGCACTAAAAGGAGGGCACTACGCGAGGCCTGTGTGCAGGGGTGAGCGTTCCGCTCCCCCTCCTTGAAGGAAGAGCATGACTTCACTTATTTGGAATTCTTACACTTCAGTGTTGCTCAGTGCCTTCCGCTCACACCCTCCCCCTGTTGGTCACTAATCGCTCCCTGTGTTAGCTCCTACATCTGAGCAAAGAGGGGTCGCCTCAGGGGCACCGGGTGTCATTGTGCTGGGCCTTTTCTGGGGCAGAGATGTGAATATGTATATGTGTATTCTCGGCCCTGCAGACATACACCCACAAGTGGCGGTGTGCCTGGTCCTCTGTTGTTGCTAGTTGACATCACTTTGATTTTAGCAGCCCCGTGCGATGGCACACAATGGCCCTATCGGGTTTTCTACACCGTAAACATTATGGGAACAAATGGTCGAATCGCTCCCCTTTGGAGAACTGAAGGGATTTGAACCATCAGCCTTCCAGTTAGTGTCTGAGTACTTAACCATTGTGCCCCCAAGAGGCTTTCTGTTGAGCCAGGCGTGAGGTGGTACCAGTGTCTCTCTTCCAGGACCACCTGGTTGGTTCTCCCACTTCCCACCTAGCTTGTCTGTAACCTCCCTCACCGATTGAGGGGTCCAGCTCCTGCCACCTCTCATCTGTTTACTTCTCTGTCAGCCTCAGAACCCACGACAGCAGTCTCAGAACACGCACCTGGACCTCCTGGGGAACACATGTAGTAGAGTGGGAGCTTGTTTGTAGCCTTGCTGTTTAATGTCACAATGCCATTTCCAGAGTTGGTCAAGTCACCGTTTAACGTCACAATGCCATTTCCAGAGTTGGTCGAGTCACCGTTTAATGTCAAAATGCCTTTTCCAGAGGTGGTCGAGTCTGCTTGTGTGGCAGCCCCGCTTCATCAGGGTTCTGGTGTCCACTCACAACCCCCAACGCCCGTTTGTCTGAGGGCACGTCCTCGAGGCCAGCAGAGTAGCCTGCGCCCTGGTGACCATCGCAGTTGCCCACGTCCCTCTGTCCCCTCTGGACTTGCAGCTTTCTGCCGGAACCTCGCTCAGCAGCCCCCTCTCCTCCTCTGGCTCTTCACCCTCCCTCGGGACGCTGCCCCGGCTCTTCAAGCCCTGAATCTCCCACATCGCTGATCTGCCCGTTTCCCAGTCTCTCCCACTTGCGGGCCCTTTGGTGTCACAAGGTGGAGACTTGATTCCTGACCGAGCTGGCGAGGGCCATTGCTCTCGTGGAAAGGGGTTGGCCCTGCAGCTCAGGCATCCTGTGACCTCTGCCCTCATGCCTCTTGGCCTCTGATAGCTGCTGCCACCTTGTCTTGGGTCCCCCTGGCAGGGCAGGGGACAGCAGGTGCATACAGTCGTTGAGTGTGCACCCCTCCCTCCACGTGTCTTTAAATAAGGGTTCTTCGAAGCTTCAGCACAACACCGTTGGCTCTACCTGAGCCCACCTGGTTGGCCTTGGCTGCCAGGTGGCCTGGCAGTAGGCATTTAAGGTGGGCACAGCCCCAGCCTCCCTGCCGGTTCAGGAGAGCTGAGTGCACCGTGAGCAGCCTCTGCCTTCTGTCTCACAGACCGCCCAGTCTAGACTCTTCAGTGTCGCAGTCATAACACGTGAAATGGCCTTTCCTGCTGCCGCCACCCTCCGCTGAGGCTCTGGTTCTGCCGCCCAGACTCACAGCCTCCTCCTCACTTGCATTTCACCTGCATCCCAGCTGCCGCTGGTGTCCATCTCTCTCCAGCCTTGTCCACCATCACTTAGCCCAGGCCTCCCTCCTGCCTGTTCTGCGGCCCCAGCCCTGGCCAGCTGGTCTCCCTTGCTCACTGGGGCTGGACATCTTGCAGCTCAGGACCCTTCAGCAGCTGCTGTGTTTTGAGGGAACAAGGAACCTGTGGTGTTCCTGGGTTTTCCCGGCACAGTGGTTGACCAGAAGCAAGGCCGCAGAGGCTGCATTTTCTGTCAGAAGGTCCATAGCGTAGAGTGGATTCCCTGAGGAATGACTCCATGACAGTGAGTCCCTCTCCAGCTGGGCACTCCACCAGGTCGCTCCAGGTTCCTTCTCACCCTGGAAGCACTGTCTCTGAACCACCCGTGTCCTGACTCCCAGCGGGTGCCTCTCCCTCTGTTCCTCCTCACCCAAAGCCCCGCGGCCCCCTGAGGATGAGTGCCTGATGTCGTGCCTGAGTTCGCCCTCCGCCGGTTGTTACCTGTGTCCCCTAGGCCCTCACTGCCCTGCGGCCGGTGGTGTTGGGTTCATGGCAAGCTGTCGGTGAGGGGATGGAACCTGACTGTCCCGTCTTGTCTCCACCAGAACGCTGTCAAACTGGGCATACGAATTTGACAAGTGGGCCCCCTCTGTGGTGAAGGTGTCATACAAGGTAAGCCACAGCCTGGGGGGTGCTTTCCTAACTTAGGAGGTGACGTGTGCGGGTAGAGGGTGCAGGGAGAGACGGGAGACGAGGAGGAAGCACACGCTGGGAGTCGGGGAGAGAGAGAGAGAGAGAGAGTGTTTGCGCGTGCGCATGTGATGGCCTTCACACCTGCGCTCATGTTAGTACATGCTGAGCATCCCTTCCTTGGTTCATTGGGAAGCGACTATTAGGAGAATTACGTTGTGGGCTCTGTCTTTGGCCTCCGATGGCAGTGATGCTCTCCCCGTTAGCTTTCCTTACTTAAATGTGTGCTTTGGCTCAAGGCTGGGCTGCAGACAGTGTATGACTGAGTGCGCTTCTTGACCCCTCCCGTTCCCCAGGGAAGCCAGGCCTGCCTGGGTGCCATCCCTCCAGACGTGGGACCTCTCACTGTATTTCCTGTGCTGGTGAGGGAGCTGAGGCACCGGGCTGTGTGGCAAAATAGGGCTTTCAGACCTGACCATTGGCCTCCAGTGTCCAAGCTCTTCCTGCAGGACTGTGATGGGCAGAGTGTCAGAGGGACAGAGGGAAGGGTTTGTGTGCGACTCAGAGAAAGGAGAACTTGGTGACTTTGAGCTAAAAATAGGAGGCAAGAGTTTGAGAAGACCAGTTCAACGCAGCCCTCAGCATCTGGCCTGTGCACCTGGAGCAGTACAGGTGCAGAGTGTAGGGCTTGGCCTGGTGGGTGTTTACATGTGAGAGGAGGGCTCTCAGCCAGTGGATGTGGGGCCTGAACACAGACGATCAGGGAAATTGGGGATCAGGGAGATGAACCGTTTATCAGGCCCATGCTCGTGTTCTCTCCCCCTAAAAACCTGACCTTCTGCAGGTTCACCCCCGCCCCTGCAGGGGTATGTCACGTCAAGTTAGCAACATCCATGCCAGCTCCAGGAGGCTGAGCCTCCTCCAGGCGGCTGCCGGAGTGAGGGACACACCTGGCTGCTCCCTGGCTGTCAGGGACCAGGAGGCTCAGTGTTCTTCCAGGCTGCTGTTAGGGAGGTGAAGGGGGGTGTGTGTGTGTGGGGGTGTGCGCGCGCGTTCTCACCCATCTCCGGGCCGTGGCCGGGGTGAGGGGACACACCTTTCTGTTCCCTGGATGTCTGGCACCAGGAGACTGAGTGTTCGTGTGTACCATGTGTACAGGCTGCTGTCAGGAAGGTGAAAGGGGGGTGGTGTGTGCACCTGACTTTCTGGCACTGGGAGGCTGAGGGCATATGTCTTCTCTCAACAGGGCTCGCCAGCGGCAAGACGTGCTTTTGTCCCTCAGCTCCGAAGTGGAAAGTTCAACGTCCTACTGACGACGTATGAGTACATCATCAAAGATAAGCACATCCTGGCCAAGGTAGCGTGTCCTGGGCTGTCAGGGCCATGTCGCCGCCTGCCCTGTGGTTGCTGGCGGTTTTGTTTTGATGTTGACTAGTGACTTAAAAGGCCTCTCCTGTGACGGAATGGCCTCACGGGGTTTTCTTGGCTGTCGTCTTTTCAGGCCGGTCACCAGATCTGTTAGTCCTATGGAGCCACTGCCTGGGTTTGAACAGCCGGCCTTGGTTATCAGCCCAGTGCAGACTGTGCACTACCTGGACACTTGCCGCCCTGTGATGTGATGCATGGCTAAGATTCTTGTTTTCTCTAAAGCCCATTTCACGTGTTCTGTCAGTGACACGCGTGCATGTCTGCACAGCTGCCCACCCTGGTCAAGGGTACCGTATGTCCACCTGACCCTGACTCTGCCTCTCAGGCTCTCTCCCAGCTGGCCCTGGGTTGACAGAGCTGTGCACTTGTCCTTCGTGACCTTGGCCTTCCCTCTCTGGGGCCACATTTCTACCACCAGCACTCAGGAAGAGCAGATCTGTGAGGCTTGGGTTTGAGCACTCGGGGGCTCAATGGGGTCTGAGCTCTCTGGAGTGCTGCTGATTGGCTGGCCCTGGGCCCCCGGGTTGTAGTTCTCCAAGGACCATCCAGCCCTGGAAACACAGCTCACTCCAGTGTGAAGGCAGGTCCAGCGGCTGTTAGGCCGCCAAGAAGTTACTAAAAATATACCATGACCCAGAACCCACCCAGAGATAAAGCAGACAACAGCCATTGTTTATGCAGTTTATCATTTAGCTTGGGGGGGGGTGATCAAGGCTGAAGATGCCACATGTCACGTCTGTAACCGTGGAGTGGAATGGGTGCCGAATGTTCGTTTCTGACCAGGGGACAGCGGAGAGGTTTACCAGTTACAGCACCTCTCAGGGCGAGTCCCAGACACTGGCCATTCTGTTGCGTTCTTCCTACACATCCCCGCCCCATCCTGTGTGAGGAGGGGAGGAGCCCTGGTGACGCCGTTGTTAAAGCACTTAAAGTGCCAGTCATAACACTGGCCATTCAAACTGCTCAGCCACTGCTCCGTAGACGTTACAGCCTTGGGGACCCTGTGGGGTCGTTCTGCTCCATCCCGTATGGTCACTATGACGCAGAATTGACTTTGAGGGCAGTGAGGAATTGATGAGGAAACTGAGGCCCTGGAGCCAGGTCTCCAGAAATGAGGGGTGCTTTTTCTGTGGGTCACCCTTCTGTCTCAGGGCACAGGTAGACCTGTCCCCCAACCGACATGTGGCCTCTGTGCCTGGCAGCACCTTTGGGTGCCGTAATGCCGTGTGATGGGCCTGCCGGGTCTGATGCCAGCTGCACCCCAGCCTCAGGGGCCCTGGACTTCGCTGTGTACAGGTCACCATGAGGTCACATACATATGATTGTGGCCTTTTGATTGACAATATCCAGCCAGAGACACCTTGGTAGTCTGCTTCCAGAATTCACTGCCATTAAAAACCCCCGTGGCACGTGGTTCTGTTCTTCCCTGTATTCGACAGCAGTGGGCCAGCGTCTGGACCAACCCAGCCGCCGTCAAGGCACTTCCACCTCACAGTGGCCCCACAAGTCAGGGTAGACATGCCTTATCGGGTCCCGGCTGTAGATCCTAGGGCAGGCTGCCTCTTGTTCACCCTCAGCTGGGCTGATGGGTTTGGACCACTGATCTTCCTGTTAGCCGTCCAGTGCCTAATTTACTGTACCACTAAGCATAGTTAAAAAAATACTCATTTCTCCTTTGATGAAAAAAAAAACCCTTTTTTTGAAAACCACAGTACTTTTCTGCCTCTAGCATTATTCCCTTACTGGTGCCTCCCAGCCCTGTGTCCATGTCGTATCTGCATCTACTCCGTTCTTCATGTGTGAGCCAGCCACAGGCTAACCGGAGGCAGAGGGTCTCCGTCCCGAGGGCAGCACCAGCCCCTCTGAGAGCCGCCGGCCAGCCCCTGACATGCCTGCCTTTGGGCCCACAGATCCGCTGGAAGTACATGATCGTGGACGAAGGGCACCGCATGAAGAACCATCACTGCAAGCTGACCCAGGTCCTGAACACACACTACGTGGCCCCCCGCCGCCTGCTGCTGACCGGCACGCCCCTGCAGAACAAGCTCCCCGAGCTCTGGGCACTGCTCAACTTCCTGCTGCCCACCATCTTCAAGAGCTGCAGTACCTTCGAGCAGTGGTTCAACGCGCCCTTTGCCATGACCGGAGAGAAGGTGAGTGCGCCCCGCCGGCCACAGGGCAGTAGAGGGCAGAGTGGCCGTGGGGAGGCAGTGCGTGTGCTCAGGTTTCTGCACTTGGCAAGTGTTGAGTGCCCACCACACTTGGCCTGGGATGCGGGAGGAAAAGTAGACACGGGAAGGAGCAGGAGTCATGAGGGTGGACACCTGGGGACACTCGGGGCTCTCCGACCCACTGCTTCATCACCTGAGGGAGCAGGAAGAAGCTGGGGGCCGCGGGGTCTGATGGTCACTTGAGAGGAGTCAGGGCTCGCCCGCTCTGAGGGCAGCCTGGCCAGACTTTGTTTCATTTGACATTTTTGTTTATTTTCTTTTACTATTAAAACAGTAAGGTTTCTGGTAAAAGTTCTCCTCGGAAGTTAGGTTGGCACGGTTTGCTCAGTGACTTGTTTTCACCAGGTGTCAGCTTCCCATTACTTCCTGTCCAGCTTCCCTGCCCCGTGGCCTTCTCGTCTGCTTTTTCATAAATGTTGCTCGTTTGGTCTCTTGTTTTTTGAGGGGTTTTAAAGGGAATACGGTGCTTGTGGGTGATAGTGTTTATTCCATGAGTTAGTCTATGAGTTACCTGAAATATGACCTCAGTTTTTGGTTCAAGGTTTAAAGTATCTCTGAATGAGTCTGACCTGACCCAGGAAGTGTGCACTTTGTGTGTGTGATTTTTATTTTATTTTAATAATTTTAATGAACATTTGCAGAGATTTTGGATTTCCATTCATTCATTGCTGCACTTCTCTCCCCACCCAACCCTCCTTTCCCCCCGAGTTCGCTCCTCTCTTTGAAAAGTAAAAGAAAAACTCCCTCCCTGGTACACAATCCCCCTGCATCCCTCCCACTACCCCAAGTACATTCCACTGTGCAACAGCCTTAATTGTGGACTCTTGTGATAACCATAATACCCTATCATACATCGCTTTTAAGTTATTCTCCTCCTCATCTGTTTCAGTGCAGTATATACAATTTATCCAGTTTTTCTCAGTCTTACCCCAACCCTGATATCAGTCCCATTTTACAGCAGTGGCATCATGCAGTATTTGTCCTTTTGCGACTGAGATATTTCACTCAGCATAATGTCCTCCAGAGTCACCCATTTTGAATAATATTGCATGAGTTCCTTCTTTTTCAATGCAGTGTAGAATTCCATTGTGTGAATATAGCACAGCATCTCTATCCATTCGTTTGTTGATGGGCACCTGGGTTGTTTCCAACTCCTTGCTATTGTGAAAACGCTGCGATAAACATGGGTGTACATGAAGTGTGCACTTTTTAAGAATTTGAGTTCTGTTTCAGCTTTTGCTTCTATTCTGTCAGGACACACTTACTGGTTTTGGTTTTGTTGTTTTGTTGTTGTTTTTGTGTACCATTGATTCAGATCTGACTGGCACAGGAGGAGATTGCCACTCCTCCAGCGGAGCATCTGGTGGATTTGAACCGCATGCCTTTGGGATTGTAGCGCAGCTTCTTGCCACTAGGCCATCAGAGCTCCTATTTTGTTTCAAAAAGCTCTGTGGGGTACATGTCTTTGTAGTGCTTGGAAACCACGCTTGCTGGTGGCTGTCACAGCCAAGCCCTGTCACTTTGGTTAAATGCCCCACACCGGCTCCCAGGGCCCGACCTCACATGCCATCAGGGTTCAAGACGTTCTATGGGATAGGGCATTTTCTGTAAGAAAAAATGACCCCATCCTCACCCTCTATGCCGGCCTGTCCCAGTCTCGCCGTCCTTGTTTCCAGATTTCAGGACCCCTGTCAGGCCAGAGTTCTGCCAGATGACTGAGGGCACTGGAGAAGTCCTGATGTGATCTTGTTGTAGTTTTAGGAGTTTTCTAAGGCCAAGTAGCAGACACCTGGGAAGCAGCATTTCTGTCACTCAGCACTCAACATCCCCCACCCCAACCCCAGGCTGAAGTGAGGGCAGGTCCAGGCTCCCCGAGGCCGAGCCCTCTGCTTAACCATCTGGCATAAAGCTGAGTGTGAACGTGACCCCAGCGGAGGAGGCTTGCTGGCTTACGTTAGTGGACTTGAGGACAGGCTCTTCACCCACATCAGCGGCTCTCGCTGTGGAGACAGGGCAGAGTGCGTGTCTGTGTGTGCACGTACACGTGTGTCGTTTTGATCAGGCATGTAGACGTGGCTGTCTGTGACCAGCAGTTCCACGTCGGGGTCTGGGATCCCCTAGTTCTCCTGAGGAAGAGGATGTTACCCCAGACCCCATAGAGCAGTCTGAGAGCTGGGGCGCAGTGCAGAGCTGCACCCGGCAACCTTGTGCCCCATTGCCAGGCGGGGCAGAGCGGGGCTGGCTCCCCACTGCCTGGCGAGTCCCGCTCCCCTCCACTGGAGGTAACGTGTTGGTTTGTGTGTCTGTGGGGAATGGCAGGTGGACCTGAACGAGGAGGAAACCATCCTCATCATCCGCCGTCTCCACAAAGTGCTGCGGCCTTTCCTGCTCCGGCGGCTCAAGAAGGAAGTCGAGGCCCAGCTGCCCGAAAAGGTAACAAGAACACTTAGAGGAGAGCGTTCTGGGGCCCTGGGCCCAGCGCCTTCCCGGGAGGGTGCAGCCAGGGAGCCTCCCCTCCATCCCGGGTCCATGCAGCCAGGGAGACTGCCCTCCATCTCGGGTGGGTGCGGCCGGACCTCCCCTCCATCCCGGGTCCCTGCAGCCAGGGAGACTGCCCTCCATCTCGGGTGGGTGCGGCCGGACCTCCCCTCCATCCCGGGTCCCTGCAGCCAGGGAGACTGCCCTCCATCCCGGGTGGGTGCGGCCAGGGAGACTGCCCTCCATCCTGGGTGGGTGCGGCCGGACCTCCCCTCGAGTTGATCCTGCTGGTGATTGGCTGCTCAGTCCTGGCCAGGTTTGAGATGAGGGAAGGTTTGCAGGGGACAGCTCCTGTCAGGCGCTGGGCCCGTTCCCCCGCTGCGGGCTTTGAGCTCTTACAGCTTGGGCCTGCTCCCCTCGGGGCCAGCAGTCATCTCACAACCCTGGCCATCCTACCCCGGCCACAGTGTGGGGGCCCGGACCACAGTCGCCCCACTCATCCTCTCACTCTCTGATCCTGGCTGAGCACAGGGTGGCTTTAGAATGGTCCTCACTGCCCTTTTGGCCAGGAGCCTCCCTCTGTGTCTCTGCCTCAGGTACCTGTCGTAGCCCATCCCCCGTCTGTGGGGACTCCCCAGCATCCCCTTGTGCCCCCATCAGAGCCCCTTGAGCGAGCTGGTTGGCACCGCAGTGGCCCCTCCATGGGGCTGCAGGTGGCCCAGCCGGTGAGCATCACCTGTCTCCCCGCAGGTGGAGTACGTCATCAAGTGCGACATGTCAGCACTGCAGCGCGTGCTCTACCGCCACATGCAAGCCAAGGGCGTGCTCCTGACCGACGGCTCCGAGAAGGACAAGAAGGTGGGCATCGTCCAGCACGCACGGGCTCTCTCTGCACCTTTTCGCCTCTGGCACTTGCCTTTCAGGGCAAAGTCCAGTCTAGCTGAGACTCCTCCACTGCCGCTGAGGGATTCAGCCTCCCAGGGACCCTTTAGAACAGAGTAGAGCCTCCCTGTCGGGTTGCCAAGGTCATAAGCTTAACAGCTGATGATTGCATCACTTCCTTGGAAAAAGGATTTGAACCTCCAACCTTTCAGTAAGCAGCCAGGCACTTAACCCCACAGGGGCTTCTGTAATAACTGGTCACAGGAGCACAGCGGGGTCAGCTGGCGCAGCTGCAGAAGCAGGGTTTGAGCCCACTGAGGTGACTCCTAGTCTCCCAATACCCTTGCATTGAGCTTCTGTCTCGAAGCTTCTAAAATTCCTTATCCTGAGGAGCTCTGGTGGCCTAGTGGCAAGAAGCTGCACTGTAATCCAAGAGGTGCACAGTTCGAATCCACCAGATGTTCTGCCAGAGAGGGAGGGATAATCTCCTCTTGTACCATCCAGTTTGGTGGTATACACACACACACTCTCACACACACAAATTAAATTAAAATTCCTTCTCCCAAAGGTTCTTCTTTCAGCACGGCGGGGGGGGGGGGGGGGGGGGCTGATAGAAGGCTTAGTGTTTTAGTGAGCCCCTCCTCCTAGTTGGGAGCCCGCAGCCACAGAAACCGAGGACCCTGAGCCCCTTCATCTGTTATGAGATTGGATTGGAGGGGTAGTACAGTGACCATTTGGGGGACCACTCTGAGGATCCCGGGCCCCAGCTGCCCAGCCCCCTTGGCCACAGCTCACAGCATTCTTCTCCTGGGCTCCCCCAGG
Source organism: Elephantulus edwardii (assembly GCF_000299155.1). Lineage (NCBI taxonomy): Eukaryota > Metazoa > Chordata > Mammalia > Macroscelidea > Macroscelididae > Elephantulus > Elephantulus edwardii. Next base: position 3,118,006 of record NW_006399987.1, read on the forward strand.
CCCTTGATTTTGCCACGCTCTCTAGAACTGTGGGCTGAGCCCTTTCTATCTGCAGCACTGTGGCTATGTCTCCCGGGTCACTCTCAGACCTCCCTGTGACAGGGCCCTCCTCCCTCTCACGGCTTCTCTCCTCTCTGCTGGGGACCTTGTTCTTATTCTCGTGGTGCCTGCGCCACCACTGGCCTTTGTCCAAGCGTCTGCCCTCGGCCCCTGCCCAGGCTTGTTTCCAGAGCCTGAGGCCTCACTCCTGTCCCGCCTCTCACCCAGTGACTGCCATGGCAGCCCATGGTCCCCTGGGACCTCCCTCCACGCCTCGAGGCCAGATCTGATCTAGGACCCTCTCTTCTTCCCCAGGGCAAAGGGGGCACCAAGACCCTGATGAACACCATCATGCAGCTCAGGAAGATCTGTAACCACCCCTACATGTTCCAGCACATTGAGGTGAGGCGTCGTGGGGCGGCAGTGGGTGCCCTCGTTTAAATGTACTTAACGTTTGGACGTGTCGTGCCCGTACACCTGTCACTCTGTTGATGTTCTCCTTGAGAGAACATGGATTCATCCAAGAATCCAAATAGCATGGATACAGTGGAACCAGAGCCCATGAAGGGCATCTCCCCAAGGGACAACCACGTCACCTTTGCACGGTTTACCTGTCCTCTGGGGACGGGCCACTCTGCGTGTTACACCTGGTGACGTGTGACATCCTGGGCAGGTGTACTGAGTGCTCGCCACCACAGTCTCTGAGCCACTAAAGGGGCCTCTTGCTTCTGAGAAGGAGGTGGGTGACCCAGCTTCTTGGCTTGAGCTGTTAGAGGCGCTGCAGGACCCCTGGTCGGGTACCCCACCAGGCTCTACATGGACAGTCTCCTCCTGCAGGCTACCATTTGCCTGCGGGCTGGTCAGTGGGGTAGAAAGACAGTGTCCACGTCAGTGTCCAGCTCTGGACTCAGAGTGGCTGTGGGTGACGACTGGGCGCTGGCCTTGGGCTGCGTCCTTCAGTGACAGAGACGTGGAGCACCGTGGGTCCCAGTTCTGTCCAATGCTGATCGACGTCTTCTTCTGTTGCAGGAGTCCTTTTCTGAGCACTTGGGATTTACCGGCGGCATCGTCCAAGGGTGAGACACTGCCCGGCTGGGTGGGAGGCGTCCCGGTGGTCCTCTCACCTCATTGGTTGGCTCTATCATTGATTGGTCTGTTGCTGTTGTTCCATTTGTCTGATCTCACAGACAGTGGAGAAATTTGAGTAATACAGAAAAATCAAAAGAAGACAATAAAACAGAGTCTCCCACCACTAACCTGGGAAGCGGCATTCCCGAGACCCACGTGGCCTCCAGGCCCCCCTCACCTCTGCCTGTTACCCTGGCAGCTTGTTAGACCCACGGGGCCCAGACGTTAACCTCCAAGCTCTCAGTAGGCAGCGCACTGGCAGGTGCCTCCTGCAGCCACGTTTCGTAAAGCGCGTCCCAGACTTCCCTGTGTCTGGGTGGCTGCTCCTGGTACCTTCTGCCTCTGCAGACAGTGCTGCTAAAAGCTTATGTCTCACGCTCAGGTTTCAGCCTGGAACTTAGTCGTCTTTGGTCTTTTACCAAGGATTTTTCCAGTGCTGAAGGTTGATGGCACGAAAGCTTACGTCTCCTAACGCTGCTATGTTGTCTGGAGTCTGAGACCATTCTAGAAACACTGAGAGAGCACATGAGAGCGGTACTTTTCAATACCGACAGAATGACAGACTTGCAGAAACCTCGGCTCCAGTCACCGGCTGGGTCACTCCGTCCCCACCTCAGTTTCCACATCTGTGGACAGTTTGTCGTGAAAGGAGCAAGGCTGCCCCGGCTCTCAGTGTGGGCTCCCAGCTCCCACCTTTGTCCCCAGTGGTTCTGAGCTCGGCCTCCCCACACGGTGCCATTTGCACCTGGTGTCCTGGCAAATGTACCAACCATCCTACCTCCACCCTGACAGGTGCCCCGTGCATACAGGTCACTCCCTGTGCCCCCTAGTGATGCTGGCCTGAGTTCTTGTCATTTGGGTCAGAATGGCATCTGCTCAGAGGGTCACTTCTGGACCCTTGAGCCTGGTGGTCAGCCGCTCAGGAGATGACTGTCCCCCTTCATCTTCCGCGGACGCAGCCGTGACGTCTGTCCTGCCCTCCTTCCCTCCCCAGGTTGGACCTGTACCGAGCCTCAGGGAAGTTCGAGTTGCTTGACAGAATTCTGCCCAAACTCCGCGCTACCAACCACAAAGTGCTGCTCTTCTGTCAGATGACCTCGCTCATGACCATCATGGAAGATTATTTTGCATATCGTGGCTTCAAATACCTCAGACTCGACGGTGAGCTTGACAGAGTGGGTGGTTTCTGGAGGGGCCGTGGTGTCCACTAGTACCCAGGCGACCTGCGGGCGAGCCGCCCTTGGGGTAGAGCGAGGCCATAGTGTCCACTGGCGCCCAGGCGTCCTGCAGTCAAGCCACACTCAGGGTAGAGTGAGGTCGTAGTGTCTGCAGGACCCTCGGCAGGTGTGGTCATGGCAGTCACACTGATCAAATCTACTCTCAGGAGAAGGAGAGGACCCTGGGGTTGGGCTCCGAGGCCAGTGACCAAGGAGAAACCCTATCATGTAACTTCAGGAGATTCACTTTGCAAAACTAAAACTCTATGACTATGCCTACCTCAGGCTCCGCCAGACCCAGGTGTTGTGGAAGGAGCTGCTTGCAGGTCCACAGCAGAGAGGTCTGGGACTGGTTCTTTGTAGGTGACACAGCCGCCTGGCTGGGCAGGCTTGGAGGTGGCATTGCTGCATGTGGCCATGCTGCTTGTGGACATTGAGAGCCCTGTGAGCAGAGCCCTCAGAGCCCCAGAGAGGCCCTCAGGTCTGCTCCTCTGTGGTGTGGGTCCCCCATCTCAAGGGAGCAGACACTCTCCCCAGCGAGCCCAGGCACCAGAAATTAAGGGCCTTTGTGGGGCTGCACTGTCCTGCACGTCGTAGAGGTGCTGTGGCTGGCCAGGGTGGCTGAAGGGAGGCCTCTGTCTTTAGGAATGAACGGATCTGACTACTAGAAAAGTGAGCCCGGCAACCACAAGGTCAATAAGGATGTTGTGTGTGTGCCATTGAGTCAGATCCAACCCGTAGTTGACCCCCCCCATGGGATTTCAGAGGCAGTAACTCACACGGGACGAGGTTACCTGTCTTTTTGCCCAGAGCAGCTGGTGGATTTGAACCATATGCCTTTGGGTTGGCAGCACGACTCCTTGTCGCTCAGCCGTCAAAGATGCCCAGACAAGGAGGAGTAGGTTATATTTTTCTACCTGATTTCTCAGGTCCTTGGGGCGGGAGGGTGGGGGTGCCCTGGTCCCAGCCTTCTCATTGCGTCTTCTGGCGTCATGGACCAGAGGTTGCTGGCCTGATCCGTCTGTCTGTGCAGCCTCACCCCACACTGAGCTGACCTTCCTTCAGTCTGTTGTCACAGCTCTGGCCAGATGCACCATGACAACACATGAACCTTATCTGTGTCCTTCCCCAATGGCCTCCCACTGTTTGTACAGCCGAAGGCCCTGAGCCTGTGAAGGCCGCCTGGCCTGGCCTTACCCTGGGCCCCTGCCTGATCCCTGACCTCTTGATTCGTTTTGAGTGCTGGGCCCTCTGTCTCTGTCACTGTCCATGCCTTTAGAGTAGAGGTGGCACTGGGGGCCTGTGTCTTGCCTGCTCCACCTGTTGTCTGTCTACCTGGTATTTCTCATTATCTTGCTGAGAGGACGGATGTGGGGCAGAGGGAGCTCTGTGACACTTGGTGGGATTACATCCCCCCTTCAGAGTGGTGAGTGGGGTACAGGCCCACCTCCTGGGCTCAGTGGCCTTGCTGGCTGGGGAGGTTGACGAGGAGCTCCTCAAAGACAGGCCAGGACGGTGGGGGACAGCTGATGACTCCCCAAGCCCCAGGGCGAGGTCACTGAGTAGAACTCCTGGCTTTGCCTCTTGTGACCATGTTCTGAGCATACAGCAGCCTTGGTGCTCACACACCCCTTTAACGAGAGCCCCTGGGGACCCCTCTTACTCATATACGTACACATGTGCTTCCAGGTGCACACACCCTTCCCCACTGCCTGCTGAGTCCCTCTCTCAGCACCTGGCATGTGCCTTTGAACAGCCTGTGAGCCCAGCGGCCCTGTCTCCACCCTGCCCCAATCTCAGGAGGTTGAGGGGGGTGATTGTTCCCACAGTGGCTGCCTCTTTGAGGGAGCACTGGGTTCAGCAGTCTTAGCTGAGTTCTCTGGCCGGTCCCTTAACCACGCTGGGCCGAGTCCGGGAGCTGTTTTTGGGAGTCAGGTGACAGCCACTGCTCCTGGCGGGGTGTTCTGTTGTTAGATCCTCTAGCACCCTGTTTCCTAGGCCTGTGTGACAGGCGGGAGGTGTGGCCTGCCCAGGCCCCACCTGGGATGACAGCTAGCAGTGTCCCATCAGCCCCGGTCACTCTGGAGTTCCAGCGCAGGCCGTGTGCCAGCGAGCGTGGAGCAAGTGCTGGCTGGTCCTCACTGCTACCCTCACCGGTCACCCTGCTGACACCGCCCTCCCTGTGCCCACAGGGACCACGAAAGCGGAGGACCGGGGCATGCTGCTGAAGACCTTCAACGAGCCCGGTTCTGAGTATTTCATCTTCCTGCTCAGCACCCGGGCTGGGGGGCTGGGGCTGAATCTCCAGTCGGCCGACACTGTGATCATATTTGACAGCGACTGGAATCCTCACCAGGTAAAGGTGGCGGCATTCTCGGGGGCCCACAGGGTCAGCTGGGGCACTGAAGACAGTGCCAGGTCTCCCATGGTTCCCAGGGGCATTCTAGCCTTCGGGAAGTACAGAAAGAAGGTGGACACACCCCTGTCCATCTGCTGGTGACAACACCATGCAAGGCAAGGTGTGTCCTCAGCCTGGACACAGCTCTGTCCATCTGCAGGTGACAGCACTATTCAAGGCGAGGTGCATTCTTACCCTGGTCTGGGCGTGTGTACGGGCTGATGTAACACTCAGGACTCCTGCCAGTCAGTGCAGGGGCACCGTCCAAACGCCTGTCTGTACACTGTTTGGGGGTAGTTGTTTCTGGGTGCTGTCACGTTCATTCCTGAGCACAGGATGTGTCCGCTGTGCAGAATCAGGACGCTGGGTCTTGCCTTCCTCTGTCGAGCCAGGCGGGTTAGAACTGCTCGTCTTGGTAACAGCTTCAACTCTTACGCTGTCCCGGCTGCTCATCAGTGGACATGACACTTCTTAAATGAGCGCCACCTTTGCATGGTGTTTTTTCATGTAAGGAATTCATTCTCATGTGTTTTTCTTAATTTTTTTTACCTTTTTTATTATTATCATTATTTTATTAATTTTAGTGAAAATTTACAGAGACTTTGGATTTCCATTCATTCATTGTTGGCAGTTTTCTCCTTCCTCCCACCCCCAGGTACACTCTTCTCTTTGAAAAGTAACAGAAAAATTCTTTCCAATCCCTACCCCCAAGTCCACTCCACTACGCAGCCTTCGTTCTGGACTCATGTCATGACAATAATACCTAATCATCTATCCCTTTTAAACAGTTTTCTTTTTCTCCCTCATCTGTTTCCATGCAGTATACATTATTTATCCCATCTTTCTCAGTCTCCTCCCAACCCCAGTGTCACTCCAGTTAACAACAGTGGCACTATGCAATATGTGTCCTTTTGTGACTGAGATACTTCACTCAGCATAACGTTCTCCAGGGTCACCCATTTTGAATAATATTGCATGAGCTCCTTGTTTTTCAATGCAGCGTAGTATTCCATTGTGTGAATATAGCACAGCTTCTCTATCCATTTGTTTGTTGATGGGCACTTAGGTTGTTTCCAACTCCTTGCTGTTGTGAACAAAGCCGCGATAAACATGGATGTGCACTCGTGTGTTTTTAATGCGAATAGAACAAACCAAGCAAAAGGGGAGCCTGCCCTCGTGTAGGGGCCACCTCCTACCTGAGGCCCCAGCCTTGCTCGCTCCTCAGACCCCAGTCGTCACACGTCTGGGTGTTCATCCTCTGTCTTCCCCGCTGTGCCCCTGGAAGGCTTCATGCACGTGATGCTGGCACGGTTGAGCAAGGTCACTGACACGTCTCCTGACAAATGCCCCGTTACCTGTGGCTGCGTTCATTGTGATGAGAATGTGCACAGAGGAACGTTTGCATTTCCAGTTCCTGGGCGTGGACTCAATGTTCCATGTCATGCCACTGTCCTCACTGTATCATTCTGCCCCCGTTAATATTAATACAAACAGAAACAGGCTCCCCCTTCTTTCTCCTGAGGATGGGCAGGGGAGTGCCAGCCGCCGGCCTGTTAACAGCCAAGCATTAAACCATGTGCCACCAGGGCCCCTGAACGTTCTCCGTGCTGGCCGGGCGACACGCACTCTCCCGCTGCCCCAGGGGCCGTGTGTTCTCTGGTTTCGTGAGTTCAGGAGAGCATGTTCTTTGGGGGACTTTGGGTTTCACTCAGTCCGTGTGGTGTGCGCCCGGATCCAGTCCCTTTATGAGTGACCAGTGTCTCCTCATGTCCGTGTGCTGTGTGGTAGTGTCCGTTTGTCCATCTGCTGATGGGCAGTGCAGTGGTTTCTGCCGTTAGTCTGCTGTGAGTGGCGCTGCCATGCTGCCCGGGCCGCAGGGTTTAGTTTGTGTTTCTGCCGTTTCTGGTGCTGCCTGGACTGGGGTTGCTGGTCGTGTGACGGTTCTGTGTTCAACTCTCTGAGGCCTTTAACGCTCGGTGGCTTCTGCCCGTGCACCCTGACCAGAGTGTGTGCAGCCTGACTGAGGACTTGCTGTGTGTCCGGCAGTCTGTCCCAGGCTGGTTCCCATCGGGCTCCTCCCTGTCAGCCCCTTGGGGAGCCCTCACTTCACTCTGCTCCTAGAAACGAGTGGGTGACGAGCTAGGGACACTGTCCCCACCCCAGGCTCACTGCCTCCCAGGGACATGTCATTTGCACACCCTGGCAGAACCCAGGGTGGACACAGCACCCCTGTACCCCAAGAGCTGCCTTTGCTGCCCTTTCTGGGTTCAGGTCTGGAGTTGAGGGTCCCGCTGGTACCCAGCCTGTGAATGCAGCTTCTGGGTCCAGGCTTGAGATTTGGAGGCAGTACCTCGTATGAGCCTCCTGTGTGAACGCCTACGCCGTGCCAGGCACCCTGCTGCGTCGCCAGTGCCCATGTGCTTGTTTAACATACACTGTGGTCACAGGGAGGGCTGGTGCCACCAGAGTGAGTCCTCAGCTCAGGCCACACAGCACAGAAGTGGTAGAGTCAGTGACCAAACCTGGCATCAGCACGTTGCCACCTCCCTGTGCATCTGAGGGTTCCATATAGCCGTAGCCATTGTGCTTTGTGAAAATGACCCCAAGGTCTCCCTGAAATCATGCGCTTTCTTCCCGAGTACCGGCCATGCCCTCGTAAGGGTAAGGGCCAGCATGGTCTCCTGAAGGAAGTCAGGTGAGAGGCTCCTCTCATCCGTGGGCCGACGGCGGCACAGCCTGGACGCAACAGCTGCCCCTTGAGTGCCTGCGCAGCACGCCGACTTGGAACTGACCGCCGTGTGTGTGTGTCCCCAGGACCTGCAGGCGCAGGACCGAGCCCACCGCATCGGGCAGCAGAACGAGGTGCGTGTGCTCCGCCTCTGCACGGTCAACAGCGTGGAGGAGAAGATCCTGGCGGCCGCCAAGTACAAGCTCAATGTCGACCAGAAGGTGATCCAGGCGGGCATGTTTGACCAGAAGTCGTCGAGCCACGAGCGGCGCGCCTTCCTGCAGGCGATCCTGGAGCACGAGGAGCAGGACGAGGTGAGGGCAGCGCCGGCCCCCGCCCCGCCCCGCGTGACTGGTGGACGCATGAGCGGCTTTCATTTTTCTGTTGGTTTTTTTTTTACCTTTTTTGCACTTCTTTTTTTTTATTTTTTTATCTTTTTTTTTTGCATCCCTTTGGAGTAAAGGGAGTGTGGGCTGAAAGGAAAGAGGATGAGTACTTGCTTTTTCTTTGAAGTGGTTTTTTTTTCCTTTCTTTTTTTTTTTTATTATTTTTTTTTTTCAAACTGCTGGTGAAAGATGCCGGATTGACAGCCCTGGAGACTGAAGTCCTCTATTTATCCACAGAGCAGACACTGCAGCACGGGCAGCGGCAGTGCCAGCTTCGCCCACACTGCCCCTCCGCCAGCGGGCGTCAACCCCGACTTGGAGGAGCCACCTCTAAAGGTGAGAGGGGTAGTTCAGTCTCCATGCCCATTCAATCCTCGGCTTCTCGGCTGAGACGGCCAGCAAGGGGCCTGGTCCCACGGAGCGTGCGTGTGCTTGTGCGTGTGTGTGCCTCTCGCTGCACGTGGTCCCCTCCACCGCAGCCGGACCGCGACCGCAGACCCGTTTCCCACGGACGCCGCCGCTCGCCCCCGAGCCCGGCCGCCGCCCACCCCGGCGCTCTGCCCTCAGATTAAATGTCCGCCGTCTTGTAGGAAGAAGACGAGGTCCCCGACGACGAAACCGTCAACCAAATGATTGCCCGGCATGAAGAGGAGTTTGACCTGTTCATGGTGAGTGCTGAGCTGTGTCCCCCACACACATCTGCACCCAGGGATCAGCGTCCCACCACTGCAGGGGCTTTGGGGTGTCGTGCGCCCACCCCGTCTTAGAGAGTCCCTGGGCAGCTTTCCTACGTGCCTTTAAGGACGTGTCTTCTTGCCCGGCTTTGTGAGCACTGGAGAGAGGGAGTGCCCTTGTTTTGTTTATGTGACCCTCAGACATGTAACAAGGCAAGGCTGTTCCTTGGGAAGAGATTCCTACTTGGAAAGTTTGGAGGGTCAGTGAAGGAGAGGAAGACCTCTGATGAGTTGGATTGATAATGGTGACTGTAGCACTGGACGCTAGAGTGTCAGAGATGATGGCGCAGGATACGGCAGGGTGCAGGTCAGCTGTTCGTAGGGTCACTACGCATCATTCTCAGTGCGTCTAACGATACCACCACGTCGGCACGTCCCATCAACTGCCCATCCTCTCAGGTCCGTTCTTGACAGAACCTCAAGGCCTCCCTTTCACAGGGAATTCACCCTACGCAAGGCCAGCGCTCTCCCCCTGACCCGGGGCTAGAAGTCTAAACCAGTGTGAGATTGGGGCCGAGGCTGCACCCCATCCTGCTCTTCACTGCTGGCCAGGCAGCCCTCTGCCGTGGCCTCCACGTCCTTCCCACTTCATTTTGCCTCTGAATCAAAAGCCCTCGCCAGTGTTAGAACATAGGAGCCAGAGCAGGTCCCCCACAGAACTGCCCCGCTCTCTAATGGGGGTGGTGGCCTGGTCACTGCAGAAGGAGAAGTAGCCTTCATGTCCCCCTCCCGCACTCACCGTTGTTCCTGCACGTGTATGCATGTGCGTTCATGCAGCCTGAGGGCACGCACACACACCTCCCCATGGGTCTTCCTGTGCTGACGCTCTGTCCTCGTCTGCACACACACGTACTCTCACTCCCAGGGATATGTGCATGCATGCATGCGTGCGCGTGTACACACACACACACACACACACCCCAGTCGTTCTCCCCCGGGCTGACCCTCTGTCCTTGTCTAGTTGTGTACACTCACATGTTTGCGCACACCCCTCCCCGCCTCCCAGTAGTGCATGCACCCCCCATGTAGTTCTTCCTGTGCTGACCCTCTGTCCCCCTGTCCTTGTCCACTTGTGCCCGCACGTGCGTGTGCGCGCACACACACACACACACACACACGCTCTCCCAAAGGTACACACACCCCAGTGGTTCTCCCTCATGCTGACCCTTTGTCCTCATGTACTTGTGTCTTCACACGCACTCACACCCAGTGGCACATGTGCACACACACCACCCCCAGTGGTTCTCCCCCATGCTGACCCTCTCTTCCTCTGTCCCCGTCTGCAGACACACCCCAGTGGTTCTCCCCCATGCTGACCCTCGTCCTCTGTCCCCATCCGCACACACAGACACACAACCCCCAGTGGTTCTCCCCCGTGCTGACCCTCTCTTCCTCTGTCCCCGTCCACACACACACCCAAGTGATTCTCCCCCATGCTGACCCTCGTCCTCTGTCCCCGTCCACACACACAGTCCCCCCAGTGGTTCTCCCCCGTGCTGACCCTCTCGTCCTCTGTCCCCGTCCGCACACACAGCCCCCCCAGTGGTTCTCCCCCGTGCTGACCCTCGTCCTCTGTCCCCGTCCACACACACAGCCCCCCCAGT